>NW_028327172.1:217737098-218049183 GCF_987537825.1 Furipterus horrens
ATGTCCATGGGTCGCGCATATAAGCTCTTTGGCTTCACCCTTTCCTATATTATTCCTAACTTCCCCCTGTCTGTTTTGTACCAACCGATTATGCTTCTTAGTCCCTGCACCGTTTCCCCATTTCTCCCCCTCCCCCCTCCCAGCTGATAACCCTCCACATGACCCCCATACCTATGATTCTAGTTCTATTCTGGTTTGCTTAGTTGGGTTTTGTTTCTATTTTTTAGATTCAGTTGTTGATAGTTCTGAGTTTGTTGTCATTTTAGTGTTCGTACTTTTAATTTTCTTTTTCTTAACTAAGTCCCTTTGACATTTCATACAATAATGGCTTAGTGATGATGGACTCCTTTAGCTTTACCTTGTCTGGGAAGCACTTTATCTGCTCTTCCATTCCAAATGATAGCTTTGCTGGATAGAGTAATCTTGGTTGTTAAGTCCTTGCTTTCATCACCTTGGATACTTCTTGCCAGTCCCTTCTTGCCTGCAAAGTTTCTTTTGAGAAATCAGCTGAGAGTCTTATAGGCACACCTTTGTAGGCAACTCTCTGCTTTTCTCTTGCTACTTTTAAGATTCTCTCTTTATATCGAACCTTTGGCATTTTAATTATGATGTGTCTTGGTGTGGTCCTCTTTGGGTCCAGCTAGTCCGGGACTGTCCATGCTTCCTGGACTTGTATGTCTGTTTCCTTTGGCAAGTTTGGGGAGTTTTTCTTTATTGTTTTCTCACATAAGCTTTCAATTTCTTGCTCTTCCTCTCCTTCTTCTGGCACCCTGATGATTTGGATGTTGGCACATTTAAAGTTGTCCCAGAGGTTCCCAAGCCTCTCCTCATTTTTTTCAATTCTTGTTTCCTCATTCTGTACTAGTTGACTGTTTTGTTCTTCCTTATGTTCCAGATCATTGATTTGAATCCTGGTTTCCTTCCCTTCACCATTGGTTTTGTGTGGATTTTCCTTCATTTCACTTAGCATAGCCTTCATTTCTCTTATGCATTTGCTGTACTCAAGCATATCTGTCAAGCCTGTGAGCATCTTTATCACCAGTGTTTTGAACTCTGAGTCTGTTAGGTTGGTTATCTCCTCATCTGTTAGGTTGGCTGTCTCCTCATCTGTGAGGTTGGCTATCTCCTTGTCACTTAGTTCTCCCACTGGAACCTTGATCCATTCCCTCTTTTGGGCCATATTTCTCTGTTTCCTCATCTTGACGGGCTCCTGTGTTTGTTTGCCTCTGTGTCTTAGGTAGAGCTGTCACTCCTGTTACGTTGTAAGGGGCAGAGTCTTAGGTGTTCGTCAGTTCAGGGCAACCCATTTCACCACATTGTGGCGCTGTGTGTGGGGGAGGGGCCTGAGAGGGAACAATGTCGCTTGCTCAGCACTCGCCCCCTTTTCAGGCATTTCTCCCACTTCCGTATGGGACTGGCTCCTCTCTAGCTGTTGTCCTGGCCATCGTTCCAAGAGTGGGTGGGTCTGTGGACGTTCTAGGTTTGTGGGGGCCCTTTAAACAAGCAGACTCTGCTGAGACCGGCAGTTTCTCTCTCTGCCCCAACCCCCACTGGTCTGCACAGTCAGAAGCAATGAGGCTTGATTTCCCCGGCGCTGGGACGGCAAGCTATGTAGTGTGATCTGAGGCAGGGAATGCTCCCCAGGTGTCCCTCCCGACTTTTTAAAACACATGACTGCGCTTTCCACCAGCCTGCCGCTGCCACTGTCGCTGCCACCACCACACCGTGTCCTCTCCGCCCCTCCTACCTGTCTGGATGAGTATTTCTTCTTTATATCTTTGTTTGTTGACTTCCATGCAGTTCGATTTTCTGGAACTTCTGGTTGTCTCTAGTTTTGAGGCAGTTGTGTTCCTTCTTAGTTGTGGAGGGAGACGCAGCGTGTCTGTCTGGGCCTCCGTCTTGGCCGGGAGTCTATGAAAAGTGTCTTAAGCCTGTCATCCGCCCTTTTACCATGGGCTGTAGTCCAGCTACTACCTAGTTACCAGCCTGCCGTAGATACACAAAGTAGCTTAAAAGCTGTACTATCTCCTTGCTCGTCCCCCAAACTGTGAGCTGTGGGGAGTGTGGGGAGGCCCCTGCTCTTACATCACCATGTGGGTGGACCTTGAAGACAGTACATCAGGTGGAAGGGGTCCCCAGGCCCCTGGGGTGGGGCATGACTGCATGGAATGCCTAGGACAGGCAAGCCCCCAGGGACCGAGGGAAGCAGGGAGGGAGGGAGGTGGGCCCAGTGGCTGGCGGGAGGGGAGAGCTGTGGTGTCAGAAAGCGGAGCCGTGCACAGCGCTGCGGCGCACCTACCGTGGTAAATATACGGTTAAAGTGCTTCGTTTTAGGGTGTATGGGTTGTTAAATTAAAAAGTAGAGATGAAATAAGGACTCAGACTGGAGTTGATGAGGGGGTGGGGTGTGATGTTAAGAGGTCTGGGGGCAGCCCACCTCTCTGACGGAGCGCCCCCGCCCAGCTGCCTGTCTGGGAGCACTAGCAGGTCCCTTTGGCCTGAATGGCTGTCACACCCACAGGAGACACAGTCAGGGCCCACGTGACCCTGGACCAGGGTCTGGCAGGCTGGACACAGCCCCCAAGTGGTGGCCCATAGTGCAGAGGCTGTGGCCCTTCCAGTGCAAGCCAGAGACCCCCAGGATCTTGGTGGCTGGACCCTCAGCATTTTGGAGAATGCAGATAGACCCCAGGGCTACTGTCTTCATGGGGAACCCACAGGGAGGACCCCCAAATCCATCAGGGTGGGGGAGAAAGGCTGTATGGCCGTCTCCTAGTCCTGGCGATGGGGACATGGGGTGCTGGGGGGAGTCCCACAGCAGAAGTGGGGTGGAGGTGGGGAGTCCCACAGCAGGAGTGGGGTGAAGGGTGGGGTCCTGGCCGTGCACTGCCTCAGCCAGCACCACGGGTCTGCCTCTCCAGCTCACCACTGTCTGCCCCGGGGACAGCGGGGTCCTTTTGTTCTGGGGTGTGGGGCCAGGGACAGACACTTCCAGCCTTCATTAGTCCTGCATGTGTGGCCAGATGGAGGAGGGGCCTTGGGGCACCTGAAACTCAGTTTCCTCATCTGAAAAAGGCAGGTCAGCGTGGTCCGCACTTGGGGGCTGTTTGATGGTTAAAGGGGGGAGGTGAGAGGCCTCGTGAGCAGGGCCCGCTGTGAGCTTCCTGTCACCCCAGTGCTCAGCCGAGGACACGGGCCGATGGCCGCCGGTGAGGAGCTGGGGCCATAGGTCTGTGCACCTGAAGCCAGACGGCGCCGCGCGGGGCCGGGGCTGAGCCAGGGTCTCCTGACGCGCCCAGCAGCCCGCCTTCCCTGCCAGTGGATCAGGGAGAAGGAATGAACGAAGGAACCTGGAGGGGAGCAGAGCTGCCTCTGGGTCCGGCGGGCGGGGGGCTCGCGGCCTGGGGCCGCCCTGTGCCGCCCGCCCGGCGGGGAGGCCTGTCAGTGGGCAGGATAATGGGCCGCACTGAAGCTTTCCTGGGCCCGTCTGGGCGCAGCCTCCTGTCCCCCGCTGAGTAACGGAGCTCTGACGGGACTGAGCGCGCGCTGAGCTAATCGAAGCTGAAAAGGTGGAATCAGCGCGCGTCGGATCCTTTCGCCGCCTTCATCAATCCCGCTAACTGGGTTTGAGCTGCGCGGGGCGCGCGCTCGGGAAGGGAAATTAATATGTAGGACATCTGAGGCCCGAAGGCCGCGGGGCGCCCCGGAGCTCGCGCAGGGCGGCCTCGGGGCCTGGCGCTCCGCCGCGCGCCACCCTGGCCTGGGGAGGGCGCCGCCTGTGCCCCCCGCCGCCTCATCAATTCAATTACTGGGGCTGATACATATTCAGGCGCAGGCGGAGGTGGGGAGAGGCCAGACAAAGGCGTCTGTATTTACCCAATAATAAGTTTCATTTGGAGTCGGTTTGAAAACAATCCCCCGTCACATTTGTCCCTGTCAGATCACATTATTCACAAATGAAGTTCACAAAGTATCAATTCAATTTCAATGAGGCGCCGCGGCCGGGCCCGGCGGGGCGCGCGGCGCTGGGGGGGGCGGGGGGGCGGGACGCGGGCGGCCGAGGTAATCACAGGCGGCGCCGGGCAACACTTTCCATTTCACCCCTTTCGTGCACATCTGTTCCTGGGTAATCCCATTTTCTACACTTCCAAATCACTGGAGACGGCGCGCAGGCGCGCGGGCGGGGCCCCTGCTCCGGCCTCCCGCACAGCTCTGTCCGGGGACCACCGGGCAGCCTTCCCCTTCCCGCAGCCCCCCATCTGTCTCCACCCCCCCGGAACCCCGCCTGGCGCCCTCGCTGGACGCAGGGGGCCAGGACACTCTCGCGGTCCTCTGCCCCACCCCGCAGCGCTGACTGTGCCCTCGCCTGCCCCGCAGCCTGGACTTGCCCCGCTCTGTCCAGGCCGCTCCCCTCTGCCCCAGCCCTAGCCTCCCCAGAGACCCTCCAGGTCGGCCCATCTGCTGCCCTTCACCGCCTCTGGGGTGATGGGTGGCCCGTCCCCACAAGCCCCAGCCCACTCGGTGCTCCCTGGGGCTCAGGGCCGTGGGTGGGCCCTGGTCAGGCTGGACTTGGCTCAAGGTGTCCACGCGTCAGGTCGGATTCTAACCCCTCCACCCGCAGCCCAGGGGCTGCCCCTGTGTGTCTCCATCGCACACCGTGCCTCCAGGCCTGGGTTCCCTACCTGGGCGTGAACCCCAAACAAGCCCCAGGGGGCCCTGGGAAGCAGATATCAGAACCTAGGAGCCTGGGGGCAGGAGCAGTGGGTGGGCGGGGACAGGAGCGGTGGGCGGGGACCGCAGTGGGTGGGTGGGGACAGGAGAGGTGGGCGGGGACAAGAGCGGTGGGCGGGGACAGGGGCGTTGGGCGGGGACAGATGTGGGTGGGCGGGGACAGCAGTGGGTGGGTGGGAACAGGAGCGGTGGGCAGGGACATCAGTGGGTGGGCGGGGACCTGACTGCTGCGGTCGCTGGGCAGCCCTGGGCCTGGCCTGTGGAGCCTGATGCCCACGTGGGGCTGCTCTGGGGCTCCTGGCTGCAGGACAGGGTCTCGCAGGGCAGGAAGGAAGGGAGCTGGGCCCCCCGCCCGTGCACATCTGCAGCTGGCACATTGTGCGTGCCAGCCCTGTGTTCAGGGGCGTGTTCAAGGGTGTGTACAATGCGGGTGGACAAACACCAGCCCAAGTGTGCGCGCACATGTGCCCTGTGCCTTTCCCAGCCGCCTGCACGGGCGACAGGCACCCAGAGCGGCTGTAGTAGGGGTCCCGGCCTCTGCAGGGTTGGTGGCAGGCACTCTCTGCCTTCCCGCCTCGAACATTAGCCCCCTGCCGGGCAAGGAATGGCTTCATGCTCTGGAATTGGAGGCGCTGCGGCCAACACACTGATTGATTTTACAGTTGGAGTACCGGAGGCTGGGCTGGGGCCGGCCACCTGTGTGTCACGGTGCTCTGGGATGTCGTCCCTCTGCGTCTCTGCCAACGGATGCGGCCAGGCCTCAGAAACAGGGGACTCTTGGTTTCAGCGTTTTCAGCAAAAGCTAAATGTCTCGTAGCCGCCTCCCTCTGGCCTCCCTCCCAGGAGCCCAGGAAATTCTGGGAACTGAGCTGGTGGGGCGTCCTGCGGGGTCGGGTGCTGCCGTCCACGCTCCCACAGCACCGGCCACCAGGTGCTCAGGAGAGGTGGCTCTAGCTGCCTGCGCTGAGTGGAGATGGGGGTGCTTCACTCTGGGGGTGCGCATGGGCCTGGGGCCCCGCAGCGCCTCCCTCCCGAGAGTCTCATGGGGCATGGAAGCGCGAGGATGGGGCCCCAGGAGCTGGGGTCTGCGTGATCTCCCGTGGACGATGCTGGCAGGACCCCAGTGCTTGTCTGGGAGATGCTACCACTGAGAGACGCAGGCAGGCAGAGGCCCTGGGGCTCGCTGGCCTGGCTCACCTCCATGACGCGCTGGGCCTTGACGCGTGGCCCCGGTGGCTGCCCCAGCACCCTCTCTTTTGCTTCCTTTCTGGGTTCTCCTGGGCGACGTGTCCACAGGGCGGGGGTGCCCGGGTGGCCCCAGGGAGGCCCAGGAGCAGGCGGACGCGGCCCCCGCTTCTCCCTCCCTAGCCGGGTCGTCGCTGGCACTCGGCTCTCTTGATCTACGACTCCCAGGGCCAGAGCACGCTGTAAAATGAGGGATCATGATGGGATTTAAAGTTATTGCGGGTGAAGCTGCAGGAACACAGCGCGTGGTCTTGGCAGTTTCATTTACTGCTGAAAAATCGCGCGGCCAAGGGCTCCGCCAAACCCCGCGGGCGTAAGGCTGGGCTGGGCCAGGACCTCCGTCTGCGAGGGCTGAGCAGAGGTGATCTGTGGCTCCTTTCTGTCATCTTTTTCCACAGAAGAAAAGGGCTTTTCTTCAAACCAGAGGAGGTCAGAACACACAGCAAAGCCTGCCATGCTGGGCCTGGTGTGAGGACAGGTTCCACGTACACACGTGTGCACAATACCCTGGACACTCACCCATGGCCATGTTGGCACAGACACGCAGAGCACACACATGAACACACAAGGACCCTCTGCACATGCTCCCGTGGAGGATACGGAGGGCTTCCCTCTACCCTGACTGAGTGCACCCAGCCCTGCATCGGGCACACCTGGGTCTGGGCTCCCACCGGGGGGAGGGGGGCTGGAAGCCCAGGAGGGTGCTGGGGTCCCTCCAGGCCAGTGGTCCCTGGCAGAGGTTCCTAGAGGCCTCTGGGGCCCCCGGAGTTTTCTACAAACTCCCGTGTGCTCAGCAGCACTGAGAACAGTTGAGCCCTTCACCAAATGACTGGGACTCCGTGCTGGGGCCCTCAGGCCCTCTCCTTTGCTGTGGAGCAGAGGCCCCGCCCAGAAGGGCTGATGGAGCTGGTCCGGCCTCCCAGGCCTCTGCTCAGGAGCTGGGCCCGGGACATGGCCGAGGCGGGAGGCTGCTTGGCTCTCAGCTACAGGCCCTGTGGCCGCCAGGAGGGGCTGGAGAAGGTCAAGTCCAGAAGGCTTCTTGGAGGAGGCAGCACAGAGCTGGCTCCAGTGCTGGCCCCATGGGCCTGCCGCCTGCACTTGGCTGTTCCCCCGGCCCGGCAGTCTGTGTTACCTGAGGCCGGGCACAGGAGCCCGGCTGCTCCTCGGTCCTGGGCACCATGGAGTGTGGGGACAGTTCTGGGGAGTCTGGCACGTCACCCCGCTCAGCCTGCTCTACTGAGTCAGAACAAGGCCGCGGAGCTGGTGGACCCCCTGCATCTCTTGGCCTAGGAGCCCCCAGAACCAGAGCTGCCAGGGCCAGCCAGGTCGTTGGCCATCCTGGCCTGTGCGCCAGCCGGACACCGGGAACGTGGGGATGTATCGAATTCAGCTTAGCAACCCAGGCATGAATGCGGGCCTTTAAAGAGAAACTTATCTGTAATTAAAATCATGCACAAGTTTTAGAAAGAGTCTGTTTACAACTGGGAAGAAAGCTGATTGTGAAAATGAATAGGCTTCCACTGGGGCCGCACGTGTTTAATTCAGAAATAAATCCCCCCGCGGGAGGCACTGCCGCCTCTCCCTCCGGGCTCTCGGGCTGGCGGCCACGTGGCGCTGCGGCTGGTGTCGGCGACGCTGACCTTATCAAGCTGCCATCGCTGGCGCAGGCCGGCCGCGGGCTCCCGGGTGGCCAGCGAAGTTGCCGCAAATTCCGCTCCTGCGCGCGCGAGCAATAAATTAGCCCAGTTAAAATCAGGACGCGCTGATTCGGAGTTTACGTCTCCCGCGAGCAGATGGCGGCCTCAGCGTGTCCAGAGCAGGCGGCATCCATCAGCAGCCTCGGGATGCAGGGGCAGGAACAGGTCCCAGTGGAAGAGACGCCACCCAGACGCGGTGGCAACGAGCCATGATTTACACCCGCCGGGCCGCGGCGGTGATTCAGGGCTGTGGCGGCTGCCGCTTGTTAATTGGGAGAGCGGCTGATGGATAATTTGGGGCCGGCACACGCGGCACTGTTTGGTTACCGCATCTGCCTGACCCTCCTGCCGCTCCTCTGGCGGACACCTGGCTGGTCGGAATTGAACTGTTTCCCGGATATTGATTGCAATTAAGAGCTCAAATATGAGCCAGAAGATAAGCGTTTGCCACATCCCGTGTCTCTGGACCAGCTGGAGCTCTCGTCTTCCCGTCCCCTGGTGAGGCCCCAGGAGAGCCCAGCGCGAGGCCCCTGGTCCACCGTGGGCAGGGCGGCCTGAGGGTGGGCCACTGCAGGGCCCCATCCAGGGGCGTCCAGCAGGGGGCCTGGTCCCTCCACTGGGGACACACAGGCTCGTCCACTCAATCGGGGACCTGGAGCACGCAGGGCGGTGGGTGCCGTGGGGGCACCGCGTGGGCCCTGCAGTCACTGAGGCCTGGCCGAGCATGAGGCTGGTCAGAGGCAGCCTGCGAGGTGGGGTCAGCAGGACCTGAGACCCGACTCCATGACCCCAGCTCCTCTGGGTGTTTCCCGAAGATCAGGAGGTGGGGCGCTTCACCTGCTCCAGCCCTGGGACCCCTCGCGGCCAGCGCCCCGACGCCCTCTGCTCTCCTGGTGGCCCAGCCCTGACCCTGTGACCTGTGCCCGGGCAGGAGCCGGCTCTGGTCCTTGCGGGGACTGGCGAGTGTTAGCAGGAGGCCACGCATCGTATCTGTGTCTGTCCCCACCCCCCACCTCCCCATGCATCACAGGCAGGTCTGGCTGTGGCTGTGCTGCCAGGGGACCTGTGACGGCAGACGGAGGGGCCCCGAGGAGGCTACAGGGAGGGGCGGGACCCGGGTAGGTCGTGCCCACAGGTGGTTCTTCCCAGCTCTGCCAGCGGCGGCCCTGGCAGTGGGGCCTTCGATGACGGGGTGGCGTGGAGTGGGGGCGCCTTGAGCCCGGGCAGGGGCCAGGCGTCTGTCATGAGCCCAACCGCCTAGGGCAGCTGCCCCGCCTGGCACATGAGGGCCTGCTGCTCCAGCTCTCCAGCCTGTGACTTCTGGGGTCTTTTCCCTCGTCAGCTTCCGCTGACCCCACAGCCCCGTCCTGCTGTCCCCAGACCCCCAGGAGGGACCAGCCTGCGGCTGCTGGTGTCTAAGCCCTGGTCCTCACCTCTGCTCCAGGGGGCAGCGTGGCAGCAAGACCACAGGTGGGGGGCAGGCAGGACACACAGCAGCCCCCCTGACCTCAGGCCCTGCCCGAGCTTGTTGGACATCCACCTCAACCTTGTTTGCCCCAATCAGATCCCCTGACTAAGAGCTCCCCAGGAGGGTCAGAAGCAGCTAAGTGGGGGACTTCCTGTCACCCAAACCTCAACAGACGCACACACCTGCCATGGCCTGGAGATGCTGGGAGGTGACTCAGACCCTGAGGCAGAGGTGGCCCAGTGACCCCCAAGGTCCACTTCCAACTTCTCCTAGAGAGATGGGACTCTGAGCCCGGCCACGCCTTTGCGGGAGTGACCTCTGCCCTGTTCCTTCTGGTGGGCATCACGTGGGGTGTCTTGAGCTCCTGGGGGTCACCCGATAGGTGGCAGCCACGTCTGTCGATTTAACAGCCACAGAGAAACACAAGTCATTGCCAGGTGGATCAAAGGGGAAAATGTGCCAGGGAAGGATCTCCGTGGCCTCGAGGGAACGTGTGGTTTCTTAAACAAGATTCCGAAAGCAGCGGCCACCGAGGAGATGCCAGCAAGTGGGGCCGGATCAGCGCTGGGGACGTCTCTTCTGGGGGGACGGTCCGGAGAGCGGTACACCCACACGCCCGCGCCTGTACTGAGCGGGGGGCTTGGACGGACGGAGCCCCGGAGTCAGCCAGTGAAGACAAGCCACCCACACAGAACGCCACCGGCAGGAGCAGTCGGTCACGCCCCAGGGAGAAGGGGTCAGGCCACTGTCCTGATGGACAGCGACGCCCGGGCTGAGCGTGGGTGGGACACGGTGTCCTGTGAGGTTGCACAGTGGGACGTGTGTCCCTGCAGGTGCAGGACCCTCAGAGCAGGGCTCTCTGACTTTGCAATGCGAATCGCAGCCTTTTGTAACCATCAAATGCTTCCGGGTTAAAGGGCGGAGACGAGCTGTGGCTCCCAGGGCACGAGCTGACTTCCATGGTGTAAATGCTGCTACTGAGGTGACCTCACTAGGGTGCCCACGTGACGGCACCAAGATGGAGATGGGGAGAGGCGGTACCAGGAGCTCTCGTGAGCCCCAGCCGCTGCTCCAGCCTCCGCTGGTGCCGTGGTCGGAGAGCGGCCTGGTGCTGCCTGCAGAAGCTCAGCCCAGTGCGTGCCTAGCAGGTCCCACCCCACGGCAGCACACCCAGGGTTTCGTGGAGAGACGCACAAGGACACCTAGGCAGAGCTGCACCCAGGGGCACCCGACCCGAAGATCCCCAGGGGCCCGCCCGCACAAGGAAACCCACCCAAGGGAATATTCTACAAATGGGGGCAGTGGTCCCTGGTCCACACCGCTCCACAGGGAGTGTCCGGAGCTCAGTGCTGAGTGAGCGCGGCCACCGGCCACAGCCCATCCCCGTGCTCCTCACGAGACGAGACGTGCCTGCGTGGCTGAGCAAGCTGCGGACCAGGAAGTCAGGGTCACTGTTTCCTTGGGGAGGGGGCTCCCGGTGGGCTGCTGACCCGGAGCGGGACACGCACATGTCCTGCTGCAACAGCTGCGCAGCACATCCCCGTTTTATGCACTTCTCTGCACGTGTGCTGCAGTCACATGTTCAAGTGTTTGATCACGAAGATTCCAAGGCACTAATTTGGGCTTCACAGACAGGAAACGAAGAAAACAATGCCATTCACCGTAGCACAAACGGAACAACATGGTTAGGAATAAACTTCACCATTGTACATGGAAAACCATGAAACGCTGCTGAGAGGAATTGAGGGAGACGCATACAGAAGGACACCCCATGTTCATGGCTGGGAGACTCAGTCCCAATACAGTGACGACGCTCCCCAAAGAGACTCACGATTCTACACCATCCCCATCAAAATTCCAATGACGTTTTCTCATAGAAATTAAAAATACATCCTGGATCTTGAGGGACACAAATAGCCAAAACAATCCTGAAAAAGAACAAAACTGAGGACTCACACACCCTGGTTTCAAAGCGTCTACAGAGCACAGAAACCCAACGGTGTGGTCCTGGCGTGAAGGCGCCATGGAGCCTCAGGGACAAGAACAGCGAATCCAGACACAAACTCGCGTGTGCAGTCAGATGTCCTCTGACAAGGGCACCCCCTCAGCGGGGAGGACAGGCTTCCCCACAAACGGCGCTGGGGAGACTGGGCTCCACAAGCAAAAGGATGAAGCTGGACCCTTACCCAACACCAGACGCAAAAATGAACTCAGAACGGATCAGGGGACTACGTGTAAGACTCCAAACACTAAAACTCTTAGAAGAAAACACAGGACGAGTTTTCACAGCATTGGGATTGGCCAGGATTTCCTGGCTATGACACCAAAGGCTCAGGCAACAAAGGAAAAACAGGTAGCTTGGGGCTCATGGAAACTTAAAGCTTTCTGTTCATTATCCACTGAACAAAAAGTCAACCCACAGAATGCAAGAAAATATTGGCAAGTCATATACAAGGGGTGACCCCCAAAACCCTGGAATTATCCTCTGAAGGGCAGGACCCTTATAGTTGGTACAGGCGTCCCCCGCCCGAGGGTGTTCCAGGAGCCCGTCTGGATCAGGGCACCAGCTGGTGTTGTTGTGAGAGGCTGCGTTTGGCTTCAGTGATTTTTTTTTTTTGACGACTCCATGCGTTTGCCCATTGCATGATGGGTGATTTATGAGCGCACCTGCCCACGCCACGCTGAGTGTTGAGCAGTTTTTGACCCAAAACAGCATGACCCCATGCCCCACCCTCCCTAGTCACCCGCTCTCTCCCCTAGTGGTTGTTTTTGTTTATTTTCCTCATGAAAAAAGTTCTTAAAGAGAAACGTTTTGCTGATGTGGAAGAGGTGAAACAAAAATGGCAGAAGCACTAAAAGGCATCAGAATCGATGAGCTCAAAGCCTGTTTTGAGCAGCAGGAAAAACATCTCAATAGGTGTATTGCATCAAATGGAGAGGACTCTGAAGGGGACTGAAGTTTCAGCATGTAGGAATAAATACACAGTTTTTTAATAAATAAATTCTACTTTTGGGGGGTCCCCCTTCCTATCTGATAAGGGATTAACATCCAGAATATACAGAGATGGGCAAAGGGTCTGAGTGGATATGTCTTCAAAGATGATCTATAAATCAGCAACGAGCGCATGAAGAGATTCTCAGTGTCACGGTCAGCAGGGAAACGCAAACAAAACCACAGCGGGGCACTGCCTCCCGCCGTCGGGGTGGCGTCACCAACAGGACCGCAGGCGCTGCATGGCGGCCAGACGTGGAGGAAGGCGCGCCTGTGCCGTGGTGCAGGCCCTCGCGGGCGGACACGGGCTCTGGGATGGTTGGTCAGGTGCCGGCAGGTAGCCAACGGGCAGCTTTAACCTCAACGGCAGAGACCCTGAGGAGGACACCGCTGAGGGACCCCCCCTTCCCAACCCTGGGGGGCTGGCGTGTGCAGGCCTGTGGCTGCTGTGGAAGCCCGCCTCCCGCTGCTGGGGACCGCAGGCCGACAGCACGGTCCCTGCCGCCCGAGGGCGAGGCCAGCACAGCTGAGGGCCCTGCCTGCGGCGTAGGAGGGGGCACAGGCGACTCTCTGCTGGGGAGGCTCCCAGCCCAGAGCCTGGGCGCCCCCGCTGTGACGAACAGGCTGCGGCTGTCGTTTTCCATTGCTGACCAGGGCAGAGGCCTAGACGGGGTCCAACGGGAGGGCTGCCCGCCGCCCATCACTGCGTAGCTGGCCTCGCCCGGCCAGGGCCTCCCTCCCTGGGACTTCAGGTGACCTGGTGGCTGGAGGACGGGCTGAGCCAGCCATGGGTGTAGGTGGGCAATGCCCGGCCTGGCGGCACAAGACTGGCCTGTGCGCTCCAGGCCTCTGGGTCCAGCCCTGCAGCCCCCACATCAGCCTCCTTCCCTGTCACCTGGCTGCAGGACCCCTACATGTAACCATGTCCCGGCATCCATCCTCTGTCCCCTCATGCAGCTCCTCCCACGGTCTCCTCGGCCCTTCCCCTGCCCTCTGTCTGTGATTCTGTCTCCTGCTAAATCCCATCACCCTCCACTTTCCCTCTCATGGCTCCCTCCTCCAGGAAGCCCACCAGGTAGTTTCCTGCAGCCCATCTGGAGCCTCTCAGGTCCCTCAGCCTCACTGAGCTCCAAGCAGGGAGGCAAGTCCCACGTGTTTGGCTGATGCAGAGAAATGGTTGAATCAGACCCCACCCACCCCCCGATTTCAGCTCCTCGCAGGAAGCAAGAGTGAGCCCTGATGCTGGTCCAGACCCACACAGTACAGGGAGGGAGGCAGAGCCTGGCTTCCCTGCAGACGCCCAGGCCCAGAGCTTTGGGAGGGGCTGCTATGGTGTCTCAGGCCAGGGCCGTGAGGAAGAACAGGGAGACTGGGGGCACGATGTGCCTTGTCCAGGTCCTTGCTCATGGGGGGTGGGGCTGATCCCAGCCAAGGCACACAGCTGACAGGGGACCGTTCTGCCTAGAGGGACGGGTCAGGAAGAAACCACAGCCCCTTCCTCCTCGTGAGGGCCTCCCTCATCCGAGAGGTCGACTCAGGGTCTCCGCCAGGACGAGAGTCTGGGTGCCCCGGCTTCCGTACTTTCTCCCTGTCTGCTGTGCCTGGGGGTGGGGGTATCACCACCGACAGTGGACCTGAAGGTTTCTCTAGGCCCCTGGACCCGTGGTGGCTGTGGGCTTGGCCAGGGACGCTTGGGAGGGGGCTGCATCCTGGGGTCTGGAGCCCCCCCGCCTCTCCAGATGCGGCATCCACCCTTGCCACCATGCAAGCTGGCGCCAGGGCCTGGACTGAGGTCTCTTCCTGCCGGGTGTCTGTGGGGTCACACGGGCTCCCTGGGGGCAGGTGAGGCACATGGGAGGGGCTGTGCGGTCTGCGCCCCCAGGCATGCTCTGGAATCGGCGCTGGACTCGCGTTAACTTTTAATTTAAAGTCTCTGGGCAAAGCACAATGGACTTTTGACATACAAATATTAAAAATTAAATTTCCCGAGTTCATTATCTGATAATTAGAACTAAATAACATCTTAACTGAGAGGCCAGCCCCACACAGATCAAGTCAGTTCCATTTAAGATTCCATTAGACCGGTGTCGGGGCGGTAAGTAATGGACCATAAAATTTAATTTGGAAATGATCTCGCCGTGATGGAGCGATAGCGCTCACAAAGGAGGCGGCGGCCGGCGGGCGGCGGACTCAAGGCAGCCCAAGCCGCTGCCCCGCGGAACATGTGTTCAGCGCTCTCGTCTCCTCTCTCGGGCCCTGCGGTATTTAAAAGTCAGAATTGACCAGTGTAGCTCTGTGTAATTACAAAGATCCCCTTATCAGAGCCTATTTGCCGGCGCGGAAAGGAAAGGCCCATCCACGGCGTCTCCCGGCTCATTTATATGTGAGGTGAGCTACGCCCAGTGGTCACCCCAGGATTCAGCCGCACTTGGGTGACCCTGTCCTCCCGTCTCCCGGTCACCGCGCCGCGGCCCCAGCAGTGGAAGGAACCCGTGGGAACACCCTGCGCAGGGGGAGGAAGGGGGCCTCTGGTGCCGGATGAAATCCAGATTTTCCCGGTGTCCCCCTGACCGGCAGCCACCGTCAGGGGACCCGGGCGTGGGGTCTCTGCTGCCGGGCCTCATCCTCCCTCATGACCTGCCCCGGCTCGGCCCCCATGTCACCGGGAGTACCTTCCAGCCGTCCAGCCGCCCTGCAGCCGCCGGACCCAGGCCCCAGAGGAACCCAGGCTGCCCGCGGCTGCGCAGTCTCGCCAGAGAATGACCACAGATGGGGCCATGGGACCGAAGACACTGACAGCCCTTTGGTGGGCACACAAAGTGGTGACCCCACAGTCACACATGGGGCTGAACCCTGACCGCTGTGACCAGCTGTGTCCCTCACTCGCTCACCCTTCCTCTCTCAGCTGGCTCCTGGGGACCCTGGGCAGGGCCGTGGGGCAGGGCCATGGGGCAGGGCCGTGGGCAGGGCTGTGGGCAGGGCCGTGGGGCAGGGCCGTGGGCAGGGCCGTGGGGCAGGGCCGTGGGCAGGGCCGTGGGCAGGGCCGTGGGCACGGCTGTGGGCAGGGCCGTGGGCAGGGCCGTGGGCAGGGCTGTGGGCAGGGCCGTGGGGCAGGGCCGTGGGCAGGGCTGTGGGCAGGGCCATGGGCAGGGCTGTGGGCAGGGCTGTGGGCAGGGCCGTGGGCAGGGCCGTGGCAGGGCCCCAGGGCTGGTGAGCTTGCTTCTGGGATTCATCAGGGTCTTTGGTCCCAGCTCAGCCACTCTGACCTCTGCCGTCCATCTTTCCCGACACACATCACGTCTCAGCTCTGCAGATGCCAGCTCCACAGGCACCTCCACCCCGCCCGCCCCCCGAGGGTCCCCGAGGCCCGTGGGTGGGAGGGAGCAGTCGATCCAGGCACTGGGTTCAGAACTGCCCGGCAGCTCTTGCTCTTGAGCGCCTTCCTGGCTCCCTGGTCCCTCAGAAACCAGGCTGGACGTGGGGAAAGTCACGACCCCAGCAGCGAGGCCACTGAGGTGCTGTGAGGGTTCCTGTCACCCAGGCCCCGAGGCTGCAGCGTGAGGGGTCACCCAGCCTTGGGGGCCCTCACGGCAAGCACAGTGGCAGGGAGAGGGGGTCAGGGTGCTCCCCGCTGCTCAGCCCTCACCCCCACTGGGCCTGGCTGTGGCTCAGTGGGCAGGAGCCCCCCCACCTGCCAGACCCCAGAAAGCGTCTAAAATTAATTCTGGTCCCCAGGCAGGCGCGGGTGACCCGGGAGGCGCCGGGCCCTCCAAGCAGCCGGCGCGGCCTCTTATCTCACCAGCAGCCTCATTTGTTACTTCCCGCTGAGTACACCCCCTCCCATTATTTCCGCGGTTCTCGGCAATGAGAGCCGTCCCCTCATGAAAGCCGCTTTATTGGAAGGTGGCCGCCCTGACCTGGTGGGGGTGAGCCGTGCGCTGTTATTACTACACATGTAATTGTATAATTGATTTTAAAATTTACCTCTGAGTCCCCACATCATAAAGTAAGCAGCCCATTAGGGGCAGGAATATAATTAATATATCTCTACTGGTTCTACACTGTGCAGAAGGGCATTGGGGAGGGACCGCTGGGCGGGGCAGGGGCCATGGCCACGTCTTGGGTTTGGGGGGTCCTGCATGGGCCTTGCCTCCCTGCCCTTCAGGGGGCTCTCCTGGGGCTGCCCCACAACTGTCTTTCAGATAGACCTGGGGCTTGAGAGCATCTGGCTGCCCTGCGGAGACTGGGGGGTGGGGCGTGGACAGGGTACCTTCCAGCAGGCAGGGGCCCCCAGAGTGGGGTGGAACCACCCCTCTTTCCAGGAGGCAACTTTTCCTCCCTGAGGTCACACCCCTGGCTGGCTGCCCGACCCCGACCTCCTGCCCAGTGCGGGGGCAGCCCCCACAGACCCAGAGACCCTGCCTCCTGTTGAATTTTATTCTGGGGCCCCCTCAGAGGCCTCCTGCTCAGGGTGCCTGTCTAAGGGTGGAGCAGGGGGCCAGGGGACCGTGCAGGAGGGGACAGTCCCTGCTCCACACCCTGCAGACCCGGGGGCTGCCCTGCTCACCGCCTGCCCTGCCCAGGCCCAGCCCAAGGCTGCTCCCTGGAACTTTCATGGCGGCCCAGACGACCAGGTGCTGGGGGGCTGGGCCGCCGTAGACACAGGGGAGCCGGAGATGGGGCCCCAGATGGGGTGGGAGGTGACGGTGGAGAGGGGGCTGGCCCGGCTGCAAGCCTGGGGTCCAACCCTCCCCGTGGCACCCCAGTTTTATTTATTTATTTATTTTTCCAGGCCTGTCCCAGACCCCCGGCTTCCCTGGGCCCCTCCCCTCTGGCTCCCGGCTCACCTTGCGTCTGAAGACTTGCACGGACGGCAGAGGACCCTTGGATGGCATATTTGCGGGCGGGCATACGCCAGAGGTCCTCCCCCAGTTTTATTCTTTTCTACTGAAGCACTTGTACTGAGATGGAAGTCGTCCACCATGGAAAGTGTACATGTCGATGTTTCCGGTGCATTCAGCACACGACTGCTGGCCCAGTCAGCTTCGGACATTTTTCTCACCTCAGAAGCCATCACGTGCCCCCCAGCCTTCACCCCCAGATGGATGGCAACCCCCACACCTGGACCCCGTGCCGCCTCGCCCCAGGCAGGCTGCAGCCCCCCACCTTGTCACCCAGGCGGAGCCTGTCGCGCTCGCTCCGGGGAGGGGACTCGTCAGATAAGCCCAGAAGCCACGCGACGGGACACTGGTTTGAAGGGCCTGCTGCGGAGCCGCAGAGGGGAGTCAGCTACTTACTCACGGAGACGGAGAGCCACCGCCAGAGATCGCTCTGCTTAAAAAATGGGCTGGCGACTTGCAAATATGTTTTTAGAAGAAATTTTATTACAAACTGTCCCCTCGGGCATGCCTGGGAAATTATGGGATGCCTCGATCATTCCTCAGAGACCCAGGCTGCAGTGGCAGTGCTCAGGGGAGGGTTCATCCCAGGGGAGCAGCGAGGGCCCGGCCAGGTGTGCAGAGGGGCTCCGCGGGGCCCGGGGTCCTTCCCAGAACAGGGCCACGTGCACGCTGGCCTGGGCTCTGGGTCCCCAGCAGCTCCTCCTCCCTGAGGACAGGGAGCAGCCTCAGCTCTCAGGGGGCCCTGGGCTAGGACAGGGCACCTAGACTCTCGGGACTAATCTGTCCCCTCCCACCAGCTGGACCTCCTCGCAGAAGCTCCACGATTCTGACCCCATGAGCAGTGGAAGGAGAAGGGTCATTGCCCGCAGCTCACAGAGCATTTCGGGGGACCCGGGCCCAGCAGTATGAGGCAGACAGCAGAACGCAGGGGCCTGGCCTGGGTGCTGCTCCCTGTAAGGCAGGCGTGCACCTGAGCTCCACAGACACGCGGCCTCATCCGTCTTCCTCCCTGCTGGAGCGGCTGCCCCTGCTCCTCCGCCACCGTCCTCGCCGACCTCAGCTGCGCAGCCTCTGCGAGGGCCTGGTCTCCCCCCTGTGCTTCCTTGCTCTCTGCCTCCTGCCCGTCCCAGTCCCCTCTTTGCTCTCTCACCGGGGGCTCTGGGTCCTGCCCCCAAGGCAACCTATGGAGAAGCCCAGCGTGGTCTTGCAAACAGCCTGAGCATGATCTTGAAACAAATTCACTTCCAGTCATGCTTTGAGATGCCTACAGTCTTGGCTGACAATTTGCAGCCTCAGGAGAGACCCTGACCCAGAACCACCCAGCTAGGCCACACTCAGACTCCTGACTATCGGAAACTGTGTGACAACGAATGTTTGTTGTTCTAGGCCAGCACCACCGTCACCACCACCATCACCACCACCACCACCACCACCACCACCACCACCATTACCACCATCACCGTCATCACCACCATCACCACCATCACCACCACCACCATCACCACCACCACCACCACCACCATCACCACCATTTCTTCCTGGTCCACAGCATTTTTCACATTGGATCTCCTAATCAGAACAGCCCAGTGAGATGACACTTGGGCTCATGCAGGGTCACCCAGCTGGCAGACGGTGAAGACTGGGCTGGAGCCCAAGCCCACCCGAGAGCAGCTGCAGGTGACTAGCCCCCCAAGGTGCTGCGGGCCCACCTCTCTGCAGGCTCTCTGGCTCAGGAGGAAGGGAACTTGCGCAGCTACGCTCAGCAGGGAGAGGTGGGCAGTGTGGGCTTGGTCGAGGGCTTCCTTCCCAGGCTCCCCCTGAGCTCCTGCACTCAGCTTCCCTGATGCTACTCCAGCGGCCTGGGGCTGGGGGCGGGGCCCGAGTCAGCACTGGCGCCCACGGGCCGCTGCTCACCACGGAGTCCCCGTGGGACACTGCTCAGCCCAGGGATGCCGAGCACACCAGTGCTCCTGGAAGAAGGAGCTGGGGGCAGGGTCAGAGGCAGGCGCTCGGAGGAAGAGGGACCGTCTAGGCCTTAGTTCTGGTCCCCTGAGGGGCGCGTACCCTGGGCCTGGGGACTCAGCTCTACCAGGGGTGCCTCGCCCCCTCTGTGGGCTGCTGGGCCAGCCCCCCACTCCCCTGGGGCAGGTCAGCTCAGGCCCCCGTTAGCCTCACCCGGGGGCCCTGGCCCCTGTGGGGCGGCCCTCCCACCCACAGCCACGAGTGTGCCAGCAGGTCAGGCGGGGTGAGGGTTCCTTTCCCAGGGGCTGAAACTGGAGCCGCTGCCGGTGGGGCTGGACCCCAGGCTTAGAGCTCGGTCAGGGCCCCAGGCCGAGGCTTGGAGTGTGGGGCTGCTGGCACCGTGCAGTCGCATAGAGTGCACGCGGGGGAGCAGGTGACCGAGTGGCCGTGTCCCCGGTCTGGGCTCTGGTGGCTTGCGAGCTGTGGCTGCTGAGACCTGCTCTGCCCGGCCCAGCACCACGCTGTCTTTCAAGTCCTGCTGTCTCACAGGGAATCATCGGGGTCACGGTATTTCCCACTCCCCCTGTCCTGGAGGCCTGACGTCGCCTGTGAAAGTGACTCACACCGTGTCCCCTTGAACCAGGGCCATTCCTTGATAAGACTTAATTAATCTGCCGAGGAGAGAGATCAAGTGCAGATTGTGTCCCACGGCAGCCACGGGTATCGACGTTGTCATTCCAATTAACCGCTGGCCAGAGGGCTGCGTGGTGAGGTCGTCACCGCCGTCACCGCCGTCACCGCCGTCACCGGAGCCCTG
The DNA here is from genome assembly GCF_987537825.1 of Furipterus horrens. NCBI lineage: Eukaryota > Metazoa > Chordata > Mammalia > Chiroptera > Furipteridae > Furipterus > Furipterus horrens. The sequence continues at coordinate 217,756,912 of NW_028327172.1, forward strand.
GTGTGCAGCCTCGTGCCCACCGACCCCGCAGCCCTGCCACCGGGGCGGCTCCTCTCAGGATCCCACCCGTGTGGGCCCCTCAAGGCCGGCACGACTGCCCATTAGAAGAGCCGCTTGCTTGCAATTAACTGCTTTATTTAGGGCACTTTCTCCCCTTCAAAGAGCAATTACATTTCTGCAGCCTTTGGAAAAGCAAATGACCTGGAGCGAGACACCCTATAAATCAGGCTCGGTGGGCGGTGCCCGGCTCTGGCAGGTGCCCAGCAGGAACGCTGCTGGGGCCTGTGCCCTGCAGAGATGCCCCTGAACCCTCCTCGCTGCCCGTCCCCACGGAAGTCGCGCATCACCAGCTCTGCCTGGGAGGGAGGACGGTGCGAGGCCTTGGACTGGTCAGTCCCTGGCGGGTTTGGAACAGCAGCGTCCAAGACCACCCGGCCCTCCCGCTCTCTCCCCCTCCCCCTCCTTCCCCCTCCTCACCCTCCCCTTGCCCCGAACCCCCACACCCACTCCACAGCATCCCTGCCCCGCCCTCTCCCAGCGCCCAGCCTCTATCTCTGAACACCAACCCAGCCCCCGCCCCCTTGAGGTCCAGCTGTTAGCCCAGCAGAGGTGGGAGGTGGGAAGACCCCCCCCCCCCAAGCCGCCTTCCAGCTGCGTTTGTTCCTTTGTGAGGCCTGGCATCCCGGGACTGCTCACCTGCTCAGGGAAAGGGAAGGTCCGCAGGCTGCAGGGTTCCATCTGCATGAACGACAGGACTCAGGTCCATAGAGACAGAGGCCACTGCGGGGCTGGGGCCCGGGAGGGGCCGGGACGGCTCTGGGGACAGTTTCCGTCCGGGGTGGTGAACGTGGACTGGAATGAGGGGTGGTGTAATGGAGCCCCTGGGCCGCTCCGACTGAGACAGACCCACGGGCTGTTTAGTAAGGGGCCCGATTGCCCGCCGCCAGAATCATAACTCAATACCAGAGTTCAGAGAAAAGAAAAAGAATTGTTTATTTAATAGTTAAATAGATTTAGATTATTTATGGATTTCTGCCGTTAAGTCTTACATTCCTTAAGACACCCACAAACACATAGTTCTGCCTCCCCTACCAACGCAGGCTAGTTTTAGGAAAGTTAGAGAAACCGTTTTCCTACTTCCTAGGCGCAGTTCAGCTTTACCGGCAGCTGCCAATCATTCAACTCCGATTGGGGAGGCCTTGTCTGTGTGAAGGTGCCTGCCAGCTTTTAATCCAGAACTGTGTGAATTCTTAGCCTCCTTTCCAAAACCACAAAGGTATTCCCCCTTCTCTAAGCCGCAAGGTGTTCTCAAAGCCTCATGGTCAGTCCCTCTCAAAACCGCATGGAGGACTCAGCTTCTTTAATCCACATGGGGAGAGAGGGCGCCTTCTTCCTGCAAACCGCTGGATCTCCTCTCCTTCTCAAAACTGCATGGCGAGAGCCCCCTTCTTAAAGCAGCCTGGAGAGCCCCGCTAAAATGTCTGCAGCTCCTTTTAAATCCCTGACTGCATCCTCTGACGCAGTGGGTGTGGTAACCAGTCCTGACCATTCACAGAACCCTATGCAGGCTCTGTAGGCTCTTTCCGTTCCATCCCAGGGTCCAAGTCCCCTCCCATCTTCCTGGGCTCTGGAAGCATCGAAGCCTTTTGTGCAACAATGTTTCCAGCCACTAGCCCCAGGCACGCAAGGGCATCCTGAAAGCTGCTTCCTTTTCCCTATCTCCCAGCCACAAACTGGGTTTTTTTTTGGACATCCCTGTTCTGTAACAGTGGTGCTAGGGAGACAGCCTGTGAATACACTAAAGAATCACAGAACTGTGCACTTGAAAACAGCGAATTTTACGTTACATGAATTATATCTCAATTTTTTAAAACAGCGAAAATAACATCTCTTGAAACTTAATACTAAGAAGACAAACAACTCAATTAAAAAATGGGCAAAAAATTTGAGTGGGCATTTTTTTTTTAACCAAAGAAGATGTGGAAACGGCAAATGAGTCCATGAGAGGGCATCCCTCAGGGCCCCCCGCCCCCCTGCAGCCCTCAGGGATGCGCATGTCAACACCACGCAGGTGAGAACGCTGAGGTACCAGCACCAGCGCTGGCAGGGGCTCCTGGCCTGAGCGGGTCCCATCCCCACCAGACCTTGACCTCAGGGCTCTGACCGCCTGCCTCCTCCGGGCGCCAGGGACACGGCACAGGGCTGGTGCGGGGCCCAGGAGGGGCCCTCCTGCCCGGGGCTCGCGTCCCACCCGCCAATGGGCCCCACCCAGCGTCCTGCTCCTGACCAAGGTGGCTGCCACCACAGGGCTGAGTCCTGTGGACACCATGGAGGTCCTGGGACCCCAGTTGTGCCCCCCGCCAGGGTCAGAGAGAGACTCTGAGGCCCTAAGCAGGAGGGGGGCCCTAAATGGAGCCCCTTCCTCCCCACTCCCTCTGCCCAGAGCCCACCCACCAAGAAGACAGCAGTGGAGGGGATCCCGGGCGACCACCCCGTGGCGGGCCTGCCGGGTGGGCCTGTCTGCGTCCTTGAGGCCGAGCTTTTCCAGCTGCTGGCGCAGCGCGGCCCCGGGAAGCGGCGTTGCCCCGGATGGAACAGAGACACCAAGTGTGAAAAATCGGACTGACAGCCCCACACTGATAGCTTGTTGAATGAGTGAGCGCGGGCTCCCGGGGAAATTTACATTTATATGGAACATTCCGCCAGGGCCACAGCAGGCGAGACCCCACCCAGCCCGGCGGCTGGCCGCTGCAGACACAGCTTGGAGCCCGGCAGGACCCCGAGGCAGGACCCAGAGCCACCAGCCCAACCAGGGCCTGGGACGGGGTACAGGAGCCCCACCAGGTCCCCAGGCCCGCTGCCCTTCCAGCCACACTTCTTCCCCGCTGCCCACCCCCTCGGGCCAGCTTTGCCACAGCCCTGACCCCCAGCTGCCCCCGGGCACAGCCTCCTCGCCTCCGGCCTGGGTGCGTGAAGCTCCAACACTGCCGGCTCGGGGCAGAGGAAGCACCGTCCCCCCGGCTGGGAGGGAGGCCTCCGGAGAAGCCGGATGCATGGGCCCCCTGACCCGCGATGTCAGCCTCCACGCCTGAGAGACTAGGTTCTGTGGTTTGCGCCCCGGGTCTGTGGGGCTCGGTTTCAGGGCTGAGCTGACTGAGACAGGCCTCCAGGTGAAAAACAGAGAAGCGACCGTTTTTTACAGGGCGTGCGCCTTCTGCCCGGGAAGAACCAATGGCGACCAGCTCAGCAACAGCACGTGCGCTGAGCGCAGGTGTGCCGGCCACCGAGGAGGCGAGAGACGGCCCCGCCCTCAGGAACGGCTCCGTGGGACGCGGGACGGGAAGAGGAGGCCCAGCCCTGGCGGGAAGACAGTGTGTCAGCTCCCAGCCGGACACTAGCCGAGCCTGAAGTGCCCCAGGGGCTGGAGGCTCAGCCAGGCAGCGAAGCCGCAGGTGAGGCCCAAGTGGAAGGTGGGAATGCGCTACAGGAGCCCTGTCGGGGCAGCACTCCGCGAGGACAGGGCTGCAGCAGAGAGCGCGGAGCCAGCGACCCCTTCATGCCTGCCTCACTGCTCGGCCAGACCGGCTGCAGCCGGGGGCCCTGAAACACGATCTCAGAGGAGGGAAGGTCCTGGAGAGAAAAAGGAAGGGCCAGCAATGTCAAAGGAGACAACAAAGCAGCGGAGGGAGGAAGAGAGCCCTCACCTGGCCACGGACCTCAGGGCCTTTGCACACACAGTCATCGTCCTGCCTCCCCCGCCCCCACCCCACTAAGAGACCCTCCCCCGCCACGCCAATGAGCCCCTCCCCCACCCCACCAACAAGCCCCTCCCCCACCCAGGCCACTCTCCCCTGTGCACCTTCCGCCCCCTCAGAGTGCCCTACGCTGCCCTCACCCACCTGAGCTTGCCCCTCTGTGGCCTAGTGGGGTCTTGTTACCATGGGCACTGTTCCTGGAGAAATTTCCATGCCCCCCCCTGCCCCTCCAGAAGAAGCTGAGCTGCCCACTCTCCCTCGAGGTCACACAGACCAGCATCCAAGTGCTAAGTGCCATTTTGTGCCAGGCCCCATGGGTACATGGCATGGGCGCCTCCTGAGCCCCGTCATCAGTCCCTGAAGTGGGCCCTGCCCCCTCCACTCAGGTGAAGCTCCTGGGGCTCAGGGGGCCGTGTTCTGGGGGCAATGGCAGCCCCACAGCCGGGGGACCCCAGGAGCAACGCGGCCTCTCCCAGCCAGGCCTCCTGGAGGAGTCTCCCAGGCCTCTGCTTTGCACGGGGACTCGGGGGGCCTTCGGCCAGAGCTGTCCCATCCCCAGAGCCAGCCCCGCTCCCGAGGATGGTCCCAGGCATGGGGGACACCCTGGCTGGCTTTATTTGATTAACGGAGAGGAGAGGGAGCCTCAGCGCCCCTGGGCAGGCGGTGCCTATGGGGGAGTGTTTATCCATTTATCCAGGATGGGGTGATGAGTGCCCCCCCAGAGGGCACATGGCACACATGCATCCCCTCCCAGAAGAGGTTTTCTTGGGAGGCGTCTAGGAGGTGCTTCGCAGTCTGACCGGGAGGGGCCGGGGGCGGGCAGGTCCTGCCAGGCCGTGTCTTCTTCAAGTGGCAGAGCCTGAGGTACTACCAGCCTCCCAGGGCTCAGGCTGGAGAAATGGAAGGAAAAGAGGGATTGTCCTCAAACGTGATGGTGGAGTCCATGCCACTGCCCCCACCAGGCCCCGCAGGGCCCTGATCGGACGCCCTGGACGAACACATGGGGCCGGAGGCATCCGGGGAGCAGTAGCCTCCCCGACGGGCTCTGCTTGATTTTTGTGCTGCTTGCGAGTGATCAATCTCCCTGCTCCTTCGAGACAGATGGGGCGTCAGGCCGGCCCCTGGCCCCCCATTTATCACCATTTAATGTATGTTAAAGCGCACTCACCCCGATCGCAAAAACAAACAGAAAAGCGGCTCTGATGCTGGGCAGCAACAGGCTGGACCGACGGGCCGTGGCCGGCGCGGGCGCCCCCTTCCCAGCCTCACTGTCCTGGCCGCCGAGGCCCCGCAGGCGGAGGGCGTGCCCTGTCCTCAGGCCGCCTCGCCCGACTCCGTCCCCCAGCAGGTTCAGAGCAGGACACTGAGGCACAGGCGGGTCTGTGGCCAGCAAGTGACCCACCCAGAGACGCTGGGCCCACCTCTGGGCTGCTCTCAGCCCTCGATCCCCGTGGCGGCAGGCGCTGCCTGGTGAGGTTGGCTCGGTACTGGTGGCCCAGGGTTTAGGGGCCTCTGTAGAGGGGAGCCACCTGCTCCACTCAGGCCACCGACAGCGTGGGGACCCGGCGCCTCCACATTAGGAGCAAGGAAACTGAATCCTTCCACCAGGAGGCCCCGTTCGAGGGACCCGTGAGTTTCAGCGTGGCCGACTCACCGAGGCGTCTGGTAAGGACAGGGACTGTGAGTGTGGCCAGCAGTAGAGCCGGCACCTCCCCCCACACAGAGGGGGAGCCTGAGGCCTCAGGACAGCGACAGCCCCCACCCCGGTGGGGACCCAGGTCCCCGGCCCCCAGGCCGCCCTCTGCCCCTCTGTCTCCGCCACCGTCTTTCATCGCTGTGTGCACTCCCCCCACCCCATAATAAGCCCGGGCCCCTGGGGGCGGAGCCGCGTGGCAGCCCAGCAGTGGGGGCTGCGGGGCTGAGGTGGGAGGGGGGGCGGGGTGTGGGCCCGGGCCACTAAATCAGTCCATGCCTGTCACCAGTCGGGGCTGCGGGAGCCGCCCGAGCGGAAATAACAAATGGCTGTCATTGTGAAGCCGAAACCTGTGATTATAATTATCACATCCTCGGTGACCTTGCGTAAACTTTAATCCCTCTCCAATGGAGCATTTAAATAGCCTCCGCCTCGCTCCGCAGAGCCCCTGGCTGCCCGCCACGCCCCCGGCCCCGCGCTCCCAGGGGGCAGGGGCGCCTCCGGAACCGCCTGCCTGGGCGCGCGCTGCTCTGGGCACAGGCTGCGGCCGCCCGGGGCCCACCCCGTGTTCCCCACTCCACAGAGGCAGGGCTGGCGCTGGCCCCAGGGCCTCCTCCCTGCCTCTGCGCCTGGGCCAGCGCTAGAGGCCAGGAGTCACAGGGGGCGCGGGTGAGGGCCTGAGGTTGGCTGGCCCGGAGCAGGGCTCCACGCTGGGGCCTGCAGGAGCAGGACGAGCTCCCAGGGCCAGGAGGCAGCAGGGGAGGGGACAGGGCAAACCCGAGGGTCCCAGCCCGCCGCGGCCTGCCCTCTACTCGTGACGTGACAGCTCGGGGGAGCAGACGTGTGAGAGGGTGAGCTCACACACACACGTGCACACGCACACACATGAACACGGACACCAGCACGAATGTGCATGCACACAGGCACATGTGAGCACGCACACAAACACACACGAGCATGCTTGTGCACTTAGACACATATGAGCAACACGAGCACACAGCAGCACAGGAACAGGCACATGCTGGTTCATGTGTACATGACCACGTATGTCAGAGTCCCATGCATTCACACACATTCAGGTGCATGTGCCTGTACGTGCACACATGTGCACACACATGGTCAGGCTGATTACACTGGGTCTTTGGAATAAACCAGACGTGGGGACTCAGGTCTGGGGTGGATAGGGGTGCCAGTCCTCGGAGGAAGCCCACGGAGACAGCGGGGCACAGGGCCGGGGGGTGGGGAGGGGACTCCAGGGCCCAGGGCTGAGCCCTGAGAAACTCCCATGGGAGGGGCCGGCAGCCAGGAGGAGTGCACCCTCTCAGAGGGGACGGCCAGCCAGGGGCGTCCCAGGGGTCGGAGGGCATGAGGCAGGATTGGGGTGGGGTGGCAGCAGGCGGTCTGCGGGCCAGGGTGGAGTCGGGGGGAGTGGTAGAGGCCAGCAGGAGGGGGGCAGTGAGGGGTGGAGACCACTCTCCCCGGGGGCAGCGGCAGCAGGGGAGGAGTGAGGTCCCCACAGGAGGGTCACATCTCGCTGTCCCACAGGAGAGGGCGAGGCCCCGGGAGTGCAGTGGGCGGTGAGTGAGGCCGAAGGGTGGCCTGAGTGCTGACTTAGCACAGACCACGAGGCTGCCAGCCCTGGGGAGGCCTGCGGGGCTTCACGGGCTTCAGAGGACCTCGGGCCGCCCGGGGGACCGTGGACGGCCCAGGTGGGCACGGCTGATGGTCCCTCCCTCCTCAGCCAGCCTCAGGTTCCCAGGCAGCCTCCGTGGGGGGCGGGGGGGCGTGGCATCCCGGCTGTGACAGGGGCAGGGACACGCCCCTGGTTCGGGGCCGGGACCTCAATTACCTCCGCAGACGCGGAAATGTCAGCGGCGTCTCCCGCACCAGCCGCTGAGCTCGGGCAGCAGCTCCGGCCCAGAATGAGTCTCGGAAATCCCATCACTGCCACTGCGGTGCGGTCACCCTTGACCGGCGCCGCCACCTCCCAGGTGCCACGTGGCGTCAGCCTCCACGCCCCCTGCCCCGTGGGGCCCCTCCGGCAGTGGCAGGATGTCTGGGCAGCAGGTCCGAGGGGGAACGCCCCCTTTCTGCAGGGGTGGGGTGGCATGGCCTGCAGACCTCCTGCGCACAGTGGGGCTCAGGGCCAGTTAGCCCTCCACACCCCTCATATTGAAACCCAGGATGGGGGTGACAGGAGGGGGGCCGCCAGGGCCGCAGACCCCCAGAGAGCAAAAACACCAGTGCCCGTGGCTGGAGGATGGGGGCGTGGGGCGGGGCAGATGCAGGGCAGCCGCTGTCACAGGGATATGCGTGACGGCCACACAGCGAAGCCATGTCCCCACGCCACGGGCTGGCCTCGCCCCCCAGCGCCATGCAGACGCACACACGCCTGTACCCCAGAGGGGCTGGTGGGGAGGAGGCCCTGACAGAATTTGGAGCGCCCACATCACGGGCTTGGGGGACAGGGACAACCCAGCTAGTTCAGACAGGGGTCGTCCGTCCTTCCATCTGCCTCCCCACCCACGGTCACCCACCCTCCCCTTGTCTGTAATGGACTCGCCTTTCCCCCACTGGTCCCTGCTCCACTCACCCATCCAAGCAGGGTTACCCACCCATCCTCTGCAGCGCTTCCCTCTCGGGCGCCCGCCACTCCTGCCCCGCCCCACGCCCCACCCCCACCCGCCCCAAGCCCCGCCTATGCACCCACGCCCCGCCCACCTCTGTGTCTACATATCCACCCACGAGCCGTCGTCACCAGTCACCGTACCCCGCATCTAGATCTCCCCTCAGCCAACACAGCGCTCTGGGACAGCCTGGCGCCCAAGAACTGGCATGGCCGCCCCTGGGGACCCGGGGGTCACCTGCGTGCCAGGGGAGCAGGCGCGCAGGTGGTTGCAGAGCAGGGGCGGTAACCCGGGGCAGTTCTCTCTTGCTCATCCTCGGTTCTCAGCGAACGAAGCGTGAGGACAGCAGCCGGAAGGAAGGAGCGTAGGCAGCTTGAGGAGAGAAGGGGGCGGGGAGAGCGGCGCGGAGCAAGCGTTTTGACATAAACGGAACAGGTAGGTTTGTAGGCGGTGCCGGGAGCCGCTGGGGGCCCTGGTCGTGAGACGGATCACCCAAGCAAAGGCAGGTGCAGAAATAATGTCCGATTTCGAGGTCTATTTTAAAAATGAAAAAGCCCATGATTATGAAAATATTTATTCGTTAACATAACCTCCTTTGCTGTCTAGAACCTCATTCCATTTGTCAACTAGCCTATAAATGCCATGCTCGTAAAATTCTTTAGGTTTTGAAGCAGAATAAGAATCCAACTCATTTTCAGCCTCTTCTCTTGATGTCAACCTGAGACCATCAGAATGGTTCTGTGGTCCCCAAAACAAGTGACAATCAGAAGGAGCAAGGTCAGGAGAACATGGAGGATGAAGCAATATTTCCCAGCCAAGCTCTTCCAAGGAATGTTTAGTGAGTGGAGCTGTGTGAGGACGAGCATTATCGTGATGGAAGACGACACCCTTTCTGCTGACTAAGGAGGGTCCCTTTGGTTCAAAGCTGCTTTCAGACGACGAAGTTGTTCACAGTAAAGATGAGCAGTAATTGTCTGATTGTTGCCTGACAGTTAATCACAGAGTTCCTTCCATGTCCCACCACACACTCAACATGACCTTCTTTGGGTGAAGTCCCCTTGGCTGTTGAACTCTCCTTCCTCCCCGACTGACCCACGATCGGCGGCGTGTAACGTGATGGTAAAGGATCTACTTCTCAGTGCCTGTAACACGCCGACCTAAAAATGGTGCCCAAAGGTGTCACAAAAGCAATGATTCACAACAAATAATCGCTGTTGCAGATTCTCTGGAGACGGTTTGTGTGGGACCCATTTTCTAACCACTGACACCTTCCCGATCCTTTTCAGTTGGCGCAGCATGGTCGTACGGGCTCCATTACACTGTCCTGCACGTTCCCTAGAGGTAACGGCGGGGTTTTCTGTGACAGCAGCTTCCAACGCTTCGGAATCAAGTGTTTTTGGACGACCCTCTTTCGGCTCGTTTTTCACACTGAAATCCCCACTTCAGAAACGGGAGAACCACCTCCTGCAGCTTCTTTCAGTCCCTGTGTCGTCCCCATAAGCGTCCTGAATAGACTTTGCTGCTGTCCTTGCAGTGACACCTTCATGAAACTCGTAGATAAAGCATTTCTAATGTGGTCTTAGGTGGGACGGCCATGGGTGCAAATATTGCGGACGATTATGAACAATACTTGGATAATCTGAAAAAAGAAGCTATACATTACTCACTGTGACATCAAAAAATTATAAGAGGCACGAATTTAATAAATACTACCTAAAACTTTCTTTTAAAAGTTGGACGTGACTTTTGCACCGACCTGCATAGCACGCTGTGCGCTTGTGAGCAGTGATGTTCAGCTGCTCAAGTGCATCCACACGATCGCCACCTGTCACCCACCCACCTGCCCGTCTGGCAGTTCATCCCTCCATCCACCGATTCGTTCATCCCTCATCTGCCCATCCATCCATTTGTCCATCTGTCCATCTACCCCGAACCCTCATCCGTTCTTGCATCCACGTCCATCCATCCATTTATCAGTCATCCTCCTGTTCACCCTCCATCTGTTGATTCATCCCTTCCCCCTCTACCCACCCATCCATCCATCTGCCCAGTCACTCACCTTCCTTCCTTCCCCCCATGTTCTCTCCCTTAGAGCCCAGCTGCCTCACCCCCGTGCGTCCCTGGGAATGGGAGAGACAGGAAGCTGTTCCTGCCCTCAGAGGGGGTGGGAGTCCAGGGTGAGTAGAGGGAAAAGCCACCGAGCACAGCAGGCAGCCCTGCCCGCCCTCCTGTGGTGGCTGGGGCTCTGAGCTCCCCATCCTTCCTGCACCACGTCCTGGACCGCCAGCTCAGGTGTCACAGGAGGCCCTGAGCTGGGGCCGGTGTGGGTGTCACCCCGCTCCCCCGCCAAGCTGCCTCTGGACCCCGAGGGCACGGCCACCCTCAGAGGAGAAAGCCAGGCTGGGCCTTTCTCCCGGAGCCTCGTCACAGGGGAGGTTGGGTGGGGGGCCAGGGCCAGGCGCACAGAATTCCTCAGCACCTAGCTGGTGCCGGACATGCCGGCAAGCCGGCCAGGTGTGTGCAGCTCAGGGGTGGAGGTGGCATGCCCTCCTGCCCACAGGAGGTTATCCACGCAGGGGACCCCAACATCTCTCCTACCCCGCCGGATATGTGAGAACGGGCCCAGGAGCAGGTGACGGGCAGCAGCCAGGTCATGCGCCCCCATGCTTCTCAGCGGCCTCGGTGGTGCCCATGCCCCGTAGGCCTCCAGGGACCCTGTGCCCTGAAACCGCCGCCCATGGGGCCCCGCCTCCCTCTAAAAGCCTCTCTTCGGTCAGACTGACCTTGGAATGCAGAAGTCCCAAGTGATCTGGAGGAGAGACAGTGCTCCACATAAATTTCATACTCTTCACAGTGACATTTGTCGCCCGGCCTCGCCGGCTCTGTCAGGCCCAGACAGGCGCCCGCCCGCACCTGCACACAGCAACTGCGGCCGAAAACGCCCATCAGCCAGGTTCCTCCCGAGAAACACTCCATATCGCTCGCGATCAGGCTCGTTACTCATGTGTCTGTCCCGGGGACGAAGCAGGACCTCAGATCCACAGCCCCACACCCGCCACACCCGGAGCTCTCTGGGGTCACTCCCCTCTCCCCTCGCACCAGCCCGTCAGGGCCCCAGGAGTGGCCTCGTCAGAGGGCGGGGGGCAAAGGGAAAGTGGGTGGTCAGGAGGCGGGGTGCTGAGCCTCCTTCCCAGGGCCTCTCCCAAGCCCAACTGTACCTTCTGGAACACTCATCCCACCTCCGCGGGGCGGAGGGAGGGAGGCAAGGAACCCGCGTGTGTGGGAAGCCCCTGAGCCGGCGAGCCGGGCCCAGCAGAATCAACGCCCACAGACGTGCACCCCATATATGCACTCCCGCACCCCTCCCACACACACCGTGCACACACTTGCCCAGATGTGCACAGACACACACACATCCTCCCCACGCAGAGTAAGAGAGCAGCCGGGCTTCCTGGGTGCCCCAGGCCTCTCCTCCCGGGGCCCCTGCCCCGAAACGGGCCTGCTCTCCAGCAGGTGCCTCCAGAGGACCCAGGACCGAGGACCCAGCCCTGGCTGCCCGCTGGCATGACTGCACGCGGTGTGCGCGCCTCCGGAGGGGAGGATTGGTGGCTATGGGGGCAGAGCCCACCCACCAGCCCCTGGAAGCCAAGCTTCCTGCGACTCCCGGGAGTGGAGGTGCTGACCGGCGGGGCCGGCGCCCACCCCACAGACGGGCAGAGTTCAGGGGGTGCCATCGTGCTCGCCAGGGCGTCTTCTCAGCTCCAGGCCCTCCCAGCAGCCCCAGCAACCTTGGCTGTGCGGACCCGGGACCCCACCTGTCAGCGGCTGGATGCCGGACCCCAGCAGGGCCCCTGCTGCCCCTCTGGCTGGTGAGCCCCTGCCCTAGGTGCACCCAGAACAGGGGGCTCCAGTGCCTGCCCCCATTGTCCTGGTGTCACATCCTGCCCTGGGCCCAGACTCCCCGAGAGGGTGGTCAGAGGTGTGTGGATACGGGGGCTCAGTCAGCAGGACACCACTGTGCCCCAGCCCCAGAGATGCCCAGTGCCCAGGCTGGCCACCACGCTATGCTCTGAGGGGGTGTCTCTCCGGGACTGTGCGCCCCAGGTGGGCCATCACCAAAAGCCTCAGGGAGGCCGGGTGGGGCCCTGCTCGGGCCCCCTCCTACAGCAGAACGACCCTCGTTCAGCAGCACCGCACACACACACACACACACACACACACACACACACACACACCCGTCGCCCAGGCCTCCAGCGTCAGTGTCCCAACAGGAGACCCCGTCCTGGCCTGGCGTTGGCTCCCTCCACCCGCACGGAGGGCGGCCAGCAGCCAACGCTTCCTGGGCTGTGCTTGCTGTGGCTGTGCCTTCAGGGGTTCCTCAGGGCCCCCCAGTGCCTAGCGAGGCCATTCTGAGTGAAGCATTGTGCGCTCATGGGAGGATCCCCCGGCTGGACACTGGAGTAGGACAGCCCCTGCCCCTGCGTGGCCCCCTCACCTGCCTCTCATCACAGCCCCGGGGGGAGGAGACCGCAGACCTTCCCTGCATCCTCGAGACAGGAACCAAGAGGTCCATCCCGGCCAAGCAGCGCCCGGCAGCACCTACCCTGCTCGCGGCCTGAGCCGAGGTGTGGGAGGAGCTTTGTGGCAGCTTGGGGGCCCTAGGACATGTGCAGTGAAGCATTCTGAAATGGTGGGTGGGGTCCAGGAAGGCTTCCTGGAAGAAGTGGCCTCCTAGGGCACCAGTGGCAGTGGGCCAGGGGAAGCCAGCGTGGCCATTCCTGGCACATTGCGCCCTCCCCTGTGTCCCTGCGAGACTTTCCTCCTGCGGAGTCCAGGCCTTTCTGGGGTTCGGGCTTGTGCCTTCCTGTGTCCGCGAGGCCCCTGACAGGCCCTGGTGTGGGGAGGCAGGGGGAGCAGGCCAAGGCCAGCGCTGGGCGCAGACAAACCCGGGGGCTCTGTGGGGCAGGCCAAGGGTCCCTCTCCCAGCTGAGCTTGGCGCTGCGGGGAGGACGACACAGCCACACTCGAGGAAGCAGCATGTGACACGAAATAAATCTCTTAATAAAATTACTCTCCCAGCCTGACGCCCTCTGCATATGCAATACAAACCCCGCTCACGGGCTGAGAAAGGAGGGCCCGTCCGAGCAGGCCTGGCCCAGCCGGGCGCCACGCTGCAGGGCCCCCACGGCACGGTGCAGATGGGCCGCTGGGGCAGCAACGAAGCTGTAGAACAAATCAGTCTGCCCCATGGGTGGGCCTGCAGGGGAGGGAAAGGCCCAGGTCCCTTGCCCAACAGATCAGGCAGTTTGGGAGCTGGGCCCCAGATCCCAGTGGTGAGTGACGGAGCTGGGACACCTGTGACGTGGATGACCCGGGTGGGAGAGGGAGGCAGAGAGAGGAAGGGCAGAGGAGCCCTGGCTGGTGTGGTCAGTGGACTGAGCGCCGGCCTGCAAACCGGAAGGTTACTGGTTTGATTCCCAGTCAGAGCACAGGCCTGGGTTGTGGGCCGGGACCCTGATTCGGGGCGTGTGAGAAGCAACCAATCGATTTTTCTCTCCCTCTCTTTCTCCTCCCTTCCCCTCTCTCTAAACATAAATAAGTAAAATTTTCTTAAAAAGAAAGAAAGGGAAGAGGAGAGTTCAGAACTTCACTCCAACGGGACCCTCCCCAGGTGCTTCACCTGACTTCCCCGCTCTCCATGGGAATTCTGGTGCAGGCAGCACAGCCCACCCGAACTCCCGTGGGTGGGGCCAATCAGGTTCTTGATCCTGGGAGAAGGGGCGGGCCTTGAGCAGAGGATCCTGCTTCCAGGCAGGACCGTGAGTGGCCAGGGACAAAGCAGTGCCCAGGCTCCTGGTGCTGCAAGTGACAGGGACTCCAATTCACAAAGCAGCAAGGGAAACACTCGATAGCCAAAGTGGCCAAGGGCACCTGCTTCAGGCAAGGCTTGATCCAGCAGCTCAAAGGGCATCAACAAAGATCTGGTTTCCTCTGCCCTTTGGGCTGACTCCAGGGGACTTTTAGAGGGAGGGCTGAAGCAGGGAGGCCTGGCTTCATCTCAGTTGCTGGGTTGCTGGGGCCTGACATGGGCCCTGCAGGGAGCAGAGGAGAGAGAAGAGGGGAGTTCAGTCTGTCCTGCAGGGTTCCAGGGCCGACAGCTAGACCTCCCTGCCCCCAGCTGCATGGGGCTGGGCCCCACAGATGGAGGAAGACAGGCTGCCCTGAGAGACCACAGGGGTCACGGGAGGCCTGCATCCCCCGGCCAAACCTCTAGAAGGGCAGGGGTCTGTGTGGCAGGTGGACAATGGCCCCGTCCCCTTTAGCCGCTTGCTGCTGGTGTTCACAGGCCATGCAGCCTCACCGAGCATCAGTTTCCCCTCTGTGGGGACGTCCCCTTTCAGAGTGTCAAGCTGAAGGACATGTACCAGCTCCCTAGGACCAGCGGGGGTTCTGAATGAGCCACGAGGGGGATCATGGCGTCCCAGCCTTCAGCCGCACCTGGGCTGTGGGGACTTTGGACGGGTGGGAGGGCTTAGCCTGGATCCCCCCACATGTCCAGCGAAGCCCCAGGCCCTCGGCTCTCTTCCCGTGCGCAGCACACAGCTGCCAGCAGCTGGACGAAGCTTGCTTTAGCCCCGTATGGCCACGTGGGCCAGAGCCACAGGCCTGACCTGTCCATTAAGGGAGGGCCCTCAGCCCCCTGGTGGTCATTGGCGGGGGACCCCCGTCAGCTCCCCGAGGCCAGCCCCCAGCTGTCCGGGGGGGAGCCGTGCCGCCAGGATCCTTGCTCAGGAGCTCCTGCGCCGGGCGTGAGTTCATTACCTTCTACAACACGATAAGCCCGTCCTACTGCTGCATTAGGGCCAGGACTGCAAGATTGTGAATCACCGGGACGTGCTCACGCGTCTGTCTCCAGAGCCAGGCGGGAGAACTTAATTATTTCTGCGGGTCCAGACAGGGCACGGGACCCTCAGAGCGCCCGGCCCGGGGTCCGAGCCCATCGCGCGCAGCCGGGGACCGGAGCCAGGAGGGCCCCCGCCCAGCCCCGCCGCCCGCACCCCGCAGAGGAACAGGTGAGTGGGAATCTGCCCGCACAGGGAGTGGGCGGGGCTCGCTCTCTGAGTGGCCGGCGGGGCCATCAGTAACCTGAAGGGCGCTCGGCAATCTTTTTCTCCCCCAATTGCCCACCACAGCCTATATTACAAATACATAAATCATAATGTTTCAACAAAAGCAAAATTTAATTTTCTCCTTTCAGCCGTTATCTGGGCCGGGTGGTATATGGCAGGCTCCGCGGGCTCATTCATTACCGCCGCTGAATGGATAATGGCAGCGCCGGCGATTGTAGCCAGCTTTGTTCGGGCTCTGAATGTGCCGCGCGGCCCGCGGTGGCCCAATCTCTCCACATCTGTAATAGATACACAGGACTCTATTATTCCTTGCCAGAGCAAAATTAAATAGTTGCGTGTGTGCGCGGGCGGGGCCTGGGCGCCCGGAGCCGGCGGCATTTCCACGAGGAGGCCCGCCAGCAGCCGCTGCGCCTCCTCGCCCACAAAGGCCCCCGCCGCGCGGGGCGCTGGGGTGGGGAGCTGCCCTCTGGAACCGCAGACGCGGCCAGGAACTGTTCGGGCTCAGCAGTCAGGGCCCCGCTGCCCACACCCACCACGATGGGCCCATTTCACAGACGCAGGTCCTGGAGGCCGGGAGGCAAGGCTGCCTGAGCCGGGTGGGCCGGTGCTGACCCTTGCGGGGACCTCTCTTGGGCCCCTGGGAGTGTGAGGCTGCTGGGGTTGGGGCCTCATTGGCTTCGTGACTCCAGCCCATGCAGAGGCCCTTCTGGCTCCAGGGCTTGGACCCCAAGCCGGTCGGTGTCACAAAGGCAGGACTCAGCTCAGCTTCCAGAACCAGCCTCTCCCGCCCCCACCCACCGGCAGACACGCACCTGCCCCTCCAGGTGGCTGTCCCCTCACCAGGGGCTTCCAGGGGCAGCTTTGAGTGCTGGGAGTCAGGAGAGTCACAGACGGGACATGCACCTGCCCTTCCTGGTGAGCGGGGCAGGGATCCTGGCCCCCATTCCCTGGGGAGGAGACGGAGGTCAGCATGGCGGCCGCATCCATGCCCCCCGCCTGGGGTCTGGGGCTCCCTGGGAGTCTCAGCACCCAGCTTTTTCCTGAAAATACCTGGGTGGGGAGCAGGGGAGCAGGGACTGGGCTGCAGACCCTCCAAACGGGATTCCCGAGGCCCTTTCTGAACGTATCGCTGTGGCCCTGGGACCGTGGCAGCTTCCCCCAGCCCCTCCTTCTGCATGCAGGCTGCACCCCAGGGCTCCTGCTGGGGCAGAGCGGGGTCCTTGGGGAGGCCCCCTCCATCCTGCACGCCTGTGGAGCTGCCGGTGGCAGGTGCAGGCTGGAGGGGCTCCCATGCGTGCTGCTGACGGGCACTTCCTGCCATGTCTCTCCCTGGGAACCTGCAGAGCCTCTGACAATGTGGGGACAGAGGGAAGGCCAGGCTGCAGCTTGTTTTCCACTTAACCTTTGTGAGGAGCCTTCCTCCCGTCTGCAGAGGCATCCTGAGAAGGGGCCCTGGGAGGCGTCTGAGTCTCAGCTGAGGGTGCTTAGGGAGCAGCACCCGCAGAGCCCAGAGCTGGGGGCCCCTGGCCAGGCGCATGGCCACCCGGCCGGCCTCCGCATCACTGACACCACGGGCAAGGTCCCATCGGCCGGTGCGGGGGCCTGGCCTCCCCTGTCGTTGGGTTGCCCTCACTGCAGAGCCACAGCTGACCACCGGCTCTGGCCCGAGGCCACACAGAGGGAGGGGTGAAGGGTCCCCACCTCCCCTGGGCCCTGCAATCCCGGGAGAGGGAGGAGCCGCCAACGGAGCTGCCTCAACCCCGGCTGGAGCCAGTGATGCTCCTGCTTCTGTCTGGTCACTTCCAGCACATCTTCCCCCTTTGTCCTTTAACGACTCCCAAGCCAACGTATTACATTTTTGGTCACATTTGTCTCTTAAAACTCCATCTGGCTCAGCCCCCCAGTCACGGTTTCTGGTTGGTCCCCGCCACCCGAGGGCGGAGCAAGTCCTTCCTGGGCACCTGCTGTGTGTCTGGCGCTGCGCTGGGTGTGGAAGGCGCAGCAGAGGGCAGAGGTGGGCACCGCCCTCAGGGGCCGGCGTCCCAGGGACAAGACGAGGGACGTGCTCGGTAACTGAGGAAGCTTGAAGTTAGAAAACGATGGCTGCTCGGAAGGCGGTGCTGGGTGGGGACCGGGGGCGGGGGGCACGCCTGCTACTTTCAGTAGCTGTGGGTGGTCAGGCGACTTGAAGAAGGTGAGGGAGGGAACAGCATTCCCGGAAGAGGGAACAGCCAGCGCAAAGGCCCTGAGGCCCGTGCAGCCTGCCTCGCTCAGAGCCAGGAGGAGGTGGGGGTGTCTGGCAGGGGTGAGGGAGCTGAGGCCCGGGAAGCCACAGGGCGGCCCGCCCAGGAGCTGAAGACGGGAAAGGGCATTGATGTGCCTGCGTGAGAGGAAGCTGCTGAGGTGGTGACACTGAGCAGCGTGGACAGCAGGCTGCCGGAGCCCAGGCGGACGCGGGAGAAGAGCGGCACACCCCCCGGGGCGCTGGCTGAGAGCTGACGGGCCTGTGGGGCCGGTTCACGCGCTGGGTGTGGGGTGAGCACAACAGAGGAGCCGGGACGGTTCAAGGTCATGGCCCGAGCGGCTGGGAGGGCGGAGTGCAGCTGCTGGACCGTCCGTCCGTCGGTGGTGACGTTCCCTCAGGGGCCCAGGCGGAGAGGGAGCTGCAGTGGTGGAGATGGGGGGGTGTCACTGCTCAGACAGGGTTGAAGCACACGACCCCCAAGCGCACCGGGCCCTTGAGGGGATGTGTGCAGTATAGCTTGAACCCCGCAGGTTGTCCCTAAGGGCGAGAGGAAGCAGCGGGGGTGGAGAGACGTGTCCCCCGAGGAGGGAGGGGTGCTGGGGGCGGGGGAGGACCCTCGCATGCAGCGCGCAGAGGTCCCTGAGGACTTAAGGCAAGCGGCTTTGGTGGAAGGAGGGGAAGGAAACCTGAGCGAGTGGGGTGAAAAGGAGCGAGGGAGCCCCGTTTACGGCCAAGATGGAGTACGAAGACCTGCGCTTACGTTCCCACCAAAAACCTCCGCAAACCCAGGCGGGACCCTAGAAACCCATGAGCCCACAGCTCGGAAGACGCGGAACATCAGCCAGGTGAGGACAACAGGCGCGTGGGGCCAGGGCGGGGCACAGAGCTCTCGAGGGGGAGGGGGCAGCAGGAACAAGACCTCGGGAAATAACGACCGCACTTTTCCCAACTGGATGGAAGCTAGAACCCTGCAGGCCCCAGAAGCCGCACATGCACCAATCCCAGGTCATCAGAGGCGGCGCTGAAGCGAAAACCGAACATCGGCCGCAGGGGAAACTGCATGGTGAGCCGAGGTGTGAGCACCGGCTATTCCCGGGGCGGCTGTGGGCCACGAGGCGGTGCAGCCATGTCTCCAAGGAGAAGAAGAGAAAACGCGCCCCTGAAACCCCCGACATGGTGAAAATGCCTCTCAGACGTGGAGGCTGACCCGAGCTGTCACACGGTAGGGAAAGCCGGCTGGCTTCTGTCCCCACGGAGCCACCCAGGACGTGTGACGCGCGTTCCCCAGGCAGCAGGAGGGCGAGGCGGGGGAGGCCGGACCTGCAGAAGGACCAGGGGCACCAGAAACACAACCGTGTGTGCCGGGGCCTGCTTCCAGCAAACCCACAGAGATAATCACGGGAGGTGACCTTCGCAATGGGTCTGGCAGTGAAATGTGTGAGGCCCACGGTGCAAAGAGCGGGAAGCCTGACACAGGGGCAGGGTCCCTCGCTCTCCACGAAGCTGTGCGCGTCGCTTGAGTGCCACCGCTGAAGTAAGACCATGTAGAACTGTCACTGGTAAACCAAGAAAAAGATCCAAGTCCAAGGATATTGAATCCAAAAGAAGACGGGAAAAGCAGAGAAAGGAGCAGAGGACAGAGGGGACCCATGAGAAACAGGAAGCCAGGGGATGGACCGAAGCCCGCCGCGTGGGCGTCTCGGCCGGTGCAGGGTCCCCACCGGGAGGCAGGGGCTGCTGTCTGGCCACACGCAGACACGAACCTGCTGTAAGGAAAGCCGCACAGGCGGAGGGAAAGGCAAACCTGTGCCGACTTGAACAAAGGAGAGGGGGCGGCTGTCACCTGCGCAGCAGACGCTGGGGTCCCGGCGCCGGGCGGTGCCCGCTCGCTCCCAAACGCCGGGGCCAGTCCTCAGAGCCCGCTGCGCTCCTAAGCGCGCACACACCTCCTAGCGCGGCCGCGAGACTCGGGGAGCAGAGCCTGCGGCGCCCCGAGGAAGCGCCGGCGGACACGCCGTCGACCGCTGATCAGCCGCTCGGAGGGCGCGTCAGCCAGGCTGTGGGATGCCGGGGCTCCGCCGGCCGAGGTGGCCTCCCCGAGGCGCAGAGCGCGGCCCAGGACGCCAGCGTCTGTCTGCTGGTGCACAGGACACGAACCAGGACGTCCACATTCGGGGCCATAGGAAAGGCTCAGTGAACTTTAAACTATTTGAGTCACACACGTATGTTATCTGACTGCAATGGCATTAAACTAAAAACCAGTAACAGAAAGACATCTAGAAAATTCCTAACTATTTGGAAACTAAAATATATACTTCTAAATAACCTCTGGGTCAAAGGAGAAATCAAAATGGGAATAATCAAGTACTTTTAATGGAATGGAAATAAAAAAACAACATGTCAAAAATTTTGAGCCCTGGCTGGTGAGGCTCAGAGGATTGAGCGCTGACCTGTGAACCAAAGGGTTGCTGGTTTGATTCCCAGTCAGGGCACAGGCCTGACTTGTGGGCCAGGCCCCCAGCTGGGAGTGCACAAGAGGCAACCACACATTGATGTTTCTCTCCCTCTCTTTCTCCCTCCCTTCCCCTCTCTCTAAAAATAAATAAATAAAATCTTTTAAAAAAAGTTTGAGAACAGAGACTTCCGGCCAAGATGGAGGCCTAGACAGACACGCTGCATCTCCCTCCACCACTAAGAAGGAATATAACTACCTGAAAACTGGAGACAACCAGAAGTTCCAGAAAATCAAACTGCACGGAAGTCCAACAAAGAAATAAAGAAGAAATACTCATCCAGACAGGTAGGGGGAGCGGAGAGGACGCAGTGTGGTGGTGGCAGCAGTGGCGGCAGTGGCAGGCCAGTGGAAAGCGCAGTCACATGTTTTAAAAAGTTGGGAGGAACATCTGGAGAGCGCTCCTAGCACCAGACCAGACTGCACAGCTCACGGTCCCAGTGCCGGGGAAAATCAGGCCTCATTGCTTCTGACTGTGCAGACCCGTGGGGGTGGGGGCAGAGGAAGACACTGCCGGTCTCTCAGCAGAGTCTGCTTGTTTAAAAGGCCCCTACACTCCTAGAACGTCTTCAGATCCACCCACTCTGGGAACGACCGCCAGGGCACCAGCTAGAGAGGTGCCAGCCCCATACGGAAGTGGGAGAGGTGCCTGGAAAAGGGGCGAGTGCTGGGCAGGCGGCATTGTTCCCTCTCAGACCGCTGCCCCACACACAGCACCACAAGGTTGTGAAACAGGTCGCCCTGTACTGACTAACCCCTAAGGCTCCACCCCTTAAATGTAACAGGTGCGTGAGCTTTACCTAAGACACAGAGGCAAACAAACACAGGAGCCTGTCAGAATGAGGAGACAGAGAAGTATGGCCCAAAAGGGGGAATGGATCAAGGTTCCAGTGGGAGAACTAAGCGACAAGGCGATAACCAACCTAACAGATGCAGAGTTCAAAACACTGGTGATAAAGATGCTCACAGGCTTGACAGATATGCTTAAGTATGGCAAACACATAAGGGAAGAGGTGAAGGCTATGCTAAGTGAAACGAAGGAAAATCCACACAAAACCAATGGTGAAGGGAAGGAAGCCGGGGATAAAATCAATGGTTTGGAACATAAGGAAGAATAAAACAGTCAACCAGTGCAGAACAAGGAAACAAGAATTGAAAAAAATGAGGAGAGGCTTAAGGACCTCTGGGACAACTTTAAATGTGCCAACATCCAAACCATAGGGGTGCCAGAAGGAGAAGAGGAAGAGCAAGAAATTGGAAACCAATGTGAAAAAATAATGGAGGAAAACTTCCCAAATTTGACGAAGGAAATATAGATACAAGTCCAGGAAGCACAGAGTCCCAAATGAGCTAGACCCAAAGAGGACCACACCAAGACACATCATAATTAAAATGCCAAAGGTTCAAGATAAGGAGAGAATCTCCAAAGCAGCAAGAGAAAAGCAGAGAGTTGCCTACAAAGGGGTGCCTGTAAGACTATCAGCTGATTTCTCAAAAGAAACTTTGCAGGCAAGAAGGGACTGGCAGGAAGTATTCAAGGTGATGGAAAGCAGGACCTACAACAAGGATCACTCTACCCAGCAACGCTATCATTTAGATGGGAGGGCAGGTGAAGTGCTTCCCAGACAAGGTAAAGCTAAAGGAGTCCATCATCACCAAGCTGTTATTATATGAAATGTCAAAGGGATTTATTTAAGAAAAAGATCAACACTATGAACCCTAAAATGACAACAACCTCACAACTATCAACAACTGAATCTAAAAAATAAAAACAAAATCCAACTAAGCAAACAACCAGAACAGGAACAGAATCATAGGTGTGGGGATCATCTGGAGGGTTATCAGCTGGGAGGGGGAGGGGGGGAAATGGTGCAGGTTTCAAGCATAATTGGTAGGAACAAAATAGACAGGGGGAGTTAAGACTAATATAGGAAAGGGTGAAGCCAAAGAACTTATATGCATGATCCATGGACATGATCTAAGGGGGTGGGACTGCTGGAGGGAAGGGGGGTACTGGGCAGAGGGAAGCAAAGGGGAAAATATTGGGACCACTGTAAAAACATAATCAATAAAATATACTTAAAAAGTTTGATGTCAGTTAAAGCAATGGGGTGCCGAGAGGGAAGTTTATAGCACTGAACATCTATATTAAAAAAACAAAAACAAAGATCTTGCATCAACGCCCTTGACGTCCCCCTAAAGAACCTGAGGGGGGAGAAAAGAGAAGAAAACTCAAAGTAAAAAGAAAGACGGGCCGTGGAGCAAGCTCAGCAGGGCTGCCGGCTACAAGCTCAGCACACAGAAGCCAGCTGTGTTTCTGTGCACCGGCCGCCAGCGGCTGGACAGTGAAATGTTTATGCAGATGCTGCCCGCTGCGTCTCCCGGCCACCGGACCGCGCGGCTGCAAGGCAGCGACTCCCGCCCGGCCTCTCTTCCGTGCGACTTGGCTCTGGGTTGTGGCTGTGCCCTGGCCCCATGGGGCGTTAATGACCTTCCCAGGGGGAAGAAGAGCATGTGCCTCCTGAGCTGGAGCTCCGGGGTCGGAGGGGTGGCCACCCTTGCCACAGGGGCTGCACTCAGGGCAACTGTCACCTGCAGCCTCTTCATTGCCTGCCCACCCCCCGCCCTGGTGCCTGGCCTGGGTGCTGCTCTGACCCCTTGTGTTCCCTGCCCTCTGACCCTACACCAGTCTCCTCCAATCCCAGCCTCAGCAGTGAACTGCACAGGTAAATGTAGACAGCAGGTACCTCCAGGGGACACACGTGGCAGAGGGGGCTGCTGAGGCTGGGGACCCATCTGGAACAGAAGTGTCCATGGAGCTCACTCAGCCACAGCAACGCGAACAGCGTGTCCACAGAAGGAACAGCATGGTTAGTGGTGTGCTAAGTGGAAGCGGTGAAGCCAGGACTGGGCAGGGCCGGCTTCGCCAAAGGGCAGAGAATAGGGGCCCTGGATCGAGGGAGTGGGGGGATGAAGAGCCAGACCCTGAGGGCCCTGTGAGGGGAGGCCGTCCTAGGGGCACAAGGAGCCTCTGGAGGGGCCTGAGCAGGGGTGACGAGCTCAGGTCTCCTTTTTGGCAGGCGTGTGTGTCCCCGCTGAGATGCGAATGGGCCCATGGAGTGGGGGCGAGCTGAGACCCTCAGCAGGACTGGGAGGTGGTGAGGACCAGAGCGGCACGTCCCTGCCGGATCAGGCACCGCGGAGGCGGGAGGACAGGAGGGGAGGGCCCGCTGTTGGTGCTGGTTTCAGGTGGGGGCGTCTGGAGACCACAGACGGAAGCACTCGGCGAGGCCAGGGCACGGCCACTGTGGCTCGTGACAGGGCCCCGCTCACCCAGGGATGGCTGAGAGAGAAGCGGCCACCTGGACACCCGTGGGCGGCTCTCCCCAAGCCCAGGGAGGACAGCGAGGGCGCCCCTGAGGGTCCCCATCCGCGCCTGCAGGGCTGGCAGCTGCCTTGATGAAGCTGCGGTCCCGTGTCCGGCAGCAAGTTTGAGCCTCATGGAGCGGGGCCCAGAGCAGGCGTGTCGGGTGGGGCCCCGCTGGAGGACACAGTAGGTGCCCGCTGGGCAGACCCAGGGGCCCGGGAGACGTCCCGGGGCAGCCGGGCGGGGAAGACGCGGGAGCAGGAGCGGTCACCGGCGGGACCAGCGGCAGCCTGGCGCCGCGCTTTTAATTTGTGACTAATGTGTTGCACGACGAGGTTGCAATTTCCTAATTGTGATTGCCATTTTAATTTTACTCATGGCCGTGCAGCCAACAGTGTAGAGTCTAGTAATTAAAATTAATTGTACCTTCACCTGCATATTTCTATTGGGCTGTTAAATTCAGTCTGAAAGCTCAACGACTTTGTTCCCTGAAAGAAGCCGGACTCGTGGCTGCCAGGCTTGGCGACCCCCCTCCAGGGGCCCCGCGCCCGCCGGCCGACTGGGGCCGCTGCGCCCAAGGGGGCTCCATGGAGCTTACGGATTTAATATTCATACTGCTGGGTTCCCAGGTTCCTAAGTTGTGTACGGGGGTTTCATGAATTATTCTGGGAAACCCAAATGGGCTTCCCGTGCTGAATTAAGCCCACAAATGACCCCTACAGTGCATGCTGGATATGAGGTCCCCAGTGAGGGTGACCCGGTGGCCTCAGAGTGGGGGAGGGGAGGCCCCCTCTGAATTCCAGGTGCCAGGCCTTGGAATCAGGCGCCACCCGGGGTGCCCTCCCCAGCAGCTTCCCAGGGTCTCCCGTGCCAGCTGAAGGTGACTCGAGGAGGCCATAAGGACAGGCCCTGAGGCCCTACCCTGGCTGCACCCCAGCAGCATCTCAGCTCAGCCAACCGCCAAATCCACGTCTACGTCAAAAGGTGGCAGGCATAGGGGCAGTGGAGTCAGCAGGACAGACGGGTCCCGAGGCGGCACCAGGGAGCCCTGCCCATGCCCACCCCCACCGAAGTGAGCTGCTGCGGGTGTCCAGGGCTCGTCACCAGAAACCCGACTGACCGGGGCCAGCGGGCCTGTGGGGCTCGGCAGGGTCCCAGCCCACGTCCTCCCCACCGGCCTGTGGACGGGGCAGCCGTGATGGGGTTAAAGGTGTTTGGTCTGACTGAGCCAGGAGACTTCCCCTCGCTGTCACCTCTTCCCTGAGGCCATGACGCTCCGTGTCCAGGGAGGGTCAGCTGGGGTGTCCTTTCTCTTCTTCGAGGAAAACAACATGGATTCTTTCTGGGCAGGAAGGGGGGATGGACATGTGGCTCCTGCTCAGGGACCCGGGGAACAGATGCATCTCTACACGCACCCGTCCCTCCATCCCCTCACTCGTCCACTTATCCGTCCGTCCACCCACCCATCCATTCCCCTCACCCCCTCTCCATTCACCCCTGCACCCCCCGACCCTCCGCCCACTCAGCACGCGTGCACTGAGCCCCTGCCATGCGTCAGCCCGGGCACGGGGGAGGCACCGTCCAGGGCGGCTGCTTGAGCCTCCGGTCGCCCCACCCTGGGCTGAGGTGGGCAGGTGCCGCAGCTGTGGCGCACAGCTGGGAACGTGTGTCCTGCTGACGTGCACCGAGGGAGACGGGGGGTGGGGGGGCTGCGCGGGGGCAGGGGAGGGCCGGCCTCTCCAGTGGGACTGCCCAGCTGCCCCGCGCGCTGCCCTACACCGACTGCTCGGATGTGACCGGTCACCCTGCTTGACGCCCTAAGTGGCTGCTGATACCTGCACGGGCTGGCCCCTCAGCGAGGCCTCACCCCCAGGTCCTACAGCCTCCACCTGACACCCCGCGCTGCCTCCCCTGTCCTTGCCCCGGATGCTCTGGCCCCAGCTCTTACCTGTGGGTCTTCTCCCCAAGCAGCTCCCCCGCAGCCCCGGTGGGCCTGGCCATGCCCACAACCCCAGCAGCTGGCAGGCGTCCCCCTGGGTGGGAACCCTGTTCCAGGGCTGTGTCCCCCTCCTGTGGCCTGGCGCTGCTGCTGGGGGCCCCCTTCAGCTCTCCACATGCTGCCCCACTGCTGGCCACGGTCCCCACGGCCTAGGCCTGCACCCCGCACCTCCATGCCCCCAGTGCTCAGGCCACAGCCAGGGGGTCTTCGAGAGCCCCCTCCCTCAGCCTGCACCCCACCCCGCCCTGGCTAGCGCCAGGCCCCCACAGTCCGCACACCTTACGGACCCCCAGCTCTTGTTTAGTCAGCTGAGAGCCTCTGCAAGGCCTCCCTGCCACCCGGCCCCACTGCCCCCATCAGCCTCCGGCCCAAAGCCAGAGGGATCTCAGCAGAAGCCGACTTGGCCTGTCTGCCCAGCTTCCTGTCCCGCCTGGCTGAGGCCCAGCCTCTCCCTGCCTGCCCACTCTGGGGGGGACCGCGGGGTCAGTACCTTCTCCAGGGCCGGTGCCCCAGGTCACACGGGGACCCCGGGGCCCATGGCGCACATGGAGCACCTGGTTTGTGCCCACACCGCTCTGGGAGCTGGGCCTGGAGGGACAGGGCCAGTCTGCAGGGAGACGCGATGACTGGCTGACTGCCACCTCGGGCACCACTGTGGGGGGCGGGGGTCCCAAGGTGGAGAGGCCTCCTGTCCATGAAGGAAGGGGAGGAGCCAGGAGGCCTGGGGACCGGAGACCAGGGCTGGGGAGGCTGCAGGGGGCGCGTCTGGGCTGGCAGCGGGGACAGGACGGCCCAGAGCCAGGGTCGGGGCAGGCGTGAGGGGACAGGCCGGCCCGTGGGTGCCTGACCCAGGGAGCGGGCGCGAGCCGACCAGGCCGTCTGGCTTCTGTGGGGCCAGCAGTGCGGGGTGAAGGGCAGCTTGGGGTTAAACAAACAGGCTGCTGACCAGAGAGCAGCTCCAGAGAGACCCTGGGTGCAGCCAGAGGTGGGCGGGCAGGGCTCCCAGACTCCAAGGCTGGGACGCTGGTGGCGGGTGGGGCCCGGAGCCCTCGGGGGAGGAGATGCCAGGCCTTGTGGGGCCGGAGTCTGGAGCCCAAGGGGAAACGGGTCTGAGCGTGGGCGTTGCTATGCCCAGGGCTGACGGGGTGCAGTCTGAGCCTGAGGGGCGACGTGGACCCGCAGGGGTCCCGGGATGACCCAGGAGCCCCAATACCTCAAGATCATGCCTTAGACTCTGCCGAGGTGGAGGGCCGAGCGCCAGGGCCTGGGGAGCAGCCCGGGGCTTCATCCTGCACCCCTCCCTCCACCCCCAGCACTCCCCTCCGCCCCACAACGCACAGCGTCCCAGTGCCGGTGGGATGCAGGGCGTACGGGACCGCTGACACCCGTCAGGCCCGATGAGGGGCACAGGCACCACCGACCCCGTGAACGCATTAATCTTCCCCAAATTAAAACCTGCAGTGCGGCGTTTAAGATTGAGGCCACCATGGGTCAGTGCAGTGTGGCCGCCAATTTTGATAAAAGTGTTTTAAGAGAGGGAAGACGGAGATAAATTGCCTGGGCCACGCCACCCCCGGGGACAGCCACGCGGGCCCCAGGCCGCCCTCGGCAGCCACTTCCTGCAGCAGGTCTGGTGGCATCCAGCCTGGGGGGACCCTGCTGGGGCCCCGGGTGGCAGCGGTGCCCCTGTGAGCCCCCTCGTGGGTCAGCGCCCCGGTGCATCCTGACGAGCTGGGGACAGTGTAGGGAGGGAGGCCCCCGCTGTCACCTTTGCTGTGGAGGTCTCTTTCAGCAAATGTGTCCCAAACGCCCCCGTGTGCCAGCTGACCTGAGTCTGGGCCCTTCAGGGGTCTCTCTCCCCGCAGGCCCAGGTCTCAGAAGGAGGTCCCCGGCTCAGCAGTCCAGGTCCAGGACCACACCCACCCCTGCAGCCCCCAGGACAGCTCGGTAGCCTCCGGCCTGGGTGAGGTGGACTGGGTGCTGGTCACAGGGGTTCAGAGGCCGGGCGGGGGGCGGGGTGGGAGCCACAGCAGCCGCCTCCTGGGAGCCTTCACCAAGCTTTCCCTGTCTCTTGTCACAGGGACCCTACCCGTCCTCCCAGCAGGCTAGCCCTTATGTCAAGGTCAGGGTGGAGTCAAACCCCTCCTCCATGGAGCCTTCACCACCCCCTCACCCATCAGACTGCCCACTCTCTCTGCTGCACCTGCCTTGGGGGCGGGGCCTGGCCCCCCTCCCTTTATCCCCTCTGTCCTCTGTCTTCTGCCCCCTGCAGCCTTGGTCCTGGCCAGTTCCCCCCCCCCCCCCCAGCTCTGCCTCAGCCCCTTCAGCCAGCATCAAGGCCGGGCTGGCTGGAGCTGCTTCAAGTAGAGGGCGGGCCGCGGGAGTGGGTGGCATACAGTACACACAGTCCGGAAGGAGGCAGAGGCCCGGCCTTGAGAGGAGGTGGCCGGGCGGGACTGGCACGGGCACGGCGCAAAGGCCCCGAGTCCTGTGTAGGACTGGTGGGGGAGGAGGTGCCAGTCCTGGGTGGGGATGGGGCCAGCCCTGGAGGGGACCCGGGACCGGGCGGATCTCGGAGGGCCCCAAGGAGGGGCTGGTGTCCAATCAGCCGGGTGGTTGGTGGTGGCTTCCCCCTGTCCTTACGAAACTCACGCCAGCCAGAAGCATACAGCTTGCAGTGGGCACCGGCACCTGCCGCCGCCTCCCCTGAGCAGCCGTGAAATTGATATTTAAAATTAATTGTATGGTGCCCTCCGGGCAGCCAGGCCAGGCGGCGGCCGGACAGCGGCCACGTTCATCCCATCTCGCCTTGGGGTCTGTCCGTGACCCCAGCTGGGAGATTAGGGGGCTGAGGAACAGGGGCTTATCTCCAGGGGACAGTGGCGGCCCCGCCCCCACGGGCTGGCTGAAGCCCCCTCTCCCCGCCGCCCGCGGCCGTGGAGCTGCCCCTTCCTCAGAGAGTGGCCCTCGATCTCATAACATCCAATTACCGACCCGACCGCTGTCTGCGGCTCGGATCAAATCGCTCAGCTGCCGTGAGGAGCCCCGAGCGGGTCAATCTCAGCCGGTTAGACACGGTGCCCGCGCCAGGCCTCCGCAGCCCGGCCCAGGAGCCAGAGGCGTGAGCACCGCCCGGGGGGTCGCAGCGGCCACCAGCCCCGCAGTGGTGCTGGCTCTGGCTGCGGGCGAGGCCTGGTCTGAGAGTTCAGGGCGTGGACACAGGGCGGTGGCTTCCAGAAAGGCCACCAGGCGTGAGCAGCCGCTCCCCAGCCGTCCTGCAGCCCAGCCACAGCGGCACCCCTCGGAAGCTCCTGTCCACCTGGAACCCGGGAATGGGGCTCGCCTGCAGACAGTGTCTTCGCAAACGTGGTCAGTTAGGATGAGGCCACGCTGAAGTTGGGTGGGGCCTTTAGCCAATGACAGTGTCATTTTAAGAAGAGAAAAGTCACACACAGGGAGAACATGGCCATGCAAAGGCAAGGCACAGGCTGGAAGGGACACTGGGGACTGTCGGCCACCATGGCAGCTGGAGGTGGAAGGAGGGTCCTCCCCTGGGCCACCGCGGGGACGGTGGCCTGGCCGACACCTGGGTTCAGGCTGTGAGAGAGAAACGTCTGTTCCCACCCAGCGGGGTGCCGGTGCTGGTCATGGCGGCCACAGGAGTCAGATAGTGCCATGTGCCGGGGGCCCTGCAGCACCCCCACTCCCGGGCCCCACTCCTCCCGAGGCTCCCCTGCTCCCCACACCGACACCCGGCAGTTCTGGGCCCCCTGTCTGTGCCCCACCTCCTGGCACAGCCCCTTCTCTGCCACCCTCAGTCCCGGCCAAGTCACCAAGCAGATGCTGCCCCTGGGGTCCCCCCACCCCACCCCAGGGGCTTCTGTAAAACCAGGCAATAGGACTCCATGGGGCCTTTCCAGTCTCCTGCTTCGTCCCAGGGGCCTGTGCCCCCACACCTAACCCCTCAACAGAGTGACCCCGCTCTGGAGAGGACACGGGCAGAGGGCACAGTGCTGGAAGCCAGAGGCAGACCTCTCTGAGTCTCGGTGTGTGTAGCTGTACGATAGGTGACCTGTAACTGACCGCCCTGATGACAGCATAGAAAGAAGGGTGGAATAATGACCCGTGGCCAGCCAGAGGAAGCAGGGCCACAGGAGACCCAGACACCTGGCCCCCTGCCATGTCTCCAGCCCAAGGGATGCCGTGAGGGTTAAGGGAACAGACGTGAGCCCCCCAGCGGGACCCCAGCCCCCACTGGCACTGAGCAGACCACCTTCCATGCCCGGGCGGGCAGCCTCCCAGGACCTCCCCAGGGGCTCGCAGCCTCAGCCTGCGGTGGGAGGAGGCAGATGTGCATGTGGCCTGCGTTCTCCCTGCAGCTGGGCCCCAGGTGGAAGCTCACTCATTGCCCTGCCCCACGGGCCCTGACGTCCATCCGGACGACAAGTGACGCAAGTCTGACTGACAGCCGCTCACACTCCTGTGCACCAACATATTATTAAAAACCTTGTATCCATTTAATTCAGTGGCAACAGTGTGAGGGTAGCAAGGTAGGCATTATTGCCACCATCACCACCATCACCACCATCACCACCATCACCACCACCATCACCACCATCACCACCATCACCACCATCACCACCACCACCACCATCACCACCATCACCACCATCACACCACCACCACCACCACCATCACCATGCTCATTGCCACCATCACCACCATCACCACCACCATCACCACCATCACCACCGTCATCACCACCATCACCACCACCATCACCACCATCACCACCATCACCATCACCACCATCACCACCATCACACCACCACCACCACCACCATCACCATGCTCATTGCCACCATCACCACCATCACCACCGTCATCACCACCATCACCACCATCACCACCACCATCACCACCATCACCATGCTCATTGCCACCATCATTGTCACCACTGTCACCATCACCTCCTTAATTATCTCCTTCATCATCTTCACCGTCACCACCATCACCTAAAATCAATTCCCAGCTGCAAAGGCAAAGGCTGCAGGCACTGGAAGACTTGCCCAAAGTCACCCACCCGTGCGCAGACGGGCAAGGACTCAAACTGAAACGCCCTCCGACCGGCCTTTCACGTGGGTCCCAGGGAGACACCGCCCAGGCGGCCGCGACGTGCCGCAGCCCAACGCCTCCCGCCCGGAGAGGACGTGCTGACCCCTGGCCCCAGCCACAGTTGTCTCCACGCGAGGCCCCCGTCCCCTGCTCGCTCCCTCGGCCACGCCCTGGCCCTGCGAGACTAGAAGATCCTTTTCCATAATATCCAATAAATAACCTGGGTTTAATTGAATTAATATCGACAGCATGTAATTGCTCCTTGCTGCTCACGCCTGCCTAGGAGGGGCGGCGAGGGGGCGGGGCGGGGAGGTTATTGCTTTAAAAAAGTGCCCTCAGCCCCAAGCAGCGGCTTGGCCGTATTATTACAGGAATAATGAGGGCGGCTGATCTGATCGCCCCTTCCACAATAGTGCAGCGAGGCCGCTCCATAAACAGTCAAAGTCCTTTGTCCCTGTGGGCTGTTTGTGGGTAATTAAAATCAATAGGGTCTTCCTACCGGACCTCCTTAGCCTCTCAGAGCGCGGGGCGGGGCTGCCAGCTCCCAGAGGCGGTGGGGAGGAGGTGGCAGGGGGACCCCGGGGGCTGGCGGTGAAGCCGGTGTCTGAGGGCACAGCCCCCAAACCAACCGCGAGGGGCCTCCTGTGGGGGCTTCCCTGGGCTTGGGGCCTGTGAGGAGGGCCCGGCAGGCTCCACGCTCTGGCCTGCGGACCTGCCTCCCCCACTCCACCCTTAATGGGCCCACAAGCTCTCGCGGGGCCTCTGCTCCCCTCCTGGCACCTCCGGCAGGCCCCTCGTGTCCTGTGCACCTGGCCCCTGGCCCCCGCCCAGGGCTCACGCTCTCCCCAGCCTCGCTGCACCCAGAACCCCCGTCGGCTAGTATAACCGCACACGTGTCTCCGATTTGAGGTTGAGGGGACGGTCACACCCATGACTCACCTGTGGACTCACCCCTTGCTCCCCGCTCTTCAGTGCTGTTCCCAGCAGTGGCCTGGTCGCCGCCTCTGGGCTCTGGTGGCACCAGAACGTCTGTGGCTGCCTATGGCTGCATCTGGCAGGTCAGAGAAAATTCCTGCCCAGTCAGCCTGGGAGCAATTAGGCCCCCGGGATGGGGCAGATGTGAGACGTTTATGGTGCTGAGCCCATGAGCACCCCAAGGCCCTGGAGCCCCATTGGGAGCTGATCCTGCCCTGACCGAAGCTGGGGTGAAGCACACCCACAGCCCTCTGAACCCACAGGCAAGGGGGGGCAGGACAAGAGGTCTGCAAGCCCCAGCGCGTGTCCGACCAGCCAAGGCCAGCCCCCCAATCAAAGGGGGAGGCTGACTCAGGACCCTGTGACGCTGGGTGGGGCCCCCGGGGTTCACTGAGGCGCCTGGAGCCTGATCCCTCCCTGCAGGCAGCTGCAAGGCCCAAGGCCGGCCCAGCGGAGCTGCCTTTGGGTCTCACTGACCAGTCCCAGGGAAGCACTTACCTTCCTTCTGAAAAGGTGTTTCAGTGGGTGGTCTCTGTGGGCCCTCTTTCCTAATTAAACATCACCTCATTAAATTGCTTCTGCTGGGGGGGCGGCGCTGAGCAGCCAGAGGGGCCCCTCCCACTGGGCTGGGCAGGTGGTCCTCACAGGACAGTGATCTATGGGCCAATATCTCCCGAGTCCCCGCATCGTGCAGCAGCTGACCTCAGA
This sequence comes from Furipterus horrens, assembly GCF_987537825.1. Classification (NCBI taxonomy): domain Eukaryota; kingdom Metazoa; phylum Chordata; class Mammalia; order Chiroptera; family Furipteridae; genus Furipterus; species Furipterus horrens. The sequence continues at coordinate 217,789,038 of NW_028327172.1, forward strand.
CCCTCATTAGCTGCTTTGTAATTAACTGTCTGCTGCCCTCCCCCAACACTGAAGGCCCAGAAGAAGGAGGGTGCCCACTTCTCTCTGACACCCAATCCCGCAGCCCCTCTGCCTGCCCAGCACCAGGCGGGACTCGCGCACTTGACCTCCATTCCCCGGAATCGTCCCGAGTCCCCGGAAGAACAGCCAGCACTCGCTGGGCTGTGGCTGCAGCAGGGGCCAGGTGCTCAGGGAGGATGGGCCCGAGTGGGGGCTCTGGCAGGAGGGCCAGGCACTGGGGAGCTAGTGGTGCACACCGGGGTCCGCTGGCCGGCCAGACGGGGCTGCCCCTGTGCCGGCCCCTGTGCAGAGGGGCCCACAGCCCACCAGCCACAACGAAGGTTCCCTGGGGTTCCAGATATGTCCTCTGACACGTGTGCATACACATGCCCTCACACACATGCATGCGCACATACACATGTACGCAAAACACCCTGCGCGCGCACACACAAGCATGCACATGCACATGAGCTCTCACATGCAAATGCTGCATGCACACATGCACATGCATGCACAACACACGTGTGTATGCACATACATGAGGCATGTGTGCATATGTTAACACACATGGGTGTGCGCAAACATTCACATGCATTGCAAGCCCTGTGTGTTTGTGCACATGCACCCACATGCGTGAGTGGTGCACGCGCACACACATGCATATGTGTCCACACACACCGGTGCCCACGGGTACACATGTGCACACACAAGCACTCACATGTACACACGCAGCACCTGCCAGCTCACACTCAGCCCACTACCACTGCATCCTGCACAGAAGCCACGCTCACACCCCCTGCTGACCTGCACCCCAGGTCCCCTCCATGGGTGAGGAGAACAATGAGCTGGCGGCACCCAGACAGGCCAGGGGGGCGCCCATCCCTGGCACAGGAGATGTGGGTGCTGATGGAGCTGTGCCAGGTCGTGCACTGACCACCGCAGGCTGCCCTCTAAGGCTGGGGTGCCCTCCCGCGGGGGGTTCTGCGCCCGGCCCTGTCTCCGAGGCCTGCTCGTCAGTGCCCCACTGTCCAGCTCCTCGGGCCTCCCCCCGACCCAGGGTTGCGACCGGGACCTCTCATCGCCGCGTCCTATATGCTGGGGGCTCCAGGCTTCCTACCCTCCTGACACTAGTTTCGGGGAGGCTCCCCCAGGCAGGAGTGGTCTTGAGCATCTGGGACCCCAGAGCCAGCTGGGGCCCAACCCCGTTCATTGCATGTAAGCTTGGGGTGCCAGGCAGGCCCGGGTGTGGCCTCCCTAGGGAGCAGATGTCCTTGTTCCTAATTCACAAACTCCAGAGTGGTCCCGGGTGGGATTGGGGGCTGGCAGCTGCGACGGCCAAAGCCAGTTGCCCCCTGTGTTCAAGGGGAACAAGGTGTAGACAGGCTGGAAGGGGGGCAGCCTGAGAGCCTGCACCCAGCGGCCCAGGCAGGTCTAGAGGGAGCTGGGAGCCGGGGCTGACCCTGTGAGCCAGCAACCCTCGTGGTTTTCCAGGCAGGTCCCAGCTGGTGCGCGGGCCACTGAGGTCGGAGCCCCCGCCCAGCCGGACAGAGGCGCCCGGCCCAGCACGGCAAGGGGGCCGCTGCCTTCATGCTTTATTCCTGACAGTATCCATCTTCCCAAATTGATTTTTGATGTCCATAGTGACCTGGAAGGCAGACGCAGTGATAACTCTCGGAACGTGGAAAACAATATTATCGCCACAAATATGAGTTACTGGCCGCCAGGTTAAATCTACTGTGCAATGAATTATGTGACCCCGATGCTCCTATAATTCTTGGGGATTTTATAGAGTCAGGAGAGGCCTGCGGATGCTGACAAGCACTTAACAGCCAGAACGGTCCCCAATAACTGGTGGGGCACTTGATTTAGCCGCGGGGCACAGAGGGCCACTCCGTTCTGCCTGGGGAGCCGAGATGACGGGCAGGCGTTTCTGGGGTCACAGACTTCATTTGCTGGTGCCTGTTGTCACTCTTGGGGCTACAGAGATGCATGCCCCGCCAGGAATGGGCAGCGCTGCGCTGTCCCCGGGGCCTCCGTGGGCACCTGCTCTTTGGAAGCAGCGGTAGAGAGCAGCGTGGGGGAGGGCCCAGAGAGGTCACAGCATGAGGCCAGAGGAGCGTCCTTCTGCCCCAGAGCGCGAGGGCCAGATGGAGAGGAGGTTGGGAGCTGCCCCCCATTCTCAGGTGCCTCTGAACCTGCCTAACCCAGAGGGGCCCTGAGGGGCGGGGCCGAGGGAAGGGCGGTCTGGGAACTGGTTTGAGGTGTGGTCCTTGCAGGCACCCTGTTCCTCGCATGGGCTGGCCGGTCCCCACCTGGACAGGTGTCTGGGCTCAGGGGCCCCGAGGGATCCCCTGACCAAGCTGGCAGGGCCCCGGCCTGAGGGAGGTGCCTCTCTGTGGTCCAGCTCTAGTCCTGAGAAGGCCTTGGCCATTCCACAGGGACCTACGGGCCCTCGCCCCTGCACAGAAGGGTCTGGGAGGCGGCTTCAGATGGACTGTCCGTGGTAGCCTCTGGCCTCCTGGGCGGCCCCAGACCTTGCTGGTCCTGGGCGACTTGCTGGAAGCCGCCAGTCCAGGTGTCCCCTGCAGGCCCCAGAACTCAGTTGCTCAGTCCCAGGACGACGAAGGGGTGTCCCTCAGGCTGGAGTCCCCGCCAGCTGCCCACAGGATGATGGGAAGTTCAACCACCCTTCCCACTGCAGGTGTCACGCCCCCAGGGAGGCCATGGTGGGGCTGTCACCCACCCCCTGCAGCAGGGGTGGGGCCTCTGGGGGCAGCAGAACAGGACAGCACTGGGGGTGCTTGTCTCCCACAGCATGGGACCAACAACACAAATGTCATTTAATTTACATGACAAAGTGGCACCATTATTGCGAGCTGACAGAATGCCGCTGGGGCAATTTCCGAAAATTATTTAAACAATGTAATGAGTTAAATGTCAGTGCTGGCTAATTATGTTTATGCTAATTGTTAATTAGCCCTATAATGGAGACAGTCTTAATTAACAATAGCTACCGTTTGGGAGGTGGGTTCTCTCTGGGTGCAGCCGTCCCACTCCGAAGCCTTGTCTGCCAGCTGCGTCTGGCGGAAGCCCAGACGTCCCTCAGCCCAGGGCAGGTGACCTGTCAGCCAGCTTGGGAGCAGGAGGCCACCCACCCCCACCCCCCGCCTCTGCAGGACGGTGCCCACTACCTGCCGGGTGGAACCCAGTCTCCTCAAGGTCTGTCCACGTGGGGCAGCCAGGGGGCCCCATCCTCCATCCTTCCCTCCCCCCACCCCAGGGAGCCTCCACCTCCAGCCCGTAAATGCCTGGAGGATGGAGCGGCAGGGGGTGCTGTGGCCATTTGGGGTCCTGCATGAGCCCCTCCTGAGGAGCAAGCAGAACTCTAGCCCTGCCCAGGCTTCTGAGCACCAGGTGGGAAAGGGGGATCTGCCACTCAGGGCTTTACGCCCGGGAGCCCCTGTTGCCGCTGAGCTGGGCCCCTAGGCTGCCCATGACGTCAGAGCTGTCCCAGGAACAGGGCTGCTGGGCACCAGGACTACCACCGGGCCAGCCTGGGGTCGCCTCCGGAGGGACCAACCCTGAGACTGGAGGGGAAGCCTTGAACCTCTGTCTCGTGACCTCCACTGTGTCGGCCTGTCCCTGAGCCGGGAATACTGACATCCTGCAGGCTGGCGGGCCATGGCCACGGGCTGGGGACCAGGTCTGAAGACAGCCTCCCAGAGCTGAGGAACCCCCCAGCTGAAAGCCACATCTCCACCTGTTCAGCTGCAGGACAGAAACCAGGAGGGGCCACCAGCCTCTGGTTTGACTGGACAGGTGGGCCTGCGGTGGCTGCAGACTGGGTGGGGGCAAAGCAGGGGAGGCGGTGTCTTCCCACCACAGAAATGTCCGCATAGCCGCCATCCTGCACCCCATACACACATTAGGTCACACCCCAGACCCCACACACACCCTGCACGGCGCGCACACACACACACACACACCCTGCACGGCGCGCACACACACACACACACACACCCTGCATGGCACGCACACACACACACACACACATACACACCCTGCATGGCACACACACACACACACACACACCCTGCATGGCACGCACGCACACACACACACACACACACACACACCCTGCATGGCACGCACGCACACACACACACACACACACACACCCTGCATGGCACGCACGCACACACACACACACACACACACCCTGCATGGCACACACAGACACACACACACACCCTGCATGGCACGCACACACACACACACACCCTGCATGGCACACACACACACACACCCTGCATGGCACGCACACACACACACACCCTGCATGGCACGCATACACACACACATACACACCCTGCATGGCACACACACACACACACACACACACCCTGCATGGCACGCGCACACACACACACACACACACACACACACCCTGCATGGCACACACACACACACACACCCTGCATGGCACGCACGCACACACACACACACACACCCTGCATGGCACGCACACACACACACACACCCTGCATGGCACACACACACACACACACACACACACCCTGCATGGCACACACAGACAGACACACTGCATGAGCACAGCTTCACTTCAGTTGGGGTCTCCTGCCTGCAAGACCTGGAATCACAGCCCAGGAAGAGGCTCAGCGCTCCACAGATGACGCCCCAAACGGGCTGCTCACCTGCCCCCAGGCCCCCAGGCCCCAAAGGCTGCAGGCCTTCCCTCCTTCAAAGACAAGGGGGTGACCAGACCAGGACGGAATCAACCCTGACATGAGACAGAGACGGAGAGACAGACAGAGACTGAGAGACAGAGCAAACAAAAGCAAAAGAACACTGACAAGGAAAATTTTGCCACAGAAGAGACAAAAATTTGAGCAAACAGTTCTCTATAAAAAGCAATGGAGCCCTGGCTGGTGTGGCTCAACGGACCGAGCACCAGCCTGCAAACAGAAAGGTCGCTGGTTCGATTCCCAGTCAGGGCACAGGCCTGGGTTGTGGGCCAGGTCTCCAGTTTGGGGCGCACAAGAGGCAACCCCACATTCATATTTCTCTCCCTTCCCCTCTTTCTAAAAAATAAAATTCTTTTTAAAAAAAATCAGTGGATTTACAGATAAAATGGTCCTTGTGAGGGTGATCCAAGAGTTCAAAGTGGAAATACAAAAGTCAAGAAATAAAATGGGACAACTATAATTGAAAACCCAAAAATAAAATAAAATAAAAAAATGAAAGAAAGAAAGACAGACCACAGAAGGGAATGACAAGCTGTCAGATCTCAGGAAAGACATGGGAGAGGAAAAGTACGATCTTCACGTGAGCTGCCTGGCCTGTGGCGTCAAAGAGGGGCGTGTTGGGAACAGCGAGAAAGGACAGGCCCTGCCACGGAGGCAGCAGGGGACACGGAGGCTGCTTCTGAGAAAGCCCACCAAGCGGAAAGGGAGCTGCTCACGGGAAAGAGGCAAAGGACACTCAGCACGTGCCTAATGGGCGCCGTGCGAAACACACACGAGATAAAAATTCCAGGAAGCTTTTAAACTTAAAGAAAATGTTACCGAAGGAACAAAGATTTGAAAGGACACACTGATTCTAGGAAAAACTGATACTGGCCAGTCAACACCGAGAAACTGAACTTGAAAAATAAGGTCTATGGGCTTCTGAGCCAAAAAGGAAAACACCAATCAAGTCACCTCCAGGGGAGGAAAGCCAGGCCGAGGGCAGAGCAACAATCGCCCCTGCAGACCTTGGGGGGCTGTCTCTCACTCCCCGGAGAGAAAGGGCAGCCAGAAGGGAGGCTTCGAAGCCCCGGACGCCCTTTCAGCGGGCGGTAGCGCTCCCAAGCGGGTCCCTGCCGGTCCTCGAGGACACTGCCCGCACCCAGCCCCAGCAGATGGAGAGAGCGGACGGAGAGAGGGGACGGAGGGAGCGGACGGAGAGAGGGGACGGAGGGAGCGGATGGAGAGAGGGGACGGAGGGAGGGGACGGAGAGAGGGGACGGAGGGAGCGGACGGAGAGAGGGGACGGAGGGAGCGGATGGAGAGAGGGGACGGAGGGAGGGGACGGAGAGAGGGGACGGAGAGAGGGGACGGAGGGAGCGGATGGAGAGAGGGGACGGAGGGAGGGGACGGAGGGAGCGGACGGAGAGAGGGGACGGAGAGAGGGGACGGAGGGAGGGGACGGAGGGAGCGGACGGAGAGAGCGGACAGAGAGAGCGGATGGAGAGAGCGGACCAGCGGACGAAGACATGGAGGAGGGATGGGCGGCAAGTGCCGGTTTCATCTAAATGTAGGAAAAGCGTGAAACCACCCTAAAGTGACAGCTGGAGAGGGGACAGATCATCGTGACGACACTGAACATGTAACTGTCAGACTTCAGGGGGCACGGGGAGCGGCTGACTTGCCACCCTCTGCTGCAGAGGGACAGCCAGCAGGAGGGACAGAGCATGGGCCCAGGCGAGGCGCCCGGGGACAGGCCTGCCACCATGACGGCTGCCACACAGCGAGGGGAGGAGGAGAGACAGCACCACACGAACATGCGACTTTTCTGTCACCAAACCCCGCCCTCTGGCCAGTGTGGCCCAGCCGACGCCCTAGAGCTCAGGCCGACCAGTTGGCGGCTCCCCACAGGGAGGGATCAGCAGCAGAAAGCTCCCCACCCCCCGTTTCTGTCCCCAGGGAGTCACCCTGGCAGGGGCATGCAAGGACCCCGGCTCTGCAGCCGCATCCCCCACTGCTCCCCTAGGTTGACATCCTACTCCAGCCTCTCATAGTCTGGTGAGGGGGCAGGGACAGGCCACAGCACATAATGATGACAGCCGGGCGAGAGGAAGGGCAGGGGCTGCAGGACACGAGCCCCAGACTGGGCTGAAGGGCCGAGGGAGCCCTGCCCTGTGGTCGTGGGAGAAGGCTCGGGAGTGACACAGATGTGACCAAACCCCATCCCCTCCACATAAGGGCCGTGGGACCGTCAGCAGCGGTCTGCCCCTCCCTGAAGAAGGCCAGGGCAAGGATTCGCAATTGGGAGTAAGGGCACCTCTCTGCTGGGGTTGGGTTACAGGGAGAAATAAATGTGCAAAGCAGCCAGCACCCAGTAGACGCTTGAGAAACGTTATGGGTGACGGTGGTGACGATGGCGGTGGGTTTGTACAACACATGGAGTGCACCCAGCCCACGGCGGCAGAACATGGAGCAGGGGTCCTGCCCTGAAGTGTGGGGGCACGGACACCCCTGGGCCGGCCTCCCCATTGCCCCGTGCCCTCTGAACAGAGCCCCACCCCCGCCCCTGCCATGTCATCTGGGGCCCCTGGCCCCTGCCCCCCACTGCAGCCGGCCTCCCGCGTCCAGGGGCGGTGTGGGCCGCGGGCTCACCGTGACAGGCCCCTCTGCAAGGACCAGTCTCCTTGGCGGAGCCCAAGGTTTACCAAGGGTTTGGTAAACCCTTCCACCACCCCATCCCGGCAAAGCCCCAAATCCCACCGGGGGCTTGGACCCTGATCGCTCCAGCTTGGGGGTCCCCAGCCCCCCAGGGGAGCCCGGCACTGCTCTCCCGGACTTCTGGAGGGCGCCGGGATCCGGGCCGCACGCCGGCTCTCTACCCAGTGCCTTGGGCGCAGGGGCCTTCCCCACGCTGGCCGCCCTCAGCGCCGGGCTTGCCCAACGCCAGCACGGCCACCCGTGGCCCCAGTCCGTGGAGGGCGCAGCTCTCGGGGCTCCCAGGCTGGCCCCGGGGCTGGGTGGGGTGAGGGCTGTGCTTCCCCTTAATGTGACAGACACTGAGAGCCGAGAGGGGACTCGCAGCCCCTGTAAAGCAGTGGCCCTGTCTCCCCGGCCTTATTGTATCCCAGTGACAGTAACAGAACCCCATGAGCGGGGCCTCCTGTTGCTGATGCCCCAGGGGTTCAGGGACCTTCTACACAGGCAGCCAACCAGCCCCCGTACAAGCTCTGGGTCCCCGCGAGGGCGCCACGCAGTTCACCCACGGGGGCCAGAGCCGAACGCCAGGACCCGAAACACCCAGGGTGGCGGTGTAAGGTCCCAGCAGTGGCCTGGCCGCCCAGGAAGCCCCTGGTGCCGGTGGCGGGAGGGGCTGGGTTCTCCGGGGCCGCTGTCTCCCCAGACCACACAGGGTCACATTCCAGGGCCGGGGGGAGGGCCCGGGAGGGCTGAGCTGTCTTGTCTCCTCATCCGGCCACTTGTTTGGCAGTCACGGGCCCAGCGACTCTCCTGGGCCCAGCGCAACTCACAGCGCACAACACCCCCCCGTGAGCGTGGTGTGAGGGACCCCATCTCCCACCAGTGGAAAGGGAGCCCAGGCCTCCAAGAGGGGCGGCTTCTAGCAGGAAGTCAGGCTGTCCCTCAGAGGGGGACACTGAGGCCGCAGCGAGGCAGGGTGGGCAGGGAAGGGGTACGGCCTGCCTCACGTGCATTTACACACAAGGCAAGATGGACGGGGCCCGAACTCAGGGTACTCAGGGAGGGGGCAGCCGCCCCCCTAGCCCCTCTGCCACCGCGCAGGCCCACCCTGCAGCCCGGGAGCGGGGCCCCTCCTGCCCCACGTGGCCGCCCAGACCCCCTGACTCCCCGAGCACCTGCCCGGGATCCACACGGGCTCGGGGCCCAGCTCCACGACCGGCAGGCGGGCCTGGGCTGCCCTCGGCCAGAGGCCCCGTCCCTCGTGTGCACGTGACCTGGGTGTCCCGCGGATGGCCAGGCGGCTGGGCCCACGAGACGGGGAGCAGCCGCGATGGGAGGCTGTCGGCTGCGAGATGAGGCCGGGTCACAGCCTGGAGTCCCCGGAGGAGAGAACGGGCGGCAGGAGCGTCCGCGGGAACCGTGCCCTCAGCTTCCGGCGCATCCGCAAGAGAAGCTCACAGGTCCGAGCAGCGCCGGGCCCCGGAGACGCCGAGCTCCCGGAAGCCCACGCCCAGACACGGGTCAGACTGCTGAAAACCAAAGACAAGGGAGAAAACCAGAAAGCGGACAGAAAAACCGCTAATGCCAGACAGGCTGCCACTCCTCCCTCCCTTCCCCTGTCTCCAAAAGCCAATAAATACAATCTTTAAAAAAACGGAAGTGTGTCCTTCAGACAGAATGAAAACGGCATCAGAAGGAAATGTGGCTGTCAGGCGTGAAGCAACAGAAATCACGGACACCTGGGCAAAACCCGCCTTCTCCCTCTCGTTTCTCTAGAACATTCACGAGGGCTGCAGGAAGAGTCCTGGCCTCCTCGCGGGGCTTCTGAGTGCTGTGGCCGGGAGACAGCTGCCGTCGGCGAGGCAGCGTCAGGTCGCGCGGCGCAGACTTTTCCACGTCCCACTGCGGGCCTCGAAGGGACACGCTCAGGGTGTGTGTGCTGATACCCAGAGCAGTCGCTGGAAGAACCGTGTAAGGAGGCAGAGCACAATGCCCAGTAGATAAGGTGGCACCAAACAAAACACAGCGGAGCAGCGGGAGAGGAGAAAGAGCAACAGAGCGGGCGGGCGGGAGCGAAACAGCGAGGGGCCTGAACCCAAACATACAGACCATCAGATGAGATGTCCGCAGTCTAAAGCACCAATGGAGACGCAGGAGCGCTTACCCTGGGTTAAGAAAACTCCGACGGCAGGCCGTCTGCACGGACCCACGTAAATGCGGCTCTGCAGGGACACGACCAGGCCGAGGGCGCAAAGGGATGCACCGGGGACGGCCGCCGGGGACAGCGCGGGGGCCCTGTGACCTCAGACAAAGAGGCCTCCTGAGCCAGGGGAGCACCTAGGGGAGAACAGAGACATTCCATGGGGGGAAAGGGATAGTTCCTCAAGAAAACATAAACTCTTGAATGTGCGTTCACGTCACAACAGACACCCCAAAATACATGGAGCAAAACAAACAAACAAACAAACAAAAAACACCCATGAAGATGGACCTGACAGTCCCAGCTGGGACTCGGTAGCCGTGTCTCAGCTTCTGCAGAGCAGGCGGACAGAGGACCGGCCCCGAGGCAGGGCCAGAGGGCACCCTCGGCCTGCTCCCTCAGGACAGTGCGGGGGCAGAGCTCGTGGAACCTGGGCTATCAGACCAACTTTCTAGATTTCAGAGAGTCCAGATGAGCTCTGGCTGGGGCGGCTCAGTGGACTGAGCACCAGCCTGTGACCCGAAAGGTCCCCAGTTTGATCCCCAGGCAGGGCACAGGCCTGGGTTGGGGGCCAGGTCCCCATTTGGGGATGCACGAGAGGCAACCACACAGTGACGTTTCTCTCCCTCTTTCTCCCTCCTTTCCCCTCTCTCTAAAAATAAATAAATAAATGAATCTTAAAAAAAAAAAGAGTTCAGATTATGTAAAGTGTGTTCTTGGCCAGAATGGATTCAAACTAGAAATCAATACCACAGAGGCTCTTTAAGATGCCAGGTGCCTGGAGTTAACGCACTTCGGAGCAACCCAGGGATCCAAGAGGAGGTCTCAGGGAGATTAGAAAACACTGAACAAAATGAAAACACAAGTTTTAGTGATCAAAATCACGGGGGGGGGGGGTCGGGGGCGTGCAGTTAAGGCGGCGCTTAGAGGGAAACTTATAGCATTAAACATGCCTGGCTGCACCAAAAACCTAAGCTTCCCTCTGAGGCCACTAGAAAAATAAGAGCAAAAGAAACCCAAAGCAACCAGACGGAAGGAAGTAATAAAGACAAGGCCCACGTCAGCGAAATTAAAGTCAAAACCCTCAGAGAAAATCGATGGACTTGAGGGCTGGCGCTCCGGAAAAGCCCGTGGCACGGATGAACCTCCAGTCAGGCTGACAAAGAAAAACAAAGGGGGGGAAAGAGGGCGCACGTCATCAGCAGCGGGCGCGGTGGGGAGACTGCAGCATGATGCCCAGGCCTGGGGGGTGACCCGGGAGCACTCCCCGCACACAGATCCGACAGTTCCGATGGAAGGACCAATTCCTGAACTGCACTAAGTAGCCAGACTTACCTGCCTCCTAAAGCAATAGAATCCGTATTTAGTAACCTTTCAAAAAAGAAACCCCAGACCCAGATAGTTCCACGGGCCAGTGCTACTCCATATTAAAAAGAAGAACACCAGTTCCACATCCCCCCTGAGGAGATGGAGAAGGGATCCCTTTCCAGCTCGTTCCGTGAGGCCAGCACCGCCCCGCCCCCAGCAGCAGACAGGCCAGGACCCGCAGAGCCAGGCAAGGGTCACGGACGTCTGGCAGAGTCCTCAGCAGCACGGTGCCAAGTGCACTCCGGCCACACAGGGAAGAGCAGAGACAGGGTGGCCCTGTACTGATGAGTCCCTAAGGCTTCGTCCCTTACAACGTATGGGACTGGCGCCCCTCTAGCTGCTGCCCTGGCCGTCGTTCCCAGAGTGGGTGGGTTTGCGGACATTCTAGGACCATGGAAGCCCTTTAATCAAACATACTCAGCTGAGAGACCGGCAGTTTCTGCCTCCGCCCCAACCCCCACTGGTCTGCACAGTCAGAAGCAATGAGGCTTGATTTTCCCCGGAGCTGAGACTGTGAGCTGTGAGGTCTGGTGAGGAGCTGGGAGTGCTCCCAGGTGTCCCTCCCGACTTTTTAAAACGTGTGACTGCGCTTTCCCCCAGCCTGCTGCTGCCACCACTGCTGCCACCACCACACCCTGTCCTCTCTGCCCGGCTCTGCCCCTCCCACCTGTCTGGATGAGCATTTCTTCTTTATGTCTTTGTTTGTTGGACTTCCATGCAGCTCGATTTTCTGGAACTTCTGGTTGTCTCTAGTTCTGAGGTAGTTGTGTTCCTTCTCAGTTGTGGAGGGAGATGCAGTGTGTCTGTCTAGGCCTCCGTCTAGACACCACACGCAGGTGCTGCTTCTCCACCCCACGCTGCGTCAGAACCTGTCCCGTGACACGGAAGTAGAACCCAAGCTGTCATAGTCACGCATGTGACTACATGAGGCCTGAGGGGTCAAGGACTGCTTTTCCGTGATTCCAAACCCGGTGCTGCGTGGGGGCTCGTGCGGGTGTGACGCCCTTTCTAGGAGGACGGAGACACGAGACCCCGGGCCGAGGGGAGCTGCTGGGTAAATGTGTCCTGCAGGCACCACGTCTGGGCTGAAACCTGCGTTTCCGAGGATGAAAACGTTCCTTCGTGAATCCTGGTCACATATGATTTTTATTCATGATGACCTGCCTTTTTCTCTTGTCCATTTGCTCAATTATTGGGTCGTTTTGTTGTAATAGATTAAAAACCCCTTTATTATAAACTATTTCTAACGTGCAGAGAAGAGCCCGGTCAGACTCCCAGCTGGTTTCTCAGAGGAAACTCTGCAGGCAAGAAGGGGCTGGCAGGAAGTATTCAAGGTGATGAAAAGCAAGGACCTACAGCCAGGACTACTCTACCCAGCAAAGCTATCATGTGGAATGGAAGGGCAGATGAAGTGCTTCCCAGACAGGGTGAAGCTAAAGGAGCTCATCATCACCAAGCCATTATTATATGAAATGTCAAAGGGACTTATTTAAGAAAAAAAAGATCAAAACTATGAACACTAAAATGACAACAAACTCACAACTATCAACAACTGAATCTAAGAAATAAAACAAAATCCAACTAAGCAAACAACCAGAACAGGAACAGAATCACAGGTGTGGGGATCATCAGGAGGGTTATCGGCTGGGAGGGGGAAGGGGGAGAAATGGGGAAACGGTGCAGGGACTAAGAAGCATAATCGGTTGGTACAAAGCAGACAGGGGGTGTTAAGAATAATATAGGACAGGGTGAAGACAAAGAATTTACATGCACGACCCATGGACATGAACTAGGGGGGGTGGGGTTGCTCGGGGGGAGGGGGGGTACTGGGCAGAGGGAAGCAAAGGGGGAAAGAAATGAGACAACTGTAACAACATAATTAACGAAATTACTTAAAAAGAAGAAGAAGCAGAAAACGAGACAAGGGACCAGGGCAGACGAGGGCCGGACGGGGCTGTGGGAGCGTTCTTGGGGCTTCTCTGCACTTTTTCGCGATCACGTGCTCCTCGCCGTCAGGAACGGTGCAGCCGGTCTGAAGACTCCGACGGGGACCCATCCCACGGGCCACTGCAGGGCTCGGCCAGGTCAGCAGGAGCCCAGGGGCCCTCCTGGCCGGCTTCAGGCCCCCCGGTGGCCCTGGCTGCACCCCTCACCCCACTTCTCTGCTTACCGCACCCAGATCTGCTATGGCAGGGGGGCTGAGAGGGGACCCCCACGCCCACCTGGAGAAGGGCCGCGAGGACCCGGGGACACGATGGGGCATCTGCGCTGGGGCCTGAAGGCGAGGCTGCCACCCGGCTGCCCCTTGCGGAGGGGACCCGCGCACCCGTGGACTCGGTGGCACAGAGCACACACCAGACTGTCACTGAAACTTTTGTCATCATGAGAAAAATAATGACATAACATGCAAAGAAGGCAGAAGACCACGTCAATGTGTTTCAATAAACTTTTTATTAATTTGAGATCTGCAGGCCCACCTGCCCTCCCCGCCCCCATCAGCCCGTCACTCACAGCACAGCCCCGCCCCCAGCCCAGGTAAAGCTCCGCTCGCGTCCGGTGACTTTCCTCCCAGCACGTCTTTTCTTTGTTCTGGGACCAGGACACCGCGATGCCTTCTTAACAGGAGAAGGCGCAGGAGGAAGCCCGTGGGGCGGAGGCGCCAAGGTCGGAGAGGCGTGGGGACGTCCGTCAGAGACGTCAAGGTCCCCGGCGCCTGGAACCCCACGGCCACCGGGCAGGTGCCCTTAGCTTGCAGTTGCAGCCACAACCCCGCCTCCGTGAGCCCCCAGCCCCACCCGTCCTGGGTCCCCTGGGTCCCCACCTCAGCCCCCTGGGCCCCGGGGAGGGGAGGGGCTGCATTCCCAAGGTCTGCCTCCTGCAGCAGGACCCTCACCCCAGACCACGAGGGTGTCATGTGCTCACCGACAGTCACTCCGCTCAGGAGCAGCAGGACCCAGGTCTGCCACCAGCAGATGAGCGGATCGTGCCTTTGGGGACAGTCGTGCGGGAGAAGCTGAGACAGCCCCCAAGGAGGTGCTTTTGGAGCAGAGAAATGGGCGTCAGTGAGGATGGGAGGACCCAGAACAAGGGGAGCCGGTGGGGGGGGCAGGAGCACGTGTGGTCACCCCACAGCAGCGAGAAGGCGTCCTGGCCTGGGTGCAGCACCGGGAGAGGCGAGGGGGCAGCCCGAGCCCCTCAGACCACGGTCACGGGCTTGGCTCTCACCCTGTGCTGGGTGGACCCAGAGGGCTGTGAGGGAGGCCTGGGGTGCGCCCGTGTGCCCCACAAGGGGGGGACCCCTTGCTTCAGGCAGAGACGGGGAAGCAGGTGGAGCCCGGCCAGGAACCGGCACCTGGCGCCCAGCAGGACGTGCAGGCTCCCCGCCTCCGCCAGCTGCATCTCCGAGCCCTGGGCCCGCGCGCTGGGCCGCATGGGGCCGGGCCCAGGCTGGTGGGGACGAGGCCGGGCAGCCAGCGGTGGCGGCGTCCGGCCCTCCCAGCACCTGCCCCAGATTAGATTTCTCCTTTCTCATTACCACCGTAATAGGCCCTTCAGACCTCATTCCAGCCCGAGATATTATCTGACCCGTATAATTAATTAATTATAGCCCAAATATTATAGATTATTAAAAATAGCATAACTAATAGTGTAATATCTCAAGCTGTCGACTTTAATAGTCAACATTGTCTTGGCGGTGCTTATCAGCCCAGGACACCCGGCGAGAATATTGATTCCGGGTAATTTTAGCCGTCATCTGCCACCGTGACAGGGTTGTCAGGGCTCCGCCCACGCCGGGGCTCATCTGAAATCGTTAAACTGCCGCGTGGCTCACAGTGGCCCTTACTGTTCCCTCTTCTCTCCCTTCAGTGTTTCAGCACCAGAGAGGGGATAAACAGAGGAGTGGAAGGGGAGACGGGGTGCTCCCAGGGCCTGGTGATTGGTGACTGATTTGTCCCTTGCCCTGGGGACCCTGGACTGGCCTCCCAGCCATCTTTCCCGGGGATGTCCTGACAGAGCTGTGCAGGGGGAGGGGCTGAAGGACAAGGTCCCCAGGCTTAGCATCACACACAGACCAGACACACCTAGGCTCTCCCCCCGGAGGCCCCCGAAATCCACCAGCAGGCATATGGCACGCAGGGTGCCATGAGCTTGAGAGCAAGACCCAGGCTGGGTGCCCAGCCGCAACCCGGATACACCCAGACACACTCCCACACCCAGGGGCACCCCTTACACACACACGGATGGACACAGGCGGTGGGCACCCAGTCACGCATACAAGGATACAAACAGTCACACCCAGACATGCGGACACCCAGACACACTCATGCAAACACAGATGTGGACACACACAGGAGCCCACACTGGCCACATATCAGTGCACACTCACACACAGAGACGTGGGCTCCCAGACACACACACACACAGGAGCCAACAGTCCTCAGGTGCACACGGAGGACCTGCACAAACATCCGCAGCCAGCGAGTGTCCCCGGCGTCTCAGGGGTGCCAGCTCCTTCCAGGGACTTCCATACCCAGAGGGGGTCACAATGACTCTCCCCACAGGAGGGAACCTCGGGAAGGTGGGGAGAGAGGGGTGGGGGCTGCCGCAGCTCTAACCTGAGAAAAAGAAATGTAAAACCATGAACCCCTCTCCCTCAGTCACCCCCAGCCCGAGGCACGTAACCACCCCCACCAGACAGCAATGCCCCCAGTGGACACCCCCCCACGCCCCATCCCCACAGGTGTGCGCCTGTCCCCCACCCCATGGACATGCCCCACCCCCACCTCCCCTACCCCCCAACCCCTCACATGCGACCCCCCGAGGCACACGGTTCCCCAGCCCCCCCCAGGGGGTGGCCAGGGCGGGGCGAAGCAGCGGGACGCACCAGAATCGCTCCTCGGAGGCGCCCCTGGAGCTTTACTCCACCTAATTATGATTCATGCGTGTGATAATAATAATTTAATAATCAGGGCGCTGCGGAAGAAGCATTAACCTCAATTAAGCTCATTACGCGGCCCGACCCAGCCCCCACCACGTGCCCTGTCGACCCCCAGCGGGCCACTGCGGACCTGCCGTGGGCCCTTCCCTGCACCCTCGGGGGCTCCACGCCTGCCAACCCCATACCCCCCACTCCTGGCCCCACTTCCTCCAGGAGCCCACCCAGGCCCCGCTCGCCTCTCTAACCTCCCCCCGTCTCACCTCTCCCTCAATCTGGCTCAGGTTACCTGCCTCAGGCTCTCCCTGGTGGCCCTGTGACTGCCCTTCTCCTGAGGGCACACCCGCCTAGGCCCCCTTCCCGCTCCCCACAGATCCCGGCCCGGTCAGAGGGTGCCATGGCGAGCAGCAGAGTGGGCGGCCATGGAGGAGGAAGCCCTCCTGGGACAGGGGTGGGGCGGACACACTGGCTCCTGAGTCTGGGCGACAGTACCAATACCCAGAAAAAAGCCAGTGGCCGCAGTGGGTGGGCGGCGACAGACACCCCAGGTCGCCCACACCTGGCCGGGCGGCCTCTCCAGCCTCAGTTCACTCATCTGTGGGGTAGTGGTTCTCACTCTGCCCCGCCCTCCGGTCAGAAAAACCTTTGGATCCGGGGATGTGGGGTCAGGTGCCCCTGAGCGCACACAGCACCCGTGGCCCCACTCCGGTTGTTCCAGCTGCTGGTTTGTGTTTTGTTTTCAAGTTTAAAGGGGTTAAACCTCAGAGACTGACCCCTCGCCATGAGCCAGGCCCAGCGCTGTGGGCTTTTCATCTCTGAACCGTGCGGCTTGCAAATAGGAGAATTCAAACCCCGGCAGCGGAAACCTTGTAAAAATCCCATCCCGTCTTGGCGGTGGTGAGCGCGCGGGCTTCTGACCGGGGGCGGGGCGTACCCTGCACCACGACTCCGGATCGCGCACCGGCCCACTGCCCTCTTCCTCCTCCGGGGTGACCAGAGTTTGGGGCAGAAACCGAGAAGGGGCGCATGGGTAGAGACGCCGGGGAGGTAGTCGGGGGAGCAGAGGCGCCTGGTACCGGTGTCGCTGTCCGCGGTGCGCAAAGCGGGCGCGGCGCGCCCCGGGAAGGGCCGGGGCGCTGTCCGTGGTCCCGAAGATCCCCGGGGCCGTGGTGGGCTGGGCCTCGTGTTCCCAGAGCTGTGGTGCTCGGCGGGCGGTCGGCAGCCTGTACTCCCTCTCTTCTCTGGTGTTCTGAGTGTGGGGCGCCCTTTCTCAGGGAGGAAGGAGACCCCAGGGGAGGTAGACCTTCAAGAATGTGAGTGAAGAAGCCAATCAGCAGAAAAGGTCATTTTCCAAAATCTGGGTGAGCAAAGGGTTCTCCCTGGAGCAGCGGGGGCGGGAGGCGAGAGAAAGGAGCATAGGAGTCTTCTGTCCCCACTCTCCACTGCCACCTCCTGCGTCCTTCCCACAGGGGCACAGGACAGTGGCCCGCGCGGAGTCGGCCCGGTGTCAGCCGCGCGCCCCAGGCCGGACTTGAGTCGGAGAGCTAACTTCCGACAGGGATGGTGGTGTCTGCCCCGCCCCTCTCCCCTCGCTGTCGGAGGGCCTGGGCGGTCTGGGTGGGGTGTGGTTCGAACGAAGCAAGCATTACACAAAGGCGGGGGCGGGGTGGGGGTTATCCACGTGCCCCTGGAGACCCTTGAACTCTGCTGTCCTCCCAGCTTGTCCAGTAAAGCTCTCCAGGTGCAGGAGAAGGGAGACCCTTGATCCCCACCACCATGTGCAACAACCACCGTGACCTTGTCACCCTTCGACCCTAGAGGGGAGGGTCCCAGAGCCTCAGAGACCACATGGAATGCAGCCCCCACAACTGGCAGATGGACAGCTGAGGTGGGGGTTCATAAACACACGATGAGTTGGTGGCAGGGCTGGCAAGGTGCCCCGCGGCTCCGGTCTCCCTCAGCTCTCCAAGCCCCAGCGCTGGCGCGAGGGTGTGGCTGGGGCTGCGAGGCGGGCTGCTGGGGTGTCCCCTCCGCCCCCTCACACACGCCCTTCCTGCTCTCACAGTCCCAGCCCTCGGCCACTCTGTCCTCCAGCTCCACTGTGGGACCTGTTACCACCAGCCCCTCCCCAGATTTCCGTCCTTGTCCCGTGCTGGCACCTGACGCCCGTCTGCCAGCCCACCAGTGACCTCATCTAGTCCTGACTGGTGTGCAGTGGGTGGAGTGGGGCCACGGAGGGGTGCTTCCTGTCTGCTTGGCAGGCAGGGGCACCCCATCGCAAGCGCTGATTCCACCTGCCGGTGTCCACCTGGGGCCCCGCAGGGAAGCGGGTGGTAAGCGGGTGGTAACCCGGCACGGCAGGCGGCGACGCCTGCACCAGTGAGGGTCTAACTGACAATTGTGATTAGGGGTGAAAAGACGTCTTCACGGCCCCAGACGCTCTGGTTGAAGTTTGGGGGAGGGACGGGCTCTTTCAAAGTATTGGGGGGAGGAGAGAGCCCGCGCATCTGTCTGACTCCGGTTGCTCCTCAGAGGTGGGGGACAGGAGAGGATGCTGGGGTCTCCCTGAGCCTTGCCCACACACATGGGAAGGCCACCCAAGGTCCCCTCCGTAGCTCTGAAGTTCCACCTGACACCTCTCTGCCCCCACAGCAGACATCGCCACCCTCTTCCAGGCCCACTGTCACCACGCTGCAGAGCAGGGAGGGAGGAGGGGAGGCCGAGGGGAATCTGGGCACCTCGGGCCTCCGGGGTTGTCCCAGAGCGGCCTCCGGCAGCGCTCAGCCCCGAAGCAGCAGCCAGCTCTCAGCCTGGCGAGCGTCCTGCTGTGGCGCGTCTGCGCCTCTGGGGAGAAGACCGTGGGCTCGCACATTCGGATTTATCATTTCAGGACGCCTACCACACATATCGCGTTTCAGATGCTGTGTTCTGTTTACTCAGGGATGCTCGCCATGCCTTACACGGCGTCTACATGGTGTAACATGTCACATCACGGGTCTGTGTGCGGGTTCAATGGAAGTTGTACCCAGAGGGCTGGTTTCCCTTCCTCGCCTGCAGGCGTCCCGTGTGTGCGGTGGGAGGGAGTGGGGACCAGGGCTGAGGGCAGCGACGCCCCCGCGCGCCTCCCCCACCTGACCTCTGCAGGGGTGGACGCTCTGTGGCTGGAGTTCGAGGGCACCTCTGAGGGAGCGTGCCGTTGGGTCACACTGAGACCACCCAGAGCCAGGTCAGAGGTCTGCACGGGACCTGCCCCCGGGGCGCCCGCCGCTCTGCAGGGCCCGCCGGGCATGGCGAGGCGCGCGACGGGGATGGTCGCGCACCCACACGGTGCGCCTGGGCGGTCATGAATGGATGTGTGCTCGTGTGCCGTGCATGCTGGTGAATGAGTGTGTGTGTGTGTGTGTGTGTGTGTGTGTGTGTGTGAATGGTGAGCACATCTATATTCAAACTCGGCTGGGGGAGGGGTGGGGAGAGCCTAAGAGTCCCTCCAGGAAGGTGGGGGCGGGAAGGAGATAATTACCTCCCTGAGATGAGAGATTATCCACCCTCCTTCCCCCAGAGGTGATTTATAATTTAAAGATAAAGAATAATCAAGTCCTGGCGAGGAAGGACACAGTGTTGTGGGTCTGATTAGAATCTCGGGATGGACCAGCACGCGGGGGAGGGGACGGGCTGGGGGAGGGTAGGCCTGGCCTCCCCCGCAGTCCCAGCCTCCCTGAGGCTCAGCATGTCCGAGCTTGGCCCAAATTACAGCCCATCGGCCCCCCATTATTTCTCCCAACTTTTAATTTCTGCTTCCAAAGGATCATTGCCCGCGGTAATTGCAAAGGACCCGTCCTTGTGCGCGGAGCAGGCTCCGGGGACCGCAACGTGAGGCGGCGCGCGCTCCGCTCGTGCACATCACAGCGGCACACGCTCCGGACACTCGTCCTCGGCCCCCACCTGGGTCCCACCGGTGGCCGCTGTGCTCGTGGGCCGGAGCAGGGGCGAGGGGGGAGGGGGTCCGCAGAGGAGCCGCGGTCCCCCGAGGGTGAGGGTGCGGAGCCTGCGGTCCACCCCTCGCCGCTGTAGATGAATGCTCTAATCAAGGCCCGGACGCGAGCGTCCTCTCTCCGGGCGCGGGGAAGGGAGTTTGCCCTAATGTTCCCTCTTACTTGAAGGGCAGAGACTTTTGTGCAGGTCGCCAGCCGTCCGTCCGATTCTTCTGTCCCCATTTTGGGGGCGGGGCAGGGGCGGGAGGGCTGTCCAGCCTTCCTCGTTTCCGTTTCCATTCTAAAGAGGGACCCTGGGGGCCGTCGGCCCCGCCCCCGCAGAGATACCAGGCTGGGCCCTAATTTGACGACTAAAAGGGGGCGGGTGTGGGGAGCGGGTGGAGGGGCAAAGACCTTGGGCATGGGAGACCCGAAACAGGAGAGGAGACCCCGAGAGAGCGGCCGGGAGTGGCGGAGACAAGCTCTTATGGGAGGGGCTGAAAGCGCGGCGAAGAACCGAGCGTAGGCCTGCGAGGACCCCTCTCCCTGCCCCAGCCGCCGAGGGGCGCCGGAGCCTCGGGAGCCCACGGAGCTCAGGGGCCCCGCGCGCCGCGACGCAGAGTGGCCGGCGGGCATCGCGTCTTGCTCCGGGATGTCCCGGGGAACTCGGAGGACTCCCCCGAGCGCACGCCCCGGGGCCTCGGCAGCCCCTTGGCCGCCGACTGATCCCGCAATTATTTAAAAGCCCGGCTGTCTCCTCCCCCTCAGCCCAGGAGGCGGGAGCGCTGTCTCCGGACGAGCGGAGGCGCAGCGACACGCCGATCACCGCGACAGCCGCTCGCGGACCGCACTCCAGCTCCAGGCTGTGCGTCTGTGGGTCGGGCCGGGACTCCGTCCGTGTGTCCCGCGAGAGGCCCGCCTCCTCTGCCCCGGACCGTTCGCAGCCAATTAGGCGCGCGCACTAACGAGGGCGGCGGAGCCCCGCAGCCGCCTGCGGGCACACGTGTGTGCGGGCGTGTGGGCGCGTAGGCGCCGCCAGCGGGGCCGCCATAAATGCACGGGCCGGGCGCGGCGGGCACCTGAGGCGGCGGTGGCAGCACTGGCCAGCACCGCCGAGCGCTGGGCGCGGGGCGCGACGCGGAGCGCTAGCTGAACCGCGGCCGCCTGTGCGAGACCGTGCGGCCGCACACCGGCCGCCGGGGATGGGAGCCCCGTAGCCGGCGGGACCCGAGCGGCCGCATTGGCGCGAGGCCGGCATGAGCGCGAGCAGCCCGGCAGCTCCCGGGGACGCCCCCGCGCTGCCGCCGCCTCCGCCCGGCCCCGGCCCGGGGTCCGCACCGCCTGCACCCGCCGCCGCCGCCCGGGACGCCATGGACGGGCGCGCCGAGCTGCCTGCTTTCCCCCGGGCCGGAGCCCCGCCGCTGGCTGCCAGTGACACGGCCCCCGCGGCGCCCGAGGGAGGGGGGGCGGCCCGCCCTGCCCCGCCGCCGCGCCCCACCTCCTTCTCCGTCCTGGACATCCTGGACCCCAACAAGTTCAACAGCAGAAGACGCCGCTGTGTGCTGCTGGGCCCCGGAGCGCCAGCCGCGTGCGCCCCAGCCCCGTGCGCCCCGGTCCCCGCCGCCCCCGGGCGCCCGCCGCGCGCAGAGGAGCTGGAGCGCCGCGCCCTCGCCGCCGCGGGAGGAGCTGGAGCCGCCACCGGAGCCGAGCCAGCGCGTGAGTAGGACGCCTCCGGCGCAGGGTCTCGAGGGCAGGGCACGGGCGGTGCTGCGCGTTTACGCTCCGGGACCCCCTCGGCAAGCCTGGCGGGCCGGGACCAAGGCTCAGTGTAAAGTTCGCAGCGCGCGGGGCCGCACCAGCCCACCCTCGGCCTCCGTCCGACCCGGGCTCTGGGGCCCGCAACCAACTGCACCTCCCGGATGGTTCTGCCGGGCCGGGCCCCGGGCTGCGGGGCTGCAAGGCCGGCCCAGGTGTGGCCACCGCGCGTCTCCAGCGTTGGAGGGTAGTTGGTGCTGGAGGAGGCGAGGACGTGCTCCGCGGCTGGCCCATGACCTCCCTACCCCCGCCGCGGCCGCCTGAAGCCTTCTTCCTTCCCCCCCTCTTTTTTTTTTTTAAACAAATCAGACTAATTGTGACAAAACGCTGGTTATCTCTGGAAAAACAATTAAATCCCTTCGATTACAGTTAAGGGGAAATGTGCTTAGCGGCGGAAAGCGGCCGGTAATGGGGCAGCCCGCGCCCTGGCCCGGTCGATATCCCATTACGGCAGCATGCATATCTCTTTCAAGCACCTTGCAAAGTCTCCCCCCCGAACATCTAAATTATAGGGTCAAAATTCGGATAATTACTCGATTAAAACCTATTACACTTATTAGGGGCCGCTATTGATTGAGAATTGCATTCGACCAGCTCCTGATTGCTTTTTGTGCCCCCTCCCCAGGCCCTTCCTCCTTCCAACTTCCTGGCCCCTCAGCTCACAGGGACGGGGCTTAGGGAAGGTCTTGGGGCCAGCGGGCCTCGGGGCACTGGCTCTGGGCTTCCTCCAGGGGGGTGGCCGAGTTGGAGGAGGGGCCAGGGTGGCTGGAAGGGGACCCTTCCTGCCTCCTGCCTGGCTGGGGTTCCAAGAGTCTCCACACGTAGCCTTCACCCGCGTGGGGAGCCCATCCCAGGTGGAAGGCCCAGCCTCTTGCTGGTTCGGGGAGGGAGCTGGGTCAGGCCCCCTTCCTCCTGGGCCCATCTCTAGACAGGGCAGGGGCTGGATGGAGAGGTGCGCTCAGAGCCCCCTGCTCCTGCCGACGGGTGTTGGGGCAGCGGCAGGGCACCTGCTCTGCCCGCTTCCGTAACCTCCGCGGTTGCCCTGACCAAACCTGCCAGGGCTGAATTTGTGGTTTATTCCTTGGTTCTCGGTGCCACCCCGACCCCAAAGCGGGACCTTAGTGCCTGACTGAGTGGCACCGTGTAGGGTACTTGCCCCGCTTCTCTCTTGGTTTTTTACAACCACCCAGGGGGTGGGAGCTGCAGAGACCACCCCCACGCCCTGCCCAGGACAGACACTTCCTTCCAAATTTCCGAGACTCAAAATGCAGCCACCACGGGGTCTCTGCTTGGAGGGTCCCGGCTGCTGCTCAGACCTGGCTTCCGGGGACACCCACCCCGCAGCCCCAGCACAGCTGGCACCCCACCGCGCAGGCCGGGATGTCAGCGGAGGAGCCAAAGGCAGTCAAGGTCTAGGGCGGGAGACTTAAGGTAGACCTGGGGCCTGGGCAGGCGATTTTGGTCCCCAGAACTCCCCTCTCGGTGGCCGGTTCCAATCCATTCCAGCCACTGGCCCTGCAGCTCTTAAATGCCGGCGAGTTTGCTGGCCCCGCGCCCTGCGTAATTGGAGGGTAATATAGGCCGAAATAAATTAAATGGCCCTTAACTAGTTTGTACATCACACAAAATGAGTTTAATTAAGTTTGTATCTGTCCCGCGAATCGATCTGAGCTTTCCCTCCGCTGGTAACTCCGTGGGTCCCTCTCGGGCAAAGACGCCCGGTTCGGGGACCGCGGTACGAGCGCAGGTAGGGGAGGGGGGCAAGAGGCAGGAGAGTTGAAGGCTAAGGGAAAAGGAGAAGGAGGCGAATCAACGAAGAGAAGCAATGAAATGGGTAAAGGGAGCCGCTGCAGGGGGCAGCGGGAACGGCCGGAGGAGCGGGCGAGCCGGGAAGGAGAGCGCGAGTCCTAACCGTCCTGTCCGTTTCCGCCCGCAGACACCGGGGACCCCTACCAGGCGGACGAGGCGGAGGCCAACGGCTACAGCAGCGGCGGCCGCAGCCCGAGTGCGGACAGCGGGGACGACGAGGCACCTGACGACGAGGACCAGGCGCCCGAGGCGGGGGCGGCGCGCGGCGCAGAGGAGGCTCGAGGAGGCGGGGGCGGCCTTGCGGCCCGCGGGTCGGGCTGCCCGGGCGCGGCCGAGGCCGAGGAGGCACCAGGCACAGTCGACGAGGCCACGGCGCCCGGCCCCCGCGGGAACTCACCCGCAGCCCCGGGCTCGACGGGGGCCTCGGCGGGGGCGGGGGTTCCGGGGGCCGCGGGGACGACCCCGCAGAGCGCGGCGGGGTCCGCCAAACCCAAGCGCAAGCGCACGGGCTCCGACTCCAAGTCCGGGAAGCCGCGTCGCGCGCGCACCGCCTTCACCTACGAGCAGCTCGTGGCGCTGGAGAACAAGTTCAAGGCGACGCGCTACCTGTCGGTGTGCGAGCGCCTCAACCTGGCGCTGTCGCTGAGCCTCACCGAGACGCAGGTGAAGATCTGGTTCCAGAACCGCCGCACCAAGTGGAAGAAGCAGAACCCGGGCGCCGACACGAGCGCCCCGACCGGCGGCGGCGGGGGACCGGGGCCGGGCACCGGGCCGGGAGCGGGGCTGCCCGGCGGCCTCAGCCCGCTCAGCCCGTCGCCGCCCATGGGCGCGCCGCTCGCCATGCACGGCCCGGCGGGGTACCCGGCGCACGGCCCCGGCGGCCTGGTGTGCGCCGCGCAGCTGCCCTTCCTGTCGAGCCCGGCGGTGCTGTCGCCCTTCGTGCTGGGCTCGCAGACCTACGGCGCGCCCGCCTTCTACGCGCCGCACCTCTGAGCGCGGCGGGCGCCCTTTTGAAAGGCTCAGGCGCTGACTCTGTGTACAGCCGGTTGCTACGGAAGAGTTTTAAATTTATAACTGTCCGCGCGCGCTCGCCCGCTGGGAAGCACTTTGCCGAACTTATCCAATCAATAAACCGCAGGAGGCCGCGCCTGCTCCCACAGCACCCGCGCCGCCCACGCCCGGTCCTCCTCGCTGCTCTTCCTTGGGGATTCGGTGCAACCGAGGCACTCGCGGGGTGTTCGACCGAGCGTGGGGCCCGTGCCCCAGATTTCCCGCAGGGCCGGTGTCCCACAGCCGGACCCGTCCAGCCCCACCCCCATGCGCTTCGGCTGCGCATGGAGGTTCACTGGCTGTGCGAGCTGAGACTCCTGCTCAAGACCCCTTCCGCCCACTCCCACCCCTGTAGCCCCGGGAGTCCCCTGTCCCCTTCTCTGCAGCCTCAGGGAACTCTTGGGAGTGAGATGAGACGCCCAGTGGGACCGACGTGTAGGGTCACAGCGCTCTCCCCTCCTTTCCTGAGCCCCAGGCCAGGCCAGCCCAGGGCGGCTGAGGAGGGCGAATCCCCCTGCTGGCCCGCAAGGAGGAGCTCTAGCCGCTCCCAGGGGAGGAAACCGGGCTCGCAGGGGCGCAGCCACCTGCCTAAGAGCCCGCCGGACTCCAAGTCCGCCCTCAGGAGTCCAGCGCTCCGGTGCGGCGGCCTCTCCTCAAAGACCTGAGTGGCTTCGGGGACATCCCATTGGTGACGAGGGGCTCCCCACCAATGCGCAGTCGCGTCCAGGGCTTGGAGGGGACACAGGGTGGGCGCAGAGGGCCCTACACCTGCCCTGGCCTTGTGGCCAGAGCCTTGGGCCGGTGCAGGGGTCCCGCTGTACTGGGTCTGCGAGTCCTCCAGAGCCCCTTGTGCTCGTCCTCTCCGCTCCACCACTGCCTCAGGGCTGGGGGCCCTGGCTGGGGAGCAAGATGACCCTGCGGGTGTGCGGTGGCAGCCACCCTGCCCCTAATGGGAGTGGAAGAGAGGGCGGCACCAGTCTCCCCTTCACCAGTGGGTCACAGGGGAGCGCAGATCCGGCCCATGGGGCAGGAGCAGGGGCAGCTGGGCGCGCCCTGCTCATGTTCTGCCACCCCCAACCCTGGGCCACTGGCGGCCCTCAGGGTGCCTTCTCCCTTCAGTCCCCAGACTCCTCCCACATGCCACCCCCACCTCTGGCCCCTGGGTCAGGTCAGCAGCGCGGGCGCTACCAGAAAGGCTGTGAGCTGGAGTCCTGGTTCACCTGCTTCCCAGAGCTCAGCACCGCTCAAACCATGGGCACCAGGAGAGGGTGCAGAACGGTCAGGACCCCAGGGTGTAGGCAGCGGGAGAGCCCCAAAGAGCTCTAGGAGTTTCCAGAAGGCTCTAGGCCTCATATGACGTGAGCAGCATTATTGTGCACTTGGCCTGTGAGGCGGGCAGAGCAGGGAGCCAGCCGCCACCTCCACTTCCGGGAGCTGCACAGAGAGGCTGGGGCAGCTGTGCCATCGGGACTGGGAAGGAGCCAGGTCTGCTCCCAGGGGCCGCCTGCCTCCCCAACACCGCCCCCCCCCCCTGCTGAGCTCGGCTGGGCTGTGACAACCAGGTACAGACACGCAGGGACCCCAGCCCAGCCCCTGGGTGGCGCTCAGGTCTCAGCCAGGGAGCAGTGCCCCAGCCGCCACCTGCCCATGCTTCTCCCCGGCCTGGCCCATCGACAGTCTTCACTACTGGAGAGACTGATGGTGGCAGAGAGGAAGCTTCGGACACAGGTGTGCCAGCTCTGGCCCTCTCCCCGTCCCCTTCACCCACCGAAGCCCTGGGGATCCGCCAAGGTCACCCAGAACACCGCAGCCACACCTGAGGACCCTCCAACACCAAACTTGGCTGTGGACAGGGGTGCAGTGGGGCTTGGAGGCCACAAAGCCAGGGCTGCAGTGCCCCCTCCCAGCCACACACTCCTGTACCTCTAGGCTCCCCTGATAGTCCTGAGCTAGAGCCACTCCCCCATGCCAGCCCTGCGGGGACAGACCTGTGTCAGCCCAGGTCTCCCCGTACCCCCTGGGTTTTGAGCTGTGGTATCTGCACAATACCTGGGAGAAACCAAACCCGGGAGGTTACAGCGCTTGCTGGAGGTGGCCCCCACCTGGCCCAGGCCAAGGAGCCCAGGGGAGGCCAGGTCCAGCTCACTGTCCCACCCGGCCCCCGGCAGGACGGCAGTGCCTCTGGCTGCTTCCCTGGGAGCCCCCACCTGGCCCTTCCTCCCTGTCTGCCCAGTCCCCAGGGGTTCCTGTGTCTGACTCAGGGCCCAGCTCCCTGGGGCCTGAGCTGGAGGCAAGGGAGAGGTGACCTTGCTCGCCCTGCTCCCTGTCCCCTAGGGTGTCAGTGCCTGGAGGGGCGCCCAAAGCTTCTAGGACTTTTTCTGGCCCAGCATCCACCCCACAACCCCAAAATTGTACCCACGAAGTCCCCGCAACAAAGCCACCGGTGTGCAAGGAGGCCCCTGTCGATAAGCAAGGCCCTGCGCTGGGTGCAGCCAGACAGGGCCTCCCTGGGGCTCCACCTGCCGCCCCGCGCTGCCCCGCCCGCAGCCCCGGCTCCCTGTGGTCCCTGCTGTGTGTTAGGACCAGCTTTGGCTGCAGGAAAGAGGAAACCCGAATGAACAGCGTTGGAAGGAGGTTATTTTCTTGTGTGCGAGGTTATTCTGGTCGTTGGTGACCCTGGCCAACTCTGACGTCTTCACAGAGTCCTTGGGCCCAGCTCGGCCCAGCTGTCTCCACCGTCCCTGGCTGGGCCCTCATCCTCACAGACCCCGAGGGAGGACAAGGCTCCAGCCGTCACATCGCCATTCCAGCCAGCCCACCGGAGGGAGGAGAGGGGGCATGCCCTTCTCCTAACAGAGCGGCCACGTGTCATTGGCCAGAGCCGGGTCCCATGACTACTCCTCGCCGAAGGAGGCTGGGAAATGCAGCTTCTCTGGCTGGCGAGGTGTCCTTCCCGGTGGAAGAGGGAGCCTGGGCATGGAGGCCGCTAGCAGACCTGCCAAGAGCCCGATTCCCCGCCCACCTGCCCCGCCTGAGTCCAGCGGGCTTTTGTTCTGCCCCCACCCCGCCTCACTGGCATGCTGGCAGCCTTGGGCCTAACCCGGCCATGGTCAGCACCCCGCGCCCTAGCGGGTTCCTTCCCGGCTCTCCTCCTCCTCCTCCTCCAAACCACAGGGGACCCAAGGCCACACGGGCCCTCACGCCCCTCTCGGTCCCACAGTAGTGCCACCGCCCTCCCCCACCTGGGACTGCAGACCTTCCCGACTTCACAGGACACCTGGTGGCCCGTCCGCGGGCGCCCACCTCCCTCCCTGCCCCGACAGGCTGCCGTGCCCTCGTCCCCGGGGCTGCGGAGGGCTCTCCAGGCAGTGGCCCTCCTGTCCATCAGGGAACTCTTAGGAGTCCCTCCACCATCGCTTGCCCTCTTTTGTCACTTGTCACTTGCTCCTGGTCAGCTGGCCTGAACTTTTACACCCAGCATCCCAGGGGGGCACCCAAGCCCAGGGCAGAGTCCCCAGGTCTCTGTCCCAGGTCACCTGAGTCATGTGCCCCCAGGAAGTGTCACTCAGCGCAGGAAAGCTCCCCCAACCCTGGAGGAAGAGGAGAGGCCCCGAGGGGCTGGCGCCCATTCACACAGTGGCCCTAGGGCAGGCAGTGGGGAGTCGGCTGGGGGCTGCTCAAGGGCAGTCTCAGGGATGGAGGGTGTCACCAGGGCAGGGCACAGGTTCATGGGGGGGTCTCATTTCAGGACCCCCCCTCCCCCCACCGCAGACAGCAATTCCAGGGTGCCATGTCCTGCCCCCCACCCACTGTCCTGTGTGGGTCCCTCTGAAGCAGCCCGTGTCTACGTGCCCCCACACCAGTGCTGGGTGCTGGAGATGAGGACAGGCTGTCCCTAGTGGGGGGGGGGAGCAGCTGCTGCCCAGCTCGTGCCCGTGTCCTGCCGGCTCCTCTCCTGCAGGTGGACTCATGCCTCTTGCACCAAACTCAGCGACTGGCCAGGCCGTCCCAGGACCCCCTGCACCGCCCTGACTCAGGGGGCCCCAAACCACACTGTGACAAGTACAGGTGGAAAAGGGGACACGTGCTGAGGACATGGGGTGCAGCCTTCCCCACTTCGTCTGGGGCTGAGGCAAGTGGGGCCCACCCCAGGGCCCCCCAGCATCCCGTCACTTGACACCCTGGACTCAGTGTGGTGGAACCTGCACCCCACCTGCCGGCCACAAAGGCCAGCCCCAGCCCCACCCCCACTGGGCACCTCCCTGCCAGCCAGCAACTGCAGACCCCCAGGCGTGTCTTTGAATAACCACTCATGGAGACTTAAGGCGGGACACAAAAGGCCCCAGTAACAAATCACTCCTGAGCCAGACTTTATATAAGCACCCCTCTTCCATCTCAGCGGTCTTCTAACTCCCCTTTCACACGCACGGAAGCATGAGCGGTCTGACACAGAAACATGCCATAAAGCCGCAGGACTAAAACCGTGCGGGACACAGAGACAGGCGGGCGCTGATGGGGCAGAACAAGCTCAAAGGGGGAAACGCTGTGCCGGAGACTTTGCCACCCGGCCGCGGGGCGTTCCAAATCTGCCAAACACGAGCTCATTAATAAATGCTGGGGACGAGCCGCTTGAAATAAAATATTAGATTTCCTAGATAATATTTTATATTAAAATAAGTGAGATGTAGATCAGCGATTTAAATGTAAAGATGAAACACATAGAAGTATAGAATATATGGAAGAATCTTTAAAAATATTTTATTTCTTTTCAGAGGGGAAGGAGGGAGAAAGGGAGGAGCAACATCGATGTGCGGCTGCCTCTCGTGCGCCTCTCACTGGGGACCCGGGCTGCGCCCTGACTGGGAATCGGACCAGCGGCCTTTGGGTCCTCTGGCTGGCACTCAACTCGCTGAGCGACACCCGCTGGGGCTGGAAGGGTTTTTAATATAATCTTTGCCTCACAAGGCATGAAAGATTGATTAAGTCAACTATGTAAAATGTCTACACAGCAAAAACAACATAAGGAAGATCAGAAGAGAAACTGAGAAAACACTGACAACGCACCACGTAGAGCTGACTTCCCTGCTGAGTGAGGCGCTCCTACAACGCAATCGGAAACGAGCACGGAAGCCGGAGGAATAAGCACAGGAAATGGAAAACAACGTGTCTCACGCTGAGAGAAATATCACGAAGCCGCGCGGCGAAGACCCGACGGGTGGGCACGCGGCGGGGCTCGGGGAGCGCGCGTGGCTCCGTGGCCAGTGCGAGGGGCCCAGGCCACTCTGAGGGCAGCTCCCCGGCCCCCGCCGCGGTGTCCTTGCACAGACGCCCCGACTCCGTGGCCCCACTTCCAGGAGCTCGGCCCAGGACAGCACTCCCGTGTGAGCAGCGCTGGCCGCAGGGCGGCGGGCCACGGGGGAGGCAGCGCCTTCGGCCGCCGCCAGCTCTTCACGTGCCCAGAACGCGGCCGCCACGCAGCCCGGAGAGCAGCTCCTCCAGAGGCCGAGGCTGGACCTCAGAACCACCCCACCCCCCACCCCCAGAAACAGCCGACGAGGCCGGCTTCCTCAGGGCCCAGGACTGACCGAGGCTTGCAGCGGCCGGAGGCGTGTTCACCCGAGAAAAGGCGCCGAGCCTCAGCCAGCGCGAGCTCTGCGGGACCAGCAGCCTCACGGCGGCCGGGGGGCGGGTGTGGGGCGCCCCCGAAGCGGCGTCCTCGGGAGCGGCCACTGCCTGGCTCTCTAGCTGCCACCTGGAGAAACCCCACTCACAGGCCTGACAAGACTGGTTCCGAGCGGGTTTGCGGGAGACAGTCAGTGGCATTGTTTCACGACGTGGCTGCCGGGGGGTGATACCCGCCGGGGCGGACAGAGGCCAGACCCCCGAGCCCCGAGGAGGCCCCACGCCCTCACCCCACCGGCTGGCCCGCGAGCTCTGCACAAGCAGGAGGGCAGAGCGAGGGCAGAGCCGGCAGCTGCCTGGCCGAGGGTGGAAGGTGCTCCCACCTTGCAACAAACTGCAAGACTCACCGGGTCAGAGCATTTAAGGACATCGCTGCCCATCATCGGCTGGTCGCTAAGCTAACCAAGCAGACTCCAGCGTAAGTGCGATGAAGAACACAGGTTGTACAGAATCATCCAGACACAGGACAGACAGACAGACAGACAGCCACAGCAACAAATGCTGGGAAGTGGCAGATCTGATTTCCAGAGTCGCTACATCCTATAATTTAAAATGTCCGATAATAAAGAAATTATGAGACACTCAAAAAAAGAGGAAAGTATGGCCCCCACACAGGCAGGCTGGGACCCCACAGAGACGGCCCCTGAGCTTGGGTGTTGAACTTACTTGACAAAGACTCTAACTCAACTACTATAAATCTGTTCAAAGAACTAAAGGAAACCACGCGTAAAGAATTAAAGTATGAGAATACGTTTCACCAAGTAGAGAATATCAGTAAAAAGACAAATTGTGGAAGAGCACCAAGTGGAAATTCTGCAGCTGAGAAGTACAAGAGCTGAAATGAAGATTCACGAGAGGGCTCACAGATTTTAGTCAGCGAAAGAAAGAATCCAGACCTCGAGGACAGGTCATGAGGTCCAGTCTGAGGAACTGAAAAAGGATGAAG
This sequence comes from Furipterus horrens, assembly GCF_987537825.1. Classification (NCBI taxonomy): domain Eukaryota; kingdom Metazoa; phylum Chordata; class Mammalia; order Chiroptera; family Furipteridae; genus Furipterus; species Furipterus horrens. The sequence continues at coordinate 217,820,296 of NW_028327172.1, forward strand.
AAAAACGAACAGGGTCTCAGAGACGCGTGGACACCCATCAACCACATCGATGTCACACAGTCAGAATCCAAGGGCAAGAAGCCTCCTTTGAGACATGATGGCCAGCAGCCTTCCAAATTCTGCGCTCAAGAAGCTCAGCAAGTTCCAAGTAGGACACACACAGGAGGAGCCACACCTCGACGCCTCCCAGGAACCTGTCCGATGACAGCCAGCGCCCTGAAAGGAGCAAGGAACGCCCTCCCTGTGCGCACGGCGCTGCCCCCAGGGGCGCCTGGCCCCTCGCAGAATCGACGAGGCCAGAAGGCAGCTGGACAACATGATCCAAGTGTTGAGAGGAAAGGACCACTGGTAAGAATTCTATACCCAGCAAAACTGTTCTTCCGAGTGAAGGAGACACTAAAATGCCCAGATAAACAAAAGTGGGGAGAATCCACCGCTAGCAGGGCTTTCCCACAGGACGTGGCAAGGGCGTCTTCCAGGCCCAAGGGACAGACACCGGAACCCAATCCCACACGGAGACGAAGCACGCTGGGGAAGGCCGCCCCACAGCCAGATGGACAGTATGAACGCGTTTTTGTTTGGAAACCTTTTCTTTTCCTCTCTGATTTAAAGGACAACTGCATAAAGCAAGGATTACAAAACCACGCTCCCAAGACAGGACCCGCAGACAAGAATGCACGCAGGAGCGGGGAGGGGGCGGAGCTCTGTCAGAGCCAAGCTTCGTACGTTAGTAAAATTAATCCGGTATTAATTCAAACCAGGTTGCATTATGACGATCACTTACCACACAAGAAAAGCGTAACAGAGGAAGAAAGGAAAACAAGACGTGCAGAGAACAGAAAAATGGCAGACACAAGCCTCACCTGATCCATAATTACATTAAGGGTAAGCAGATTACACACACCATCAGGCAGCAGAGATTAGCAGACTAGATTAAAATCATGGTCAACTACATGCTGTCTATAAGAAACTCCTTAGATTCAGAGATAAAATGAAAAGTAAAGATGGAAAAAGATACACCATGCAAACTGCCACCAAAACCTACACTAACATCACACAGAAGAGACTTGCAGACAGAGGTTGGTACTGAGGCCCAGGCCACGAGGAGAGGGCTGACCCCGGGAAGGAGGGACAAGCGCACACGTGCAGGCGGACCTTGTCCACGGGCGTCACGGGTGTGCAGTGTCCTGCAACGTGAAGGCAGGGGGACGGCGCCTCACTTCACCACAAGGCCCGCTGGGCTGCTGTGGCCTGGTGTCGGGTCTGGGTCCACGCCCAACACAGGGCCCCGACACGTGAGGCAGAAGCTAACCACCGAGGGAGCAGCAGACAACGTGAAGGTGACTGTGGGAGAAGTCAGCACCCCACTCTCAGCCGCGACGGTAACAACCGACAGGGAATCAACAAGGAAAGGGGAGACTTCGCAGCATCAGACACGTGCAGAAGACCCGCCCCAGCGGACACACGCCCTTCCCGTGGACACGGGCGTTCTCCAGGACAGAACACATGCTAGGCCATAAAATAAGCCTCAAATGTCAAAAGACTGAAATCATACAAAACGTATTCTTTGGTCCCATGAAATGAAATCAGAAATCAAATAACAGAAAAAATTGGGAAATTCACAACTACGTGGAAATTAAACAACAAACCCCCTGGGTGACCACTGAGCAAAAGAAGAGCTCTCCAGAGAAGTTACAGAATGCTTGAGATCAATAAAGAGGGAAACACAGCAGCCCGAAACGTCCGAGGGGAAGCCCAGCAGGCTCAGGTGAGATCTGGCCGCTGCAAACGCCGCGCTGAAAAGAAAAGAGATCTCAAACCAGCACGTGAACCTTCTACCTTAGAACCCAGAAAAAGAAAACTAGACCCAAGGCAGCCTCAAGCGGGAATTCATGAAATGAAGACGAGAAAAAAAGAGAATCTCGACAAAACCAAAAGCTGGTCTTGGAACAGATCAGCAGAACTGATACGTTGCTCACCAGACTGACCAGGGAAGTAGAATCGAGAGAGGACTCCAGTTTCCAAAACCATTTCTTCCAGCTGTACAGACAGTAAAAAGATTACAAACATTGTGAACAACTTAAGTCAACAATTTACAATAACCCAGAGGAAACAAATTCCTAGACCCGCGAACTCCTGACGCGGACTCAGCACGGGAGAGGGACCCGCGCAGCCCGCGCGACAGGAACCAGGACCGCAAACACAGGCGGCCACTGCCCGCGGAGGAGGGCCGAGGCCCGGGGGCGGCGCTGCTGGGTCTGCCGAACGGTCCAGACACTGACGCCAAAAACTGTGGCGAGCTCACCAGGAAGCTCCGCCACCTGGGACCCGGGACGCAGGTGCGAGGGCAGTGGGACCGCAATGGCAGCCCAGAAACAAACTCGTTTATGGCCGACTGATGGTCAGTAAGTTGCTAATTCCACAGGGGAAACAACCGCTCTCCCAACACGTGCTCACGCACCTGGACGCTCACACCCACTGGGAGCCTGCCTCACGCCAGAGAGGAACGAACTCAAAAGGGATCAAGAGATCTAAACTTAAGAGCTGAGCCTATAAAACTCCTAGAAGAAAACGTGTTCACCACCTTGGATTCAGCAACGGCTGCTTCAATAGGAACCAAAGCATAAGCAGCAAAAGGAAACAGACATATCGGGTATCATCAAAGTTAACAACGGCTGTGAATCAGGGCACTGTCAGGAAAGGGAAGACAACATGGGAGAAAACAGTCACAAACCAGATAAGGGTCCCCTATTCAGAACACGGAAAGAACTCCTACAGCTCAAAGAGGCAGTTAGAAACGGACAAAGGACCTGAGCAGGCATCTCCCCAAAGACGACACCCAGGGAAGCACATGGAAACGCTCGGCACGTCCCGGCCGGCGGCTCCATGGGCTGGAGCGTCGTCCTCACACCAAAGGGCTGCGGGTTCGAGTTCCGGTCAGGGCAGAGGCCTGGGCTGCAGATCCCATCCCTGGTCGGGGTGCGTACGAGAGGCAACTCGTTGATGTCTCTCCCCCTTCCTTTCTCTCTAACTCAGCAAACATGTCGGTGGGTGAGGATTTAAAAGAATGAGGTGCCCAGCATCATCAGTCACTAGGAGAGCAGCGCCTCGCACCCAGTGACGAGATGGGCAACAACGAGCCTTAAGGGGAGCGTGGAGGGGTCCGCGCCGGACTTGGCTGGGAGGGCGGGCCGGGCGCAGCCTCGGTGGAAAGCGGGGGCAACAGTTCCTCGGGCTACAGTTGCCGCGTGAGCCAGCAACTGTGCTCCTAGTGTGATGTCCCAGAGAAGTGAGAATAGACGTCCACACAAAACGGGCACACACGTGCCAGCAACGTTATCCTCAACAGCCAAATCGTGTCCACAACCACCTCAGCTGCCGTGTGGAGAAGCAGCAAGGGCAGGGGCATCCGCCACGCATGACCCACGGGCTACTGAGATGCCAGACGCAGAGGACCCTCATGCCCAGGGAGGTGCAGAAACACGGTGGCTCCGAGGGAGCCTGGGTGAGGCCAGGCGTGGCCACGAAGCGCTGCCCTGTGTGGGGCACAGCCCTGGGAGTTGCTTGATGCTGCTGAGCTGCCCGGCGTGGGCGGCACAGCAAGCTGCTTTCTAAACACACAGGGCGGGGGAGCCTCCACGCTGAGACAGAACTGTCCCTGGGACGGTCTGAGTGGGCAACGCCACACGCAGCACAGCGAATGCTTCACATCCCTGTGTGTTCATGTTAGAAGAGCATTGACACAAAAGTGTGGGTTCTCCTGGATTTCCTGAGAGGTCACCCCACAAGGCTGGGAGATGGTGGCTGCGGCTACACACACGTCCTGAACGTCAAGTGCATGCTCCTTGTCGTCTGAGCCACATCACACGCAATATGCCCCAGCGGGGACACGGCTGCCTGAGGTCACCCTCTGAGGCAGGCCAGACCCATGACCCCGGAGCGTCTGTCCTCCCGGGCGTTCTGACCAGCATACGCACCATTTCCTCACCCTTAACCACAGTCACGGGCGCCGGCCAGACCGAGGCTGCTGCCCCACCCCCGCGTGCCGGCAGCAGGAGATGGAGGGCTGACAGCGGGGCTGTGGCGCCGCGGGCCCGGCCTCTAGTTCAGCGCGTAGTTAAACTGATTGGCAAACTTCTCGTGCTTCTTCCGGTCCATCTGGTTCATGGCTGCGATGGCCCTCCGCACGGCCGCCCTGTGGGGGCAGCAAAGCAAGGTGACCAGGGGGCCGGGCTTCGGGTTCTAGACCACGGCCTGGGGGGACGGGGCACCGGTGCTGGGCAGATGCTGCCCTCGCAGACTCCCAGCTGAGCCGGAGCCGGAAACCACAGTGGGCAGCCCTGACCCCAGGACAGGCCAGGCCAGCAGGGAAGCCATGGGCTCTGCGTGGGTATCAAGAGCTGCCCTCCTGCCCAGCCCCACTTGGGCCGGGCACAAGGCGATGCCAGTCAGGAGGGCAAAGGGCCTACCCCGCCCAGCGTGCTGAGCCGAGCACCTAATGAACACGCGCGGTCTCAGCATGAACCCGGCCTCTGTGGTACCTGAAACGAGGACCCTTGGTGCTTTCCAGTGGCACTGTGGCAGAGCCCAGGACTGACCACAGCTGTGGACGGGCAGCAGGGCTGCCAGCCTGTCTCCGTGGATCCTGCTCAGGCCCACCAGCCAGGCTGGTCCAGCTGGGCCCGGAGAAGCCCCGACCACTGACCCCCAGCGCTGGCTGTGGGAACAGCGCACGGAGCGGAGCGCCCACCATCCTGGTGGTGCCGGCAGAGCTGTGCTGGGCTGAGACCCGTGGGGTGGCCCCTGCCCTGCCAGCCTTGGGGGTAACTGGCCTCCCTGAAGCCGCTATGGGGACACCCCTGGGCGCCTCTAGGCCAACCGGGTAAGGGAGGCCGTGCACCGGGTCTACCAGCAGCCTCACTCGGGAAGACGAATGTCATGTGCATGGGCAACCGTGCCCGGCTCCGCTCCTAAGGGCCTGCTGCCCCCTCCCCTGACTGGCTGGGATGGCGGTCTGCCTGGGGGCGAGTGTTCGCAGGGAGAACGCGCGGCAGAGGGGCGCCACGGAAGCCTCGGGAGCTCCGAGAGCTTATTGGCTGCGCCCCACACCCCGGTGCCAGGGCCTGGGTGAGGGCCTTACTTAGCAAAGACCTTCTTGGCGAGGCGTGAGCGGGAAGTGTCGGCCTGCTGCTTCAGGTCGGTGAGGCCGGAGCGCCGCCTCTTCTTGCCTCTGCCTCTCCCTCTGCCAGCCCTGGACGAGCCAAGATCCACCCCTGTGGCCGCCTCCACGTCTCTCATAAACTCGGGGTCCTGCCAGTCTGCAAGGAGACCCCGAGGTTTCAGAAAACACCTGGTCCCAACCACAGCACCTCTTGTTCAACCCCTCCCTGACTCAGTGACCCCAGGGGCAGGGAGGCCCACCGCTGCTCCTCCGAGCTCCCTCCCCCACCTGAGCCCCAGGACGCTGCCCGTCCAGGCTGGACTGTGCCCCACGGGGCCCCCAATCGTTGCCTCTCAACGCCCCTTCCGCCTGGTGGTGTGCATGGCAGGAGGGACCACAGCCAGGGGTCAGGGTGGGCTGGGCTTCCTTTGCATTGGCCCGAAGGTGACTTGGCCGCAGGTCTCAACAAGGAGGGTGTTGGGCAGCCCAGACGGCTCTGCTCTTCCCTCCCACCCCCTTCCTGGCCAGGCCGCGAGCAGCAGCAGAAGTGCCTCGGGAGGAAATCACGTCACCAGGCCCATGTGCTCCTGCGCAGGGCCGATGAGCGCGGTCTAAGGTGGGGCTCTGGCCCAGGGCGGGGGGCAGTGTCGGGGACGGAGGCCATGGTTCCTGCCCCAGCCTGCCAGTGCCGGGTCAGGGCCCTGCTCAGCGTCCCCAGTCAAGGCTGACCGGCCAGGAAGGCCCCGGGGCCCACGGAGACCAGGGACCCCAGGAGGGCGCTGCACACCTTGCATGCACACGGGGACCCCCAGAGGCCGAGAGCGGGGCACGTCCGGTGTGGGAGACGCCAGGGGCCTCAGACAGACAGATGGCAAGGCCTCCCCAAGTTGATTTTTTGAAGTGAAGGAAAATGGGCTGCACAGCTCAGATACAGAGACGATTAATCCGAGATTAAGGAAAACTGTCTAAACAGTTTATCTCTCAGTAATAAGGAGGCGTCACAGTTTAGGGACCCAGTGAATGGAGCGATTGTTTAAACACAACGGGAAGACGCGGCGCCCGCGCGGGATGGAATGAGCATCTCAGGAAAATGAAGGAGCAATTTAAAAGCCTTTGAAGAAAATCAATAGATGCCGGGGCGCGCGGCCTTCCTGCGCAGCCGGCCCTGAGCTCCACCGCATTGTCGCCGAGGTGAGCGCCGGGAAGAGAAAATTGCGCTGCCTGCGAGGGAGGCGGGATCGATACCGCAGTTAGTGAAGAGATGCTATTTCACATCTGACTGGCCAGCCCCAGCCCGCGGCCGCGGCCCATACCTGTTGTTAACAAGTCACCGCGGGCTGGGGACCAGATACTCTTCGGGGCAGACACAAGGAACAGGCACTTAATTTGCTCCCGAGTTCGCACCAGCAGGGGAGGCCTCAGCGCGCAGATTAGCAGGTCAGGCCTCCTGACCCATCCAGGGCCAGGCCCCAGCGCTGACCCCGGCATCAGGCTGAAACCTGATCTTCGTCTCTTAGGACAAAAAGAAACACAGCTAATGACACACGAGCCGGCTGGGACCTCACACACAGGCATGGCTGCCGTCTGCCCTCCTCGGGGCGCTGGGGCGAGGGCGCCGGGATGGCCAGGAGTCGACCCCAGCCCCCCGAGCGCACCTGCGTGCTGCCGGGCCGGGGACGGCCACTCCTGCAGGTCGCCACCCAGCCCTGCTGTTCGGGGCCCCACTGGGGGCTGAGGGGCTGCCCATCCCTGTGGACACATGTGCTGTGATGAGACGAGGTCCCCAAATGGCCCTGAGAATGAGGTTGCGGTGGCTGCAGCCCATTGGCCAGAAAATAGGGAGCCCTGACTGAGGGGTCCCCATGGAGCACTCTGGAGACCCAGTGCCGTCAGCACCCGAGGCCCAGCCGCTCTGCAGCAGCCCTTGCCTCCTGCCCTGGCAGGTACACGCACCACACACGTAACACACACAGCATGTGCACAGAACACACCCACATGCAACCCTGCACATGCATCACACACATAACACACACAGGCACAGAAAACACACACGGCCCTGCACACACATCACGCACACGTGCACAGAGAACACCCACACACGGCACTGCATACACACCACACACATGGCACATGCACAGAAAACAGCTGCATGCGACCGGGCACACTACACACGTGTGTATGTGCGCGTGCCCCACACACGCAGGACTTGCAGGGGCAGGGGATGGCGAGCACTGCAGCACGAAGGTCGGGGCAGACACGAGCTGGGTCCTCCTGAGCGGCACAGGCTCAGCCAGCTCGCCTTTCTTGCCTCCGTTTCTTTGTCTGCTTAAAACACGCAGCTCAGAATCCAAAACCCACCAAACCGGAGGGGATGGGGGCTCTGGGGGCGGCTGTGCCCGCCCTCCCTTCAGGAGCGCCCGCGAGACCCCACAGGCAACGCAGCCCCCAGGCGACCGTACTGGAGCAGCAGGGTCGGACGCAGACCCACGGAGCCACCCTGGGGGCCGCTGCCCACAACACGGCACTGCCCTCCCCGGTCCCTGTGCCTACCTGGCCGCTCAGCCTGCCTCTGCAGCTGCTGCCTCTGCTCCCGGGCCCTGTCCTCTGGGTGGAGGGGCCGCCCCGTGTCGTCTCTGGGAACGATCTTGCCATGGAACGGGCACTGTGGCAGAGCAGAGTGGCTGTCACCGTCCCTGTGTCTGCCACCTCGTCCTTCAGCCCCAAAGGAAGGGCGCTGGGTGCTGCCACGGCAGACTGGGGCGGACGTGACCTCCCTCGGCAGCCCAGCACGAGCAGGCCGCAGGGGAAGCGAGGCGCCCCAGGCTCCGCACTGCCGCTGGTGGGTGACCAGGCCCCGCCCACCAGGCCGTGGCAGCTGCCCGACGGCGGCCTGCGCACCTTCAGCCGGTCCTGGCGCTCACAGAGCTGGCCGCTGGGCTTGGGGGCGCGGCAGCGGTGCTGCACAGGCTCAAACTGCCCCGCGAAGGTGATGCGGCGGCTCCGCAGCAGTTCGGAGACCTCGGCGCTGGCCACCTCCTCGTCCACCTCGCTGGGCTTCCAGAAGCGGTGCTGAGACTCGGCTCTGCAACGCGGGCCCCGTCAGAACCCTCGTGGGGGCTCCGCCAGGCGTGGCCAGGGGCCAGGACCCGACCGGCGGCCAGAGGGGCAGGTCCCCCAGACTCTGGGCCTGGTCACCAGGTTCATGAAACGAGGTGGGAAGGCACTAAGCAGGACAGCGTGAGGTCCCGTCACCTGGCCTGGCCCTCGAAGGGACGCGCCCCCTGGTCTGCGGTGCCAGAGTGAGCGCAGGCCGGGGCTAGCTTTCCGGAAGTTCCTGGCAGAGCCCCAGGCCCAGCCTGCAGGGTCCGACCCAAGGGCAGCTGTGCCAGGACAGGGATGAGGGCTGAATGAGCCCACGGGGGAGAACCCGCGGCCCTGGCACCCGACCGTCTGGGAGGATGACACGGGATGTCTCCCCAGGGACCCACAGAGGTTCAGGAGACGCCCACGGCACCGGGTGCAGGCGCAGGACCGGGCACGACCACACGGCAGAGCCAGGCCAGCGCCCGGCTGCACAGCCACCGGGCGGGGGTGGGGAACAGGGCGGCGGCCTACGCAAACCAGACAGGCCTGTACTCACTTGAGAACCTTCCCGTGCACCGGCGGCTCCTGGCCCCAGTCACACAGGTCCACTCCGAAGGGCAGGACTGGAGCCCGCGCCCACTCTGCAGCCAGCCTCCGGGCCTCCTCCGGCGCCAGCGGTGCCCTGCGGGGACCACAAGAACAGAGCAGAACACTGACCATGCACACCTAGGCCGGCCAGTCCCCTGCCTCCCTCCCCCCAAGGACAGACCCGGGGTCAGCACACATGACCAATGCCCTCTCACCCTGGGTCAGGCTCCAGGGCAGTGCTGAGGCCCCGTGAGGAATCAAGCTCCAGCGGCCCCAGGGAGTGGTGCAGGGAGCCGGCCTGGGGGCCCTGCAGGCCCTCCCTGCCTGCTCCCACTCCCCCTGCCCTGGGCACAGGTGCTGGCAGGTGCATGCCCAGCTGGGAAGCACACCCGGGGCTGCCTGCAAAGGGCCAAGGGGCCTTGGGAGCCCAGGGGGCAGGTCATGCTCTGGGCAGAGGTCAGGGGATGGGGGCCACCTGGGGCTCAGGCACGGGGCTGGGGGCAAGTGGCCCCGGAGCCGGTGGGGCTGAGCGGCAGCAGAGGTGGGGTCGCTGGCCTCCTCATCCAACCTCATCCTCTTCCTCGTCTGCAAGTCTTGCACAGCCGGGTCTTTCTCCTGCCCTGAAACACATTTGTCCAATGCTCACTGTGCCCCCAGACACCCGGGGGCACCATGCTCCCACCCCAAGGGGAGGGAAGGCGGTGACCGGGGGTTAGGATGCGGCCCACACGTCAGTGCGCACATCCTCCAACAGCCCGCAGCTGCAGCCCACAGCTGGCCCTGCCGGCGGCCAGTGGGGGCCACGAGGCTGCCACTCCAACCCCTGCAGGCCAGGGCCTACCACCACGTGCCGGGGGAGACGAGGGCAGCACCTCTAGCATCTCAGACACCCACTGCGCTCCCAGCCCCATTGGCCAGCCTGTGCCATGCCAGGACCCATGTGGGCGCCCAGCCCAGCCCCAGGAGCCAATTACCATCTCAAGTGGGGGATGTGCAGGCACCCATACATTACAGAAATTAACAGTGGTCAGCAAATACATGAGGTCTGTCCAGAAAAAGTCCAGCCATTGTTAGTGTAACAAAAATGGTTTGCACAACATTGATGTGACCTGGCAGGCAGGGAGAGTGGACTGGAACGCGCATGTGTGAACAGTGACCACTTCACTGTACATATCAGCGGGGGCAGTAGACGCCGTTGGGTGAGCACATGTACTGTGTGGCCGTCCCATTCAAAATGGCTGAGCAAGGAGAGCAACAGATCTGCATTCAATTTTGCGTTAAGCTTAAACTTTCCTCCCCAGAAGCTATTCAGGTGACCCAGAGGCCACAGCCGTGGGCACCTGGTGACTGGCAGCGTCATCACAACACACCCCCTCATGCATCGCGCCTCATACAATTTTTTGACAAAACATCAGATCACCCAGGTGACTCAGCCCCACTACAGCCCAGATCTGGCGCCCTGTGACTTCTGGCTTTTCCCAAAACTAAAATCACCTTTGAAAGGGAAGAGGTTTCAGACCATCAATGAGACTCAGGAAAATACAACGGGGCAGCTGATGGCGGCTGGGAGAGCTGTGTGAGGTCCCAAGGGGCCTACACTGAAGGGGACTGAGGCGTCATTGTCCCGTGTACAGTGTGTCTTATACGCCCTTCAGTAAACGTCTCTGTCTTTCATAGTATGTGGCTGGATACCTTCGGGACAGGCCTGATAGGTATGAATCTTTAATAATCAGGGATGACCATCAGAAAAGTAAATATTTTTATTAATTCTATTGAATGACCATTTTTAAAACTAGCACAAGAAAAGCGAATCTAGCAAATAAGAGGTAGAAATAGGAAAAAACAAGACAGCAGGTCAAAATAAATGTGAAAACAAGCAACCAACTGCTGACCAATCTGAAACACAGCAACAATTAAAATGATGAAAACCAATTAAAAAACAAGCTTAGTTAGTTCAAATTATTTAAAATTTGTTACCCACCCAAGACCATCTTCAGAGAGTGAGTGAACAGAGGGTGGAAATGAAGCGTGAGGGTTACTCTGCCAACGGGAACTGAGGAAGCGGGGGTCGGAGCTGACGCTGGCGAGACGGACTTCAGGGGGAAGGAGCAGGCCCTCGGCGCGCGGTCGGCCGGAGTGGGCGCGACCCCAGCTCCCAAGCTTATGGGATGCGCCTACCCAGCAGCGCGGGGCTTCGTGTCTGAGAAACCCCGGCGAGCACACACAAGCAGACAGTGACCAGGCGAGGGACCTGCAGCCTCGCTGTGCCCTCGGGTCACGTGGCTCAGAGGGAGAAGAGCAAAGAGCGGCCGGTGGCCCAGACACGGGGAGCTTGCAGGCACACGCTCCTCCAGGCTCCCCTGTGCAGACACCCTGCCCACCGCCCGCCCGCAGACTCATGGCCACGCTGCTGAGGCGGCAGCGGGACAGGCCGCAGCGCACTGCGTACAGGAAGAGCCTCCTGGGAAGGGGAGGGACTGCGGGGCACCAGGCCCACCCCCAGCGCTGGAGGGGTCTCCTCTGCCTCAGGCGCGGCTCCGCAGCAGGGTCCGCCTGGCAGGTCCCCTGCGGGGGGCCCGTCCAATGGCTCTGCTGTCCGAGCGGCTTCCGCAGAGGTGAGCAGAGGCCGCACAGGGCCCACAGCCTTTCCCAGAAGACGTTCGCCCACCCTGCCCCAGAAGCCCTTCGAGTCCTGCACTCTGCCACGTGGGCGTGGGGTTGTCCCCCCGTTTCCTGGGGTCCCGTGCTGAAAGTGGGGGACATGGGACAGAGCCACTTAGAGGTGACAGGGTCCACCACTGGCCACCCGAGGGCATGGCTGAGGCCCGGGGCACCCCGGACAGGAGGCTCAGGTCCTGACCTGGTTCCTATCAACACGGTGCCCCAGGCCCCACGGACCAGAGCGTGCACACGCCCACGTGGGACCCGGACTTCACATGTGGGGACCTGTGGCAACCACACAAGCGCACGGGAGGGAGGGGCTGGCCAGTGAGCACCGGCGTGCAGATGGACACAGTCACAGCCGAAGATCGATGTGGGAATTCCTGAGTTACACGAATGAAAGATATTTTTCATTGATCTGTTGTTTTAAACCATTAAAAAGATGGGTAAGCATGTTAGAGTGGGGTAAATACTCGGGGCACTAAAAATACACCAGCATTTTCACCTCGTGGTAGAAAATCAATCTTGCTGACACGCTTTCACAGTGAAAGCCCAGAAAACAGCCGCAGTTTTCAGGGAGCGCTCAGCTTCCAGAACAGTGGCCCGCGGCCGCTAACCCACCGGCTGGGCGTGGCATGGCCAGGCGTCTCAGCAAGCACAGGGTCTTGGTGCAAACCTACTCCCACGGTGCAATCATAAAAACACCCAAGTCTCCTTCTCTGTTCCAACTGCCCAAGTGGCACCGATCTGCCTGGAGCGTTAAGGCAGACAGGGCGGGACGATCGATCGCAGGAAACAGAGAGGCTGGGGCTCGGCGCAGTTAGCCTCCCGCCTGACACTATTGATTTTACCTCATGGAGCCGGCCTTGTAATTAAAATGTAAATTTGAGAAAGAGACTGTGCGTCCTGACAGACGCCAGGATTAAGGGGAAGATAAAAGCCCCTCTGAAAATTCAGAGGAGCTGAGCGAGCTCACGCTTCCTGGGCTGCAGCCCACAGTGCGCAATCCAGACCCGCGCGCGGCGTGAGCTGCCCACAGGTGCCCATGCCGCCCGCCTGCAGTCGTCAGTGAGGGAAGACGGGCCATGGGCCCCTCTGTGATGGGCCGGGGAGCACCTCAGGGGAGACGGTGAAGGGAGCACAGTGTCACGGGAACAGGACACCCACCCGGTCCCCAGTGCAGGGACCTGTGACCCCCGCTTTGGACCCTGGGCTTCTGGCACACTCCACAGCCCACCTTTGCAACCACTCAGAGGACATCGATGACTGGCACTGGGCCCCTGCCACGCCAGCCCCCCTCACCTCCAGGTCACAAATGGAGGGACACGAGCCACCACAGAAGAGGACAAACTCCTGCCGGGAGAGCAGCAGTCCCCGCACCCCTCGTGAGGCGCCCACAATCAGGCGTTGCTCTGGGCACCGTGGGTGCAGCCCTCCAGCCTGAGGCCAAGTTTGGACCAGTGGCGGGTGTGGCCCGGTGCTCCAAGGGAGGCCTGCCTGCGCCTGCCCTGGCTGGGGCTCGGGCGGGCAGCGGCCACGCAGCGCAGACAGGGACCAGACACACGGAGGGCTGTGAGGCTTGGCCGTGACTTTGGTGTGACACCTTAAAGGGTCCCATCTTCACCCCTGAGTGTCCAACTGCCTCAGGCCTCGCCTGCTCCGCCACCGCCGGCCTTAGCGCCTCCCCGGAAGGCTGCAGGCCTGGGCAGCACACGTGGCTGGCAGAGGACTTCAGGAAAAGAAAACTTTCGGACAGGAAAGACCCGACGCAGGCAGTCTGCACATCCCAAGGTTGACGTCACCCCATGTCACAGAGCCGACAGACACTCTGGGCCACACGCCGGGTCTGCGACCCTTCGAACAGTAGGGAGGGATGCTGCCTTGCTTGTGATACCCCCAGGGAACAGCAATCGAGGAGCAGGAGTCCAGAGAACATGGGGTACTGCCCACTCATGAGATGCAGCGACCACTTCCAGGGACTCCCTCACACCCCAGGTGACAGGCCCCTCACGCTGCTCTGGGGACCCCCAGCCCAGCCTTGCACTCACTGCCACCCCCGGGAGGGCTGCCCTGCGCCACAGCAGGTGGGCGCGCAGGGGCCTCTGAGGCACAGCACCCCCCGGGCAGCCTCCGGGAAGCAGAGCCACAGGTTCCAGTGAAAGCAGCGTCCCTGGCAGCCACAGCGAACCCCAGGACCACCTAGTTGGCACACGGCCAGTCGTCCATCAGAGTGGGCTGCAGGTCCCACACCTGGGGTCACGGCCGAGGGGCTCTGTCTGAAGAGGACCCTCCTCCCGATGCCCCTCTCACCACTCACCGCCCTTGGGACACAGGTGGTCGGGGACACTGGCTTCGTAGCCCTCCTTCTCTGGGACCTCCACAAAGTCGTCCTCATCCTCATCCTCGTCCTCATCCCCCGGGGCCGCCATCTGTGGAGACACCCCCAAACCCGTGTGGAAGCAGCAGGGAGAGGCCGGAGTCTCCTGGGCTCCTGCGGGGCCAGCCCTCCAGGCTGGAGTGTCGGCACTGCCCGCTGAGCACACTGGACTGTCCCTCAGCCGGTCCCCTGGTGCCTAAAACCACGGGCTCCACATACCCACTTGGTGCCCAGAGCTCCCAGCCAGGCTGCCCAGAGCCACGACCTGTGTGGAGCAGGCGCCACTGCCAAGGCTCACGGAGCAGAGTTCACCCCCAAAAGACAAGGCCCCAGGGTGAGGTGACTGCACCGGGGGGAGGGGACAGCCACCGCTCAGTCAGCTGAACCGGGCTTCACAGCAGCACACCCGCCCACTCGAGCCTCGGGGGTGCCAACGGGACCACAGTGCTTCTGCAGTATCCCGTCTCTGGCGTGAGGCCACCTCCCCTGCCCGGGTCAGTGTGGTGGGGGTGCCTCTGACCTGTTCAGGGGAAGCGCCAGACCCCGCCCTCCGCCTGGCAGCACCCAACTCCCTGGAAGCAGCAGGGCCCTGCCCACGGAGGGCTCCTCTCAGGCGGGGCTTGCCCACTGGCCGAGTGACGGCCACGCACACACTCCCTTGTGCCAGAGCCACAGACGTCAGGAACCAGTGTCCACGGCCAGCCCTGCTCAGAAAACCCTGGCTCAGGCTCCCTCTTCCCCTTCCCCCAGGGCAGTGACCGCTATGGGGACCTGTCCTTCCTGAGAGGGTCACAGCTGCAGGCATCCAGAGGCCCGGCCCCTGCGGGTGCTGTTTCCTGCTTCCGCCTTCCTGGGCCAGGGGAGTGCCACCCCCACCACCTGCTGCCCACCCGAAGGCAAGGCCCGGAGGGAGACCCTGTCAGATGAACATCAAAGACGGCCCGGGTGAGGGTGTCAGAGGCAAACTTAGAAGCGTGACCACCTAACACAGGCCCTGGCTTCTGAAATCACTGCAACAGCAATGCTGGCCACAGAGATGGCTGCACGTCAGCCCTGCCCCAACCCCGTCACCAGACGAACACCGCGGTACCCGGTGCCTGCAGGAGCGGCAGCCGCCGCCCCAGAGGCATCATCAGATGCAAATGTATGTTGTTTGGCTCCGGCCTGCGGCTCTGCATCTAGCCGTGCGGAGACATTAATCACTGGGAACTGTAATTTTTGTTATCAGTCTAACACTGATCAAAAGGGAAGCCTGTCTCCACCGCTGACCTGTGAAACGTCCCAATTATACTCTTTGGAAATGACAGGGGCACTTAACTCCCGAGCTGAGCAAATGACGACAATCAATCACGTTTGAATAACAATGAGCCACGGACCTGAAAATTATTTTTGTACAGAATCTCCCCAGGAATTTATGAAAGGTGGAAAGCAGCCCAAGGTTTTAGGGCATTACGGTTCCCGGCCTGCGCAGTGCGTATCAAACACTAAACAGAATTTATGTGTTTTAATTTTCTGAAAGGTAGATGTGGACCCACCGGGTGCTACAATGCATAACGTAGATGCCAGGTTTTAAATATGGGAGTCGTTTTCATAAAATATTAGGCTTATTGCGCTCACCATCGAATCCCACTGGGGACTCTTATTAAACTTCCATTTCCTAAAAACACGCAGCTCCTCAGCTACCGTCCGGGCTACACCTTCTCTCCCTGGGCCCGGAACCCTGGGGCCTTCTGTCCTTCAGTCGTCAGTGAGGCTGGCGGCAGCACGCCACCCAGGAGGACCTGTGTCCTCCGTAAGAGCGGGGCTGGCACTGAGCCTGTGAGGACTGCCTCCTTCGCGTCCCCGCAGCCAGATCCCCAGCCGGAGCCTCGCCGTCCAGGCCTGGGCTGCACGTGCTGCGAGCCGCCCCCACTCAGGCCAGTGAACCCGCGTGGCGGACTCTAGGCAGACAGCACGTCCGGGAAGGCTGGTGACAGCCGACCTCCACAGCACAGGAAGTGACTGTGGCCTAGACACCTCCAGACCCCTGCGTGACCCACTCCTGGGCCTCCCACCAAGCAGCACTGCCCGCCAGGCGGGACTGTCCTCCCACAGTGGGGGACACGGGCCTAGACCTGAGCCCTGGCCAGTCCACTGGTTCAAAGCAGTGGCGGCTGCAACCTCCCCACAAGGTCAAAGGTCACAGATGTGGTCAGAAGCCAGCACTGAGCCAGGGGTGAGGAGGTGTTGGGACGCAGCAGGGGACAAGGACACCCAAGGGTCCCAGGAAGATCACACCCCGAGGTGGCACCAGCTGAAGGCATGTTGGCCCCTGGCAGCAGCTTCCCGACTGCACTGAAACCAGCTCCAGCCCCCTCGTCTGGGGGACGCGAGGTCACGCCAGGCCTTGCGCCCCCCCCCCCCCCAACAGGTGAGGCTTTGGGAGCCCGCCAGGTCCCTGCATAAAAGCCTCCCAGACACGCAGCCCACCCGAAGCCGGGAGGTCCAAGCCGATTCTCACCCACAGTTAAAAGGATTTAGAAAAATGAGTCTCCATGATCATAATTAAACAAGCAGTAAAACAGCTAAAATACACAACACCGTCAGTTTGCCGGAGGAGGGTAGAGAGGCTGCTAATTATCTGGGAAGGAAGCGTGGCCTCGCACGGGAGCCGCCGGCCGTCAGCACGCACCCGAGATACAGCTGGGACGGTTAAATAAATTTCGTACGATCTAATTAACTCGGGGCGCAATCTCAATTACTTTTCACCCAAGAAATCACTTTTGTTCAGTTTATGTGTTTCCCTTTAAAAAAAATGATGTAAGGCCTCGTCAGACGCGCGAGCTCCCACCTGCGTTTGTCTCTCAGCGCTTGACGGCTGTGCATTTAAAACCCCATTCTCTCGTATAAACTAAAAATTAAACGTGCTCAGCTGGGATGGCCGGCACCGCGGCTATTTATATGCTAATGCCCTCCCGGGAGGCCCAGCCAGACCTTTATCTCAGACATCTCACTGCGCAGCCACAGTCCCGCCTCGGAGGGCAGAGGACGCCATGGCGGGCTCGCGGACCCGGGAGCCTGCGTGGACCGCAGTGCAGCACGCGCCCCCTGCTGAAGGAGAACCTGAGCAGTGGTGACGGGGCCGCCGCACCTGGGACGGCTGTCCCTCCCCTTCCTGGTCCGACTGAACCGCAGCGGCTGAGCTCCGAGCAGGCCTCGCCGGAGGCTGCCCCAGGGTCCTGTGCGCTCGCTCAGGGTGGAGGTGCATCTCCAGGGTGAGGCTGGGGCCCAGAGCTCCGGGGGGCCTGGGCAGGCAGCAGACAGATAGGGGGGGCACGTCCGTGGCCCTGAGGCAGGAGGGTGGCTCAGGGACCCCGAGGACAGGACAGCTCTGGAGCCCACACCCGTTTCCCTCTGCGCTCCTGGACCCAGAGGAGCGCCCTGGCTTCCCAGCTGGCGGGGTGCACCCCGCGTGGAGAGGCAGCCCTGCCGAGGAGGCGCATGCTCTCCTGCTCTGCGCGGGAGGCAAGACCCGGCCAGATGACACTGTGAGTGCAGCTCACCGGGTGGCTCAGTCTTGGGAGGAAGACAAGGCTCCACAACTGCCCCAACTCGGTCCTCCCACCTGTAAGACGGGGTCAGAGCACGACCCCCTGGTGGCGCTGCTTCTGGAACCAGAAGGACGACAGGGACGTCTGGCGCGCAGGGCCCCTTGGGAAGGCGAGGAGACGCGAGTGCTGGCACAGCACGGCCCCCCCGCCCTCATCAGGGACCAGCGGGCAGACCCCTCCCCGCTCTCAGCGCCCCCACAAGGCGGCAGTGCGGCCTTCAGCGTGATGAAGGAGCCCAGTCACCAGGAAGGTTGTTTACTGGCCCTGCCGAGTCCAAGGTCCCCATGTCACTGATTTAGTTCCCCTGCCTTCCCAGGGCCTGACGCAGCCAACATTTCATTTCCCTGGCTTCCTGCTCCGTCCTTTTCACCTACAGGAAGCCAGGCCCCCAGGGCCACACAGCGACAGGCCTGCTCTGCAGCCATGCCCCATGGCCAGCAGACTCAGAAAAACGCAGGCGGCGTCGCGCGGACCAGCCGGGAGGTGTCGCCAGTAAGGCCGTGCGGCTGCCGCAATGACTGGCGATGGTGGGGCGAGGGCAGCACCTTTGTGGCTGTTCCTGCCATTTAAACACGTAGACCAACTTTTTTTTTCCAACCCATTGCTGATAGTTTAAACGGCTGTTGCTTCAACTGATTTCCTTGACTTACTGGTCAGTGAGAAGCGGCTGCCTTGTTAACGACACAGTCGCAAAACGTGGGCGACCTCAGCTGCGTCGGTAACAGCAGGGACTGAGAAGTTCTCCCCGGGTGTCTGTCTGTGTAACGGCTGCAGCCGCCGCAGATCGTGGCTGGAGAACAGCCAGGCTGGGAACCAAATCTCCCCCGTGATGCTTCCGACAGACCCGGGCAGATCTATCCCGGGGCTTCCACACAGGACGCAGACCAGCCACTGCAGGAGGCAGAGAGCCCAACCTACTTGCACTGGCTCGGGCAGATTTTAAAGGCAGACCATCCACACCCAGAGGAATCAGTACATAGAAAACAGCGGCAACTCAGAAACGGAAACCGAAAGAAAGAGGCGCCACCGCCTGGGGGTGGGGGGCTGCTGGCAGGACAGCCCCAGGGCGGGGCAGCTGCGGGCCTCCTGGGGTCGGCTCCGGCCACAGCCTCTGGGCCTGCGGTCACTGGCGCGGGAGCGGGCTCCCTGTTTCAGTGTCACCCGTCTGTCACGGTGCTCAGACATTCGTGCCACTGTTCGAGCCGGCACCCCGGCCCAGCCCGTTCTCTGTGCAGCCAGGACCCAAGCTAAGTGGGGAGACGCCAGGGCCGGGGATTTAACCCCCAGCACTTACAGAAAAGCCAGCCAAGAACAACACGCTCCTAATTTCCAATTACCAGGCCGCTGGCGGCCGCCCCGCACAGAACAGGAGCAGATGTGCAGATACCGCGGCCTCTATTCTGGGACTGGCGCTCACCGAGCAGGGCGCCGTCACTCAGCCCACGGCCCAATCACTCCATCTACAGCCGCGGAGCGAGCGCGGTCTCCGAGGACTTCAAGCTGCGCCTCTTCAATCAGCTCCTGGAGCAGTGTCTCTGTCAGCCGCCCTCCCGTTCGCGGACAGAAGCACAGACGTGGCAGACGCGCCTGTCCGCCCCCTCCCTGCACTCGGTTAGACCCCGGGGCCCCCGCTGCCCGGCGCCCGGCACTCACGGGCCACCTGGGTTTGCCCCATCGCCCCCTGCTCTGTGGACAGACACCCCCAGGTCAGCCCTCGCCTGGCCAGGCCTCCAGCCTTCACGACGGACAGTGGCGTCTCCTGGACCAGTGGCTTCCCACCCCTCACCCCAAGCCCACTCCTGCCACAAGCGGCCTGGAGACGCCCCCACTGGGTGACCAGGCCTGGACACGTCACGCCTCCCACCCTGCACATCACCCCGCAGGTGCCTGGGGGGCGGCACCGAGGCGTCTACCAGTGGGAGCTCGAGTCCCACGTGAGCCCGGAGGGGCCCCTGTAAGGAACGAGCGAGCCCCAAGTTCGCCTGCCGAGACATCCCTCCCTGGCCCGGGTTTGGCAGGAGGAAGACAAGAGCTCCCCCTGCTGGTCCCCGGGGGGCTGCACACCCGCAAAGCCCAGTGGGTCCCACCTGCTCTGAAGAGCTCGCAGGCCCCTCCCACCCCAGGGCCCTGGGACTTGGGGTCCCAGACCCTCCATCTCTGGGGATGGCCTGGCCTGGGGCTGGTCCTCAACTCCAGGCCCTTGTGAAGGAGGAACGGGCTGCTCCGGAGCCCAGCGGTTCCTGCTCAGAGGGCTGAGTCGGCCCAGAGAAGACCCTCACGGCCTGGCCCCAGCCACCGCACTCACCTCCCTGCGGCGCGGGGCCCCCGGCTCCACATCCAGCTCGCGGGACCTCCTCAGGGCTGTTTCCAACTCCGCCTTCAGGCTGATGGCTGCCTCCAGGTGCCCACGGGGCCCCCCAGCACGGGTGAACAGCTGTGGCAAAGGGCTGGTCACCTGGGGGCCCGCCCCCACCCCGCCCCTCGGTGGCGCCCCCTCCCCCACCCGGCTCACCCACGGCCTCACCTGGACCCAGGCGCACGCGGCCGGCAGGAACTTGTTCTGGATGAGCTTCAGCGCGTCCCGAGCCGACTGGAGGACAGCCCAGTTGTCCTCGTTCTCCTGCACCCTCAGGCTGTCTACAAAACGGGGTGCACGGGCGGGGCACCGGCAGGTCACCCACACTCCTGCCTACTCCACCCGCCACAGGTCACCGGGGACCCCGAACCTGAGCCCGAGGAGGAGATTCGCTGCTTTATGCTTTGCGCGAAGGCGAAGGCTATTTTGGTCTGACCCTGATGCCCCCTCCACGCCAGGCCCAGGCCGAGACCTCCGTCCTCAGTGCCAGGCCAACCCGTCCAGCGAGCCCCGGGAGCCCTGCCCCCACTGCCCTGAGGACGGAGCCCCCCCCCCCCCCAGCACCCCACGTCCTGCGTGCTGGCTCCCGGGCCCCAGGGCACTGGAGCGTAGGGTGCGGGAACAGGACCTCCTGCGGTTCCGAGCCCGGCCCCCTGCTGAGGACATACCCGAGGGCCCCACCCAGCAGGGCCATGAGGCACCTGTGAGGAAGCCGCCCCCAGAGGGCTGGGCACGTGGGGTGGAACCTCAAGCCTGGGACCCCAGGGCCACGTGGAGCTCTGAGGGCCACCACCTGCGTCTTTACAAATGCGGCTAGAGGCCATCTCGCGGTCCCCTTGTCCCCCAGGCCAGAACAGGTGGTGCCCAGGCCTTGGCGGCCCCCCTCTGACCCTCGTGGCCTAGGCAGCTGCCCACAGCCACTCCAGGGGCTCCTGGGGCACCCAGAACCTCGGGCCCATCCCATCCTGGCCGCCCCACCTGCATGTCACAGTGAGGCCGCAGGGCAGAGCCTGAGGGCCCACAGCCTCATTCCAACCTGGGGTGTCCCTGCCCCCGTGGCCCCAAGAAGCCTGAGGTGTCAGAAGTGTCCCGAGGGCCCGTGGCCTTGGAGGCCGCTGCAGGCAGTGAGGGCGAGGAACCCAGGCAGCAGCAGGAGGGGCGTCACCTGTGAAGAGCTCCACGTCCAGCGTGTACTTGTGGGAGCCCAGCCCATGGCACCGCAAGAACGCCTGCTGGTCACTGTCCTCCTCCTCCTCGTCCTCGTCCTCGTCCTCCGAGGGAGCCCCCGAGGCGGCCGGGCGCGGCTCCTCCCTGCCCACGGCTGCCGGACGCGCGCACGCAGGCAGGGTCTTGCTACAGCACGGCTGCTCCTCGTCCCCAAGGTCAGGGGTGCTGGCGGGGCGGGGGGCGCCCTCCCCGGACACAGCCCAGGCGGCGGCGGGCGAGGCGGCCCCCGGGCAAGGCCCCAGGTCAAAGGGCAGCAGCAGCCGGAAGCAGTTGTCCACCTCCACAAGGCAGCCCCGGATCTCCTCGGACATGTCTGCAGAGACCGCGAGGGGGCTTGTCGGTCACACCCCGGGGCGGTGCTGCCGCCCGAGGCCGGAGGGTCCCGAAGCCTGGCCTCCCGAGCAGGGCGGGCTCCCGGCCTGCGCGTCAGCAGGGACCCTGTAGCTGCTGGAGGGGCAGCCGGGTCCTGGTGGCCCCAGGTGGGACCTGAGGGAGGGCGTGACCAGCCGCCCCCCACTGCGCCTGCACCCGGCCCCCCGGGGCCCCCCCTCCGCCGCGGGCCCAGCAGCCTGCTCTGTGCCTTCTCCGAGGCCCGGCCCCTCCCGGTCCCTCATACTGGCGGCGAGGAGGCGATGCTGGGGTGTGGGGGAGGGGCTGGCAGGGGCAAGTCAGAGCAGGAAAGGCAGGGGTGAAGCTCAGCCCACAGCCCCCGGTAACCCCGAGGGTGCAGGGCCCTCCAGCTGCCCGCCCCAAGGGCCCCCGGCACAGGGCGAGGCTCTCTGCTTGGCCGGTCAGCCCCTGGCGCCCCGTCACCTCCCTCCTGGTCCCGGGGACTCACCCTCCATCTCCCGCACGGCCTGCTCGGACCTTTCCCGGTAGATTCTGTCCAAGCGCCTCTGCTTCTCCTCCTCTCGCTTTCTCTCCGCGGGAGTCCTGGCGTTCACATCCTGGAAGTCCACCTGAGAAATTGGGGTAAAGCTGAGACTCAGCTAAGCAGAGCACAAAGGAAATCAAAGTCAAGGCGGGCCACAGAGGCCCTGACCCGTGTGGCTCTGTGGGTTGGACGTCATCCCGCAAAGCAAAGGGTGGCTGGTTTGATTCCTGGTCAGGGCACAGGCCTGGGTTTGGGTTTGGTCTCTGGCTGGGCACGTGCAAGAGGCAGCCGACTGACGTTTCGCTCCTGCTCTTTCACCCTCTCTCCTTCCTCTCTAAAAATACGTAAATTTAAGTTGTTTTAAAAATCAATTTAAAAAGAAGGGGCTGAAGCGAAGACGCAGCAGCACCAGCAGCAGCAGCAGCCGGGCCTCGGTGGTGTCTTGAGTCCAGATCGAAAACACCAGGGACCACACTGGACTCACGCCGGGTCCCTGAAGACAGCACAGCCAGCCGCAGCGCCTCTGCCAAGGAGTGAGATGGGAAGCCCTGGGGCCCAAGCCGGCAGCGGGGGGGTGGGGTGTGTGTGTGTGTCTGTCTGTGCGTGTGTGGGGACCCAGGGGCCTGTGTGTGTGTCTGTGTGGACCCAGGGGCCTGAGACCGCCACCTGAGCGCGGACCCCGGGAGCATGGCGAAGAGGCAGCAGCCACAGGCTGAGCGCAGGGACAGGTTGCGGAGGGACCCAGGTGACCACAAAGTATGAGGGTGGTAACCAGAGGGTTGGGTCTGAGGAGCTGAATCTCAATGCCCTGGGTTTCACCTGCACGCCCGTGGGAGCCAGTGCACAGGTACAGCACCACCCACACCCGGGGTGAGCGTGCCCCTCCCCCAAAGCTGCCCCCTGGCCTCAGGAGCCCGAGGAACCCAGCCTGCTGGTCCCCCTCAGGCCTGCCCGGCCCGGCAGCCCAGGTCTCCACAAGCCTGTCCAGGCCCTCACCCACCTGCTGGCTGTGCTTCAGGAAGTGGTAGCCCAAGGCGAGCTTCTTATAGGCTGCGCCGAACTTCTCGTTCCAGCCCTGGACAGCCCGGGTGACGGCCTGCTTCAGCCTCTGGGCCACCTCCCTGGGGGGTGGCAGGGGCTTCCCGTGGTCAGTGCCCAGCGTGAGCTCCAGGAACTCCTGGAAGTCAGACACGACCAGCACCCTGAACTGGTGAGAGCGGCTGAAGAGCTCCTCCACAACCTGGAAGGCGGAGAGGCGGACCTCGGCATGCTCCCGGCTCAGCTGCGCCATCAGCAGGTGGTAGGTGTGGCTCAGCTGCTCCTCTGACGACCTGGGGACGCCAGCCGTGCTCACCGCGCGCCCGGCTCCGGGGCACGGGAAAGGCTGTGCGGGGCGGCGTTCCCAAGTGGCAGGGACGGCACCCTCTGCTAGTCCCCGTTCTCCCCTCTGCACGGCCACACCCAGCTCCCGCTTCTGTGAAACCCACAAGCCAGCACTGTTTTCAGGGACCCTGGCCGGGTGGCTCGGTGGGCTGCAGCGCCATCCTGTGCACCAAAAGGTCCGGGTCCGATCCCTGCTCGGGGCACATACGAGACGCAACCCCCGTTCCTCTCCCTCTCAATCAACGGCCCCCGCTGCTGCGGCTCAGTGGGCTGACACCAGCCTCGGAACCGAAAGGCTGCTGGTTTAGCTGCGGGCCGGGTCCCCAGTTGGGGACGTGAGAGGCGACCACCCACCGATGTTTCTTTCTCCCTCCCTCCCTTGCCCTCTCTCTGAAAATAAATAAAATCTTAAAAAATAAAAAACATAAAGTCAATAAGCATATCCTCGGTTGATGGTTTTTTTAAAAAAAAAAAGAATGATTTTTATATTTTAAAATGGTTGAAACAAATCCAGAGAGTAATACTCCAAACACGTGGAAACTAGCTGAGGTTTCGGGGCGACTGCCCGTCCACTCAGGCCCAGCGGCTTCTCCTCAGCCAAGCAGCTGTGGCGCAGACTGGGGCGCCCCCTCCCCTGTGAGCCGCTGCTCTTTGGGTTTTTCTGGGCGCACAGAGAAGCGAGACCTGAGCTGGACGTTTTCCATCGAAACGTAGGTTCTCCATCACCTTACAGGCGACCCCTTAAGTTCTGTTTCGTCAACAGGGTGACTGTGATCACCAAACCTCGCCTTACGTTCCAGGTCTGAGCGGCCCTCAGCAGACCCCAGCCCGCCTGTCTGCAGCAGGAGGTCCCACTGCACCACGGGGCCACCCACCCGCCGAGACCCCTCTCCTCCCTCCACCAACTGCTGCGACAGCGAAGAGACAGATGCGCACTCAAGACTGAATCATGCGTGTGCTCTGAAGGGACCCGCTCCGTGGTCCCCCCAACCCCCGCTCCCGCTGGCCCCGGGGTCGCACGCCCGGGGGTCCTTTGGGGGCATCGCAGCGGCGATGGGAGGCCGGCCAGGGAGGGCGCAGGGATATGCGGGGAGCTGTGCGCCGGGCCCCGGGGTCAGCCCCGCAACCTCCCGGAGACTCCGACTTGCCGGCCCAGCCAGTGCCCAGGAAACGCTGACATACTTGCACATCTTCTTCAGCTCCTTCATTTTCTTAGGGTTCAGCTGCGCCTCTCCCGAAGTTGTAAGCTCTTCCACCAGCTCTGGAAGCCTTTGGTCCATCTCTACGAGCACGGGACGCACAGGCGCTAAGGGACCCCTGGTGCTGGTGCGTCCTCGCTTTCAGTCGTCTGCTGAGCTGGGGTCCTCCGCCCTAGCCCCCGTGGTGGCCTTCTGGACGCTGAAACCCAACCGCCCCAAGGGACGCGCCAGGCACGAGGCGTTCCGGGGGCTAATTAGGAAGAGCGCGGCGACCAGAGAACGTCCCCTGGGAGCCTTCCGACCGCGGCGCCCAGGGCGGCGGCAGAGCGCGCTTTGGGGAGAGCGCGCGACGGCTCCGCTCACGTCCCCCTGTCCCTTCCCAGCACTACTCGGTCGGAGCGCACGAGGCTCGCCGCTGCGGGCAGCGAGGGGTAGCTGCTGCGCACTAAGAGGACCGACCCCGCGCCTGGGTGCCCTCCGCAGGCCGGGCGGGCGCGGAGGCGGAAGGGAGGCGGCGCCGCGGGGCGCGCTGCGGACTCAGCTTTGTTAGCCGAGAGGAGGCGCCGGCCGCGCAGGTGCGCGCGGGGTGAGGGGGCATCCGGGGACGCGCCTGCCGCACCGCCCCTGCTGCCCCCACCGGGCGCTCGCACCCCCTACCACCACCGCGGCCACCCAGAACCTACCGCGCCACCAGGTCGCCGCCTCGCCCCGCCCCTTCCGGCAAAGGGCCCGCCTCCTGTCACATGTCCCAGATTGCTACAGTCATTGGCTCGCCCTGGCCCGGGTGGCCCGCAGAGGACAGCGAGGCGACGACCGCTTTTACCACCCTACTAAGACGCCTCACCTTATCCCCGCCCCTTCCGGCGGAGGGCCCGCCTTCTACTAGTTCTCCCTACCTCGCCGCCAATGGTTCGCCGTGATCCTGGAGGCAGGGCGGGGCAGAGGTCTGCGCAGTAACGCAGGCGCGCTCCCGGGGGGGCGGGGCTGGGGTGGAGAGTCCTGGGAGCGCGACTTGCGAGAAGGAAGTGGGAGGGCGCAGCAAGTCCTTAAAGAGGCCGCGTGCGCGTGCGCGGGCCGGGTGTGGACGCCGCGGGCACCAGGAGGCTCGCGATCTCCGAGCCCTGTCCCTGCGACGGGAGGGAGCGGGTGCGCGTTTCTCTCGGGGGCGTCAGAGCCGACCCGGCGCTGCTCGGAGGGGCCGGCACAGGAAAGGGATCGATGGGAGGGAGGTCTGCAGTCCGCAGGGAGGGGCGGGATGGCCAGGTGCCCGACCGGCCCCCAAGGGCTTGAGCCCGCGTGGTCGTTACAGGCACCCCCGCGCGGCCACACTTTGTCCAGCAAACGTCAGCTCGCGGAGCCCCCTCTTGCAGGTGGGTCGCCCTCTCCGGCCCCTTGGCCTGGACACCTCCATGGGCTCCTCTTTCCCCAGGACACCCCTCGCCCCGGCCCAGGCCTGGGTGTGCCTACCTCGCACCCACAACCCCCGGCCCTGGAAGGCTGAGTCTGTTTTGCTCCTGGAGCAACCGGGACTGGGGCGCCAGGGTAACTAGCCCCAGACCTGTGGTCCGGCGGCACTGCGCGCGCGCACCCGGGCGCTCCCCACGCAACCCAACCTGGCCCTCGCCTGCTGTCCAGGGCTGCAGGCCAGAGCCCAGACGAGGACCCTGGGGGCGGCTCTCCCCGTTCACGTCCAGGCCTTGCACCCAACCCATTGGGGCCCAAGGGATCCCCAGGACAAGGTGGCTGCCTTACCTGCACCTGGAGCCTCCACGCTGCCCTCGCCTCTTGCTCTGTGCTGGGCCTCGGGGCCTTCGCACAAGCTGCGCCACCGGCCACCTGGTCACCGGCCCAAGCCACACCCTCCAGATGTCGCCTCTGCCTTCCTCAGGAAGGCCTGCTTCACCCCAGGTGCCCTGGTCTCTCTGGGTCTGGGCGCTCACGCAGCAGACTGGATGTTTCCTAGGACCTGGAGTGACAGCGGAACAGGACGGCAGCACAGACACACGGCCACAGCAGCTCTGCTCTGAGAGGCCAAAGGTGGGACATGCAAGTCTGCATCACAGGTGGATGACAAAATGCATTTCCTTGTGCCTTAAACCGTTACCATAAGTGAAGGAAGCCAGACGAGAGGCCAAGAGGGCTGCATTTATATGAAACATCCAGAAAGGCAAGTCTGCAGACGGGGCCGGTGCGCAGGGCGCCTGGCTGCTGACGAGCTCAGGGTCCAGAGACACGCAGAATACGACGGCACCCGCCCGGGGTTTCCTCGCAAATGCAGGGGCTAACCATGCAGGTCGTCACCGTGGAAACATCGCCAGTGAAGAGAAGCGTGTTCAACTAAACTCGGCCTCCGTCCACAAGGACTTAGGAAACGGGAAGCAAATGTCCTCCCCCTGATGGACGGGTTGGAAAACCTGCCAGGACACAGTCCACGCACACAAGCCCAGGCAACGCCTGTGGTCACCCTCCATGCCCCGTGTGCTGGGGCTCAGCTGTTACCGTGGGAAAGGACGAGAAAAGGGTGTAGACAGGAGCAGGGACTTTGGATGGTATGTCTGGATGGCCAGAGACTTTAAAATTTACGAAGGAGGTACTAGACGTATGGAGTGAGGTTAGTAATGTCCCAGGACACCAGATCAGCGTACAAAACCAATTATATGTGTTACCATCTGGGAACAGACTGAGAAGTTAAATTTAAAAATTGTGTTTGCAGTAGCATTAAAAACCATCATGTATTTAGAGTTAAGGAAACACATGCCCTGAGAACGAGTGCAGAGAACTGTGTCAAAAAGCGCTGAGTCCACAGAGAGACGTTCTGTGCCCACAAATTGGAGGACTCAGAGCTGTCAATGTGTTTTACTTCTTTCTTTCAAGTGGGGAAAGGGAGGGAGAAATACAGGGAGAGAAACATCGGTCAGCTGCCTCGTACCTGACCCGACTGGGAACCAAACCCTATAGTGTGGCCTTCCACTTTGCAGGACAACACCCAGCCAACAGCCACACCAGTCAAGGTTTTTAAGTCCCTGTTATGGACTCAGTTGTGCCCCCTCCCCATGGCTGTATGTGGAAGTAATTGAGGTTAGATGAGGGCATGAGGGTGGAGCCCGGACCCCATGGGGCTGGTGTCTGTGTAGTAAGAGCCAGTGGCACTCTCCCTGCCCCCTGGGAACAGAGGCCTCACCAGCGGCCAGCCATGCAGGCACCTTGACCTTGGACTCCTGGCCCTCAGAGCTGAGGAAACAGCTTCTGCCATGCTGGCTGCCTGAATACACTGACAGTCCCACGCTGATCTGTGGGTTCAGTTAATCCCAATTAAAATCCCAGGCTTTTTAAGACATTTACAAGCTAATTCTAAAATGTAGGTGGAAATGTAGGGGAGCTAGAAAAGCCAAAACAACTTTGGAAAAGCAGAAAATAAGTATTGTAAAAGGCACTCATACTCCCATTCGAGGCTGACTTCAGAGCTACAGTGGCTGGCATCCTGCGGTGCTGGTGTGGGGACAACCCTGCGGAGGTGGCCCAGGACAGAACATGCAGGCACAGGCCCAGAAGACACAGCGGGACTTTGTTAACAAAGAAGCCATGTTATCCAGCAGGGAAGAATAAAGTCTTCAACAAATGACTTCTCTCCCCGCAACACACGGCTGGCCTGTGATGGGTCACAGACCTCAGCATAAAAGCTGAACCTGAATCTCCTACAAGATCTAAGAGTCATTGTGACCTTCAATGGCACGTACTACTCAGAGCACAGAAAGGCGTTAAAAAATAAAAGTGCTCTTCCTTGGCACTGCCTATGGAGGAGGCAGCCATCTCTTCATTGGCACCATGGATGCTCAGACCCCAGTGAAACCCAAGACTGTCAAAAAGAGGACCCAGTAGTTCATCTGGCACCAGTCAGACCAAACTGTCAAAATGAAGCGGGACTGGCGGAAACCCAGACATTGACAGGAGGGTCGCAGAAGATTTAGGGGCCAGATCTTAATGCCCAGCATTGGGAGCAACAAAGTGCCTGCTGCCCAGTGGCTTCCAGAAGTTCCTGGTCCACAACGCCAAGGAGCCTGAAGTGCTGCTGATGTGCAGCAAATGTCACTGCGCTGAGATTGCTCACAGCGTCCCCTCAAAGAACCGCAGAGCCACTGTGGAAAGAGCAGCCCAGTTGGCCATCAGAGTCACCAATCCCAATGCCAGGCTGCGCTGCCAAGAAAATGAAAGACGGATTGTGTACATATTGTATTTGTGTCAATAAAACCATAAAATTCTGCCAAAAATAAAAGTTAAAAAAATTAGCCTTAGCTGGTGTGGCTCAGTGGATTGAGCGCCGGCCTCCAAACCAAAAGGTCACCGGTTCGATTCCCAGTCAGGGCACAGGCCTGGGTTGCGGGCCAGGTCCCCAGTTGGGGGCATAGGAGAGGGAACTACACACTGATGTTTCTCTCTCTCTCCCTCCCTTCCCCTCCTACTAAATAAAAAAAACAAAAAATTTGAAAGCAGACTTTCCCAAAATATTTAAAGTAATAATGAAAGAAAAAATCGCTAAATTAAACTTTACTAACATGAAAACTTCTGCCCATTAAATGAACTGTCCATAGAGTAAAATATCTGACGACAGATCTGTATCCAGAATATCTAGAGATTCCTACAAATCAAGAAAAAATGGGTAATCCAACCAGAAAGGGGCGGGTAGATGAGTGACGCAGTCAGCTCACCAGAAGGAGCTGGGTGTGGTCAGCAGCTGGGAGACTGCAGGCTCCGCCCGGAGGCCCTGCGGTGCCACAGACGCGGCCCGTACGAGGGGCCGCCCCGTGGGCGGGCAGGTGTGGCTCAGGAGCCCCCTGCACTGCCGCCACGCTGGGAGAACGCAGGCCTGTCAAGTTGAACGTGGAGCAAGCAGCACCACAGCTCAGGAGGGAAGGCACCGTCCACAAAGACATGCGTGCATCACAGGCAAAACCTGGAAACAAACCAAACGTCCATCACAAAGACTGGGTGAACGTCACTCCTCAGCAAGGCACAGGTGACAGCTGCGCGGGCCTGACGGGCTCAGGGCTTGCTGAGTGAGACCCAGGGGTGCCCAGCAGGGCAGAGCTGGTGTTGCAGTGACTGACCGACCGTCGCCGGCTGGGTGGCATGTGGCCGGTCTGGGGGAGTCATGGTGACGTTTTCTGGGGTCTGGGAGTACTCCGGCTGGACTTGGGGATTATGTGTCCACATTTATCAAAACTCACCGAATTGTCTCAGGTCTGTGTGTCAGCGTACAGTCTTGACCACAATCAGAACCCCACCGGGAGCTGATGGCTGACAGGCTGGGATTGCAAGGCAGGTGCCCAGCTGGCAAGGATGTGCCGCAGGCACCTGGCTCCAGCCAGCTGTGTTCAAAGTCCCTGCAGGTGAGTGTGAGCCGTGCCTGCCACCTGCAGACGGGTGATCACTGTGATGTCGCCAGTGGGCGCTACCCGGCAGTGAGAGGACAGGCTCGGGCCGACCCTGACCGCCATCAGGAGCTGCACTGCCATTTCGTGTCCACAAGGGTTGAGAACCGGCTGAGCCACCGTGACAGTGACCCACCCCTGCAGGGATGCTGACTGGCAGAGGCCCTGGGCCCCTTAGGCTGGACCGGTCTGGGTGGAAATGGGGGCCTGTTTACTTTGATAAGAAGGGAAGAAGCGAAGGACAGGCCTGAGGGGTGAGCTCCATGGGGCGCTCAGATGCCTGCTCACAGCAGCCTGTGGCCCAGCCTGGCCAGGAGCCCCAAGGGCACACGTGGCGCAGATAGCCACCAGGGCCCGTGTGTGTGTGTGGGCCTGTCTGCACACAGCGTCACCCGGGTGGTGCTGCCATGCGTTGCTCCCCCAAAGTAGAGGATGGTAATGGTCCATGGGCTATCACCTCTCTGGGATGTGGTCCTGGGCAAAGTTTTCAGGGAGAGGGTGGCCAGCACCCAAGGGTGGGGGCTGGAACGCAGCCGAAGAGCAGGACGTGCGTCCCATGGGGTGAGGAGGCCCGGGGTGGCTGGGGAGGGCTGGGGAGACCGTCTGTTAAGAGGCGGCGCAGACAGAAGCTAACAACAGTGAGCATGTCAGGGTGGGGCACCGGGCACAGGGCTGGCTTCCTGAAGCCCCAGCGTCCCGCGGTCACCAGGTGCGTGGTCTCCAGCGGCACCTGAGCCCGCCCTTCGGCCACAGCAACAGAAGGTATAAATTAAGAGGGACTTGGGAAAGCAGGCTGGGCAGCCCCTGGGGCTGATGCAGAGGGCAGGGCCCGTCACCAGGGAGTCCGACCTGAGCCTCCATGCAGCCCTGCCCCGCAGCACCCCCGGTTCCCGGTGTGTGCCGACTGGGGTGGGCCAGATGGCATGTGGCCTGGCGCCCAGACCCTGCCTGGCAACTTCTCGGCAAAGGCCTGGGCTGCCGTGGGGAGGGGACGAGGCCACTGCTCCGTTTCTTAGTTCAGCAGGTGGCTCTGAGTGTGTGAAGGGCCCTGTTGGTGGTTGGGCACCTGGACAGGTGTACTGCTCGGCAGGGGACGCGTTCTCCAGACGCCCCCAGGGACCCCAGTGGCTGCCGAAGGGCCCGCCCTCCGTGCTCCGGACTAACGGGCAGGACAGCGGGCACTGAGGTGTCAATGCACAGCAGCTTCTGCCTCACACGGGAGGAGAAATAGAAAACCCTTTTATTAACATGTTTTACATGTACAGTTTATTAGCTAAGCGACATCCACATGCAAAATGAGCACTAAGTACAAACCTCTATGGGGTGGCAGCGGCTACAACGATCACTTGATCCCAGGTCGTCATGGTCACGCGGCTGGACTGCTCGTTTCTGTGACCAACAGCACAGAGCCGAGTGATGGGACCCCCGCAAGGCCTGGCTGACTCGGTCCAGCGGGTCCCATGGGCGCACATGCCGTGGGGAGTCCACGCTCCTGGGGCTCCAAGTGACCCGGCGTAGCTGTCACCGCTCCAGGCCGCCCCGCAGGACCCATCTGCTCCCCAGGGCTCGCTGTCAGTAACAGAGCTGTTCCTGCCACATCCCCGAGTTCCCCTCAGTGTCAAGCCCTTTCCAGAAGCATCAGCCAGTTGGCTCACGTTACAAAATCCTACGATCAAAGTGTGGTTTCCAAGCACAAGCCCGTTCACTCTCCCTTCCTCTCCTCCTAAGCGTCTGCGTTGCTCACGGATCTTTGGTCGCAAGGGACAGAAACCCCGCCGCACGCAGGCGCGGGCCTACATGATGTACACCTTCTCGGCTTGTGAGAAGTGGAAGACCTCTTTGGTTCTCGGGCACACGACCTTATCATCTTGACGGATAGAGAGCAGAGACTGGAAGAGAAGACAAGAGCATTAAGCCAGACCACGTAACGAGCCGTCAGGGAGTGAGCTGCCTTGCTTTGCTGAGTCACCTCCCGAAGGACCGGCTGTCAGCGCCCCGCCCGCGGCCCCCACCCCGGCCCCTCACGTTGTAGCCGTAGACGTAGCCATTGGGCAGCATCATGGGCGGGTTGTTCTCGTTCATCACGTCGCCCGAGATCTTGCAGACCAGGCGGGAGTTGGCGCAGTGCGCCATGGGCAGGGGCTGCGCGAGCTTGTTCAGGGAGCGGCTGCACACGGGGCAGTCAGGGCTCTTGGAGCTGCCATCCTCCTTGTAGCACTGCCTGCGCCTCGGGTTAAGGAAGGGCCACAGGGTCACAGCTCCAGGGGAAGACCAGGGGCATGGGGGCCCCTCTGCCACGCAGGCACCGGGCAGAAAACAAGCAGTTTCTCTTCCAAGGCAAAGAAATCACTGCGCCTGGCAGGGCACAGCCAGAGCCCCCAGCCAGGCCCCTCCCGGCACAGAAGAGCAGCAGACACGCGCGCCACCCAGTCCTGCATGGCGTGGCCCGCCCCACCGCAGGACAGGCGAGGGCCGTGTGAGCTGCCACCTTCCTGGGGACTTCAGAAAGGCTGCCAGCTATCAACAAGTTCTTCCTCACGAGAGCACTCAATGCAGGCCCGGGGACAGTCCCCTGGCCCATCACCAGTGAGGCCTGGCCCGTGTGCGCAGCACCAGATGACAAGCAAGAGGCAAACAGAGCTGATGGGGTCCTAGAGGGGACCCCATGGGACACTCGGGAGGAAGCCAGAGATTCCGGGTCAGAGTGCCAGCTCTCTGGCCACGGCGGGGCTGTGCTCTGCGGAGACACGGCCACCTCTGGTGCGGAGCAGCCGATGCTCGGCAGGGTTCTCAGGAATCCCGCGGGAAAGCCACTCGGAGCGGCTCAGGTCCCGGCTGCTCCCCGTGGACGTGCGGTGTGCAGCGGCGTCAGCACAGGGATCGCACACCACAGTGAGGGCAGAGGTCAGGGAGGCAGGGCCACGGACGCGAGCCCAGAAGGATACGGAGTCTTTATGGCCGAGAGGCCGGCCTGCAGGGTGAGGGTGAACACAGAGCTGTTCCCCAGCTGGTGCAGCCGGTAGTTGTCGTAGCGGAACTGCTGGATCAGCATCCTCCACCGGGCGGGGTCTAGCAGGTCCTGGGAGAGGAGGCGGAGGCTGGGAAGGCGCGGGGCTCAGAGGACTCTCCTGCTCCCCACTCAGCAGTGGCAGGGGACACACGGGAAAGGCTGCTGGGCAGGTGAGGGCCCCAGCAGCGCAGTTACCTTGTAGGGGGAGATGTGTGTGTCTGGCGGGAAGGCCAGCATGCCCATGACCTGGCGGACTTCATCCAGCTGGCTCCCCTCGGCCTGACTGAAGTGCTTCCTCGCGTGTCTAGAAGACAACATTTTGGTTCATCTAAGTCTGCATTTCATCTTTAAGAATCTGAGTTCAGTCCACACTCAGTGACCTGGGCTGGGGTCTGCTGGGAACTCAGCTCACCAGGGGCCTGATCCCCACCCAGATGCGTGGAAGCAGAGTTAAGTCCAACACCTAGAGGGGACAGGGACAGGGACAATGAGATGCACCAGGCACAGAATCCCACACAAAACACCTGGAGACAGGTGCCCTGCCATGAGCCCTTCCAGTGGCCCTGCTGTGCACGAACCAAACCCCAAAGGCACTTACCATACCCGGACCCCGGGTACAAACAGGCAGCCCCCCAGTTTGCAGCAAATGCCCATCCCCACTCCAGGAGAGCCAAGGCACACATGGGAGCTACTGGGCTCAGGGACGCTGGGTTCCCATGCCCGCACAGCCACCTCCTCTCCAAAGGTTCCCTCTGTCACCAGAGCCCACCTGCCTCATGGATGCCCCAGTCCACCCTGAGCCCAGAGCACCCCACCCCGGGCCAGCACTGTCCCTCGGCAGCCGGAGGCAGCAGAACCGAGTCGGCACTGGGGGGTCGGCAGGACGAGCCCCTGCAGAGAAGCTGAGCCTGGGGGCCACTCGCACGGCCCTCGCTCACTGCGCCACGGTGTGCATCCCAGCCCAGAACACAGATCAAGCCAGGCGGGAACCAAGGGGCAGCAGGACACCCACGATCCAGGGTCCATCTCTGCCCTGTGGTAGCACCAGCGAAGGCTGACACCCCCCTTCCCCAGGGGCGCTTGTCTGGGGACACCATGCACCTCACGAAGCTGAGCAGGAGAGACAGCCCATGTCCCTGTTCTGCCCCAAGGACGGGCCCAGGAGCCCTGGACACTGTGTAGCTCTATCCAATGACCATAAGAGATACCCCACCCCCACCTCTGGCCTGAGGACATGGGACCAGCAGGGGCCAGGCAACCCGTGGGGGGCTCCTGAGAAGGAGCTGAGAGCTCGTCCCCCAGGCCTCCTGTCCCACCCTCCTGCAGTGACCGAGGCCGGCTGCCCTCTCTGGGCAGGCCCAGCAGTCAGGACGGCCTGGGACTCTGGACTGTGAGGACCCAGGCCTCGCCCTGACCAAGAACCGTACGCCCATCTCGCTGCGCACCTCACAGCATCCAGCCTCTTGTTCTGCCGGATGAGCTCGATGAACTCCTGAATTCTGAGGCTGAACTCCAGGCAGCTCTGAGGATGAAGAAAGAGACTGTGGCTTAGAGGGCAGCTCCGTGGGGCCGCCACCCCCACGGCCCTGCACCGGCCTGCTGCTGCGCATGGCGCTCACCAGAGCGGCTCGAGGCCCCCAGGGCGGGTCTGACACCCGGACCCTCACTGCAGCCCGCAGCCCACCAACTCCTGGGTCTGTGGGCCCAGCCTTCTGGCCAGATGTGGCGGGCGCAGCACCTGGGGGACGGCTGGGCAGCCCTACAGGGGCGACCTTGGGTGAGAAGCAGCCAGAAGCCACCAACAATTCCAAGTGTGTGAGACAGTGTCCCAAGGGAAGCAGTGCCCACACGGTACTAGGGGACTGCCACTCTGCACTGAGCCCTTTAACTGCACCCCCTTCTCGGTCCCCGGGGCCTTGCCTCCACTGGCCTCAGAGTCACAGCATCCAAGTGACAAATGCCCTGACCTGCTAGTCTGTCCCACTGTAACAGGGGCTGCTGGGGGAAGGCAGGCCAGTCCCTGAGCTGAGGCCCGACTCCTGGCACCTGGTGGGAGGAGAGGCCAGCAGGCGACACCTGACATGAACACAAGCAGGGGTGTGTGCGGGAGCTGGGACACTGACTGGGGCCACGCAAACAGCTGGGAGGACGGTCCAGGAGAGGGGACAGCCAGTCTGAAGGCCCAGGCAGGCGGCGGCCAGACCCAGGCAGAGCCAGCAGAGGGATGAGCACGAGGCACCCGCGCGTCTGAGGCGCGAGCCCGGCGGCTGCACGGGGGGCCCTGAGGGGCGCGGACGCCCACTCACTCACTTGGGGGTCTTAGTGGTATCAAGCCAGTTTGGGCTGAAACCCGTGCGGCTGAGGGGTGAGTAAGCAGGCAGGCTGACTTCTGCCACCCAGGAGGCGGAGCCACCTTGCTCTGAAGGAGCAGCTGTTTCAACTGCAGGACCTTCCACGTGGCGTCAGGGACACAGCCTGCCCACCACGCACAGGGCCGCGTGACACTGACGTACAAGAGTCCGCGTCTACAGCAGCCAGGCCCCACAGGGCGCGCACGGAGGCTGCCCCACAGCAGGCTGGGCCAACAGCCCCACGTGTCCCGAACTACACGTTCACTGGCCATGCGTGCTTCTCACGCCCGAGCCTCCCGCTGCACGCAGCCCCACGGCTCAGGCCCGTCCTCACGCCACAGACGGGGTGGAGGCCCTGATGTGCTGCCCGCCACAGGCAAAAAGGTACAGTCACTTACCTGGTCCCTGCATGTCTACACCAGTTACAGCCAGCGGGGTCCCCCGGCCCCCACACAGGGTGGACCTTTCCCTGACCCAACTGGGTGGGCAGGGCCCTGTGGTGAGTGGCAGGTGTGCACACACAAGCGGGGAGAGACCCACCTGCCCCCCAGCATCCTGTCTAAAAGCAGTGGGGCCCCCAGCGGCTGCAGCAAGAAACCAGGGCAGTCCTCGCGCTGCCGAGGCCCACTGAGTCGGTCGGCCCTTCGCCCCGTCAGCAGCACCTTCCAGCACAGCAGACCCTGCACCGCCTCTTCCCACCACACCGCTGAGGGGCCGTAGGGACGTCTCTCTTCTTCACAACAATCACCCCAGGCACGACTGCTCCTGACGCCGGCCAGAACCCACCGACTCCTGGGCGAGGACTGACTGCGGGCCAGGCGCAGGGGACTGGCGGCCTGTACGCGGGGGCACGTGGTTAGGTGATCGAGGCGCACTGAGCACTGACCATATCCTGTCCTGCCTGCGACTCCCACAGACACACGGCATGTCCCAGCTCACTGGCCACACTCCTCACAGGTCTGGAGGCCCAGGCAAAACACTGGCTACCAACTCGGCTCAGCCCCTACTTCAGAGGCACCTTCCCCCTGAGTGAGACACACGCCGCAAAGCTCCTCTTCTGCTCTAGTGTCCTGAGAGAGCAGCAGGATCCCGCTGGCCTTGGCGTGGCCCCCAGGCTCCCCACCCCTCCTGGCCTGCGTGTGGGACCGTGTGCGTGAGCTCACGTGCACACACATACGCACACACGCTGGAGAGGCAGTCAGGCACCCTGACTTGTTTGGTCCGTGTCACAAGCACGTTGCCACGTCATTAGCACACCTTCCAAGCACACGTCTGGGTGACTACGTTCTTCCAGGTTCAACGGTCACCTGTGGGTTCAGCCTCGCCCGCTTGCCCACACCAGGTGGGCGCGCCCTCGCCAAGCAGCCGCGGGTCGGGGAGGCCACGGGCTTGCAGAACACGCTCTGGCGACGGGAAGCCCGTTTCCTTCCGGCTCCTGCCCTGCGAGCAGTGCGGCTGGGGGCGGGGCGGGGGCGGAGCGGGGCGGGAGTTACGTACCAATTCTGGCTTTCCTTTTATGGTTTCCATACCAAGATCCTCACTTTCTTTAGGGGAGCCACTGGCCACTCTACTTTTCCGTCCCGGCTTCGCGTCATGCTCGCTTTGGCGGCCCTGAGTGGCAGAGAGCGTCACCCTTGGCTGGTCACTAGGTGCCCACGACAGACTCAACCGAGGGGTGAAGGCGCTCGGTTTAGAAAACAGAAGACAACGTTTTCTAACGGAGGCGGGAGGGTTAATGCACATTGAACATTTCTGCAAGCCCCGTGGGGGAAACACCTGTCCGTAAGCACGTGTGCACTGGGACCACGTCTGGGCCCCTTTCTAACGCGGCGCCGGGTCTCAGGAGGAGCCATGTTCAAGCACTCCGGCCTGGAGCCCTGCGCCCTGCAGGGAACAGCAGCTTCCGCCCAGGCCCCCTGCGTCCCCGGACGATGCAGTGGCGGGACGGCCGGCCCCAACCCCAGCAGCGGCCGCCATGCACTTACACGAGGTCACCACCTCGCTGCCTCGGAACGTCATGCTCGGAACATCGGTCCACACCCTAACGCGGACAAGGGCGCAGCACCCGAAACACCCCAAACCCACACCAAACCCAGCAAGCCCAGCAGACGACCCGAACCGAAGACCTGGGAAGCAGCGGCGGCCCCGCCCCGCAGGCCCGCCCACCTTCATCTTGCGCAGCCGGGACTTGTTGTCGTGGCACCAGGCCAGGCAGGTGGCGGTCTCGCGCCTCTCCAGCGACTCCTCCACTTCTTTGGCCGTCAGGAACATCTCGATGTTCACTAAGTCCTTGGGGAAAGGAAGCGGCGCACGCTCAGAGCGCCGGACCCTTGCACCCCCGCACCAGCTCCCCGAAACCCGCTCGGCGCCCTGCAGGGACCGCACGCACACCGTGCCGGCCAGCTCCCGCGGGCGCGGAGAAGTCTGCTCGCGGCCAGGCCGCCCTCCCCGCCCCTCTCCACAAGACTGGACTCTCCGGCAACCCCTCCCTCCTTTTCTGTGATTTCTCTCCCCCGAGGGCTTGCTTCATCTTCGTATGTTCCAAAGGCGTGGTCAGGGGGAAGGGGAGGGGCCGCAGCTCCTGAGCCCTGGGACCCCGGCAGCGCCAGGCGCCCAGGACATAGGCGCCCGCCAGAGGTCGGGCACAGCCAGCAAGAAAGGGCCCCGCAGCAGAGGGCGAAATGGCTGACGCTCGGCCACCAGGAAAGATGGGAGCCACGAGAAGAAAACGGAAACTTCCGGGGGCGTTTCTCCTCGTTCTGGGACGAGAACCGCACGCAGGACAAAAGGCCACCTCGCTCTCAAGAGCCAGAAGCTGTGGGCACCTGCCAGCATCCTGCACGCGGACACAGCTCGGCAGTGGGGGCCCGAGGCCCATCCGGCCCAGGTGGGCGCCACGCGGCCGTGGGTGCGATTTCAGCCACAGGGGGCGGGGGAGGGGGCGTGGTGGGGGCAGCGTCCCTGAGGGGCGGGGCTCCGAGGCGGCCTGCACAGAACCTGCTTCTCCCGCACGCGTGGGTCGTGACGCGCCCTGAATGTGGGCAGGCACAGCGGGGGGCAGCTGCCACCTGAAGGCGAGCGCACTCGCCTGTCCCTGCCGCTGCCACCGCCGCGCCCCGCAGAGCCCGCGCCCCGGCCGCCCCGGCGCACCTCGATGCCGCTCTGCCGCGCCAGCTTCACGGCCGTGTTGTAGTAGCCGCAGCGCAGCAGGTGCTCCACCATCATGCGGTCCATGCGCTTCCGCTTCCACAGGCCGGCGGCTGCCGGCTGGTCGCTGCTGTGCTCCTTGAGGTGCTCGATCCTGCGCTTGCACAGCTTGGCGCTCTCGTCCTCGGCCTGGATGGACTCCACCGCCTGCGCCAGGGCAGACGGCTCAGGCCCAACCTGCGCACTCAGCCCCGCCCCTAGAGGGGCCCCCGTGAGTGTGGAGCCGCTAGGGCACCTGCCCCCCAGCTCCTCTCTGCCCTCTGCCCTCATGGGGATTCCTCGCTTCTCAGGAGTGTTTTAAAAAGCTCAGTAAGGTATTTTATTTTATTTCTTATAAGACTTTATCTCTAGAGAAAGGGCAAAGGAGGGAGAAAGGGAGAGAAACATGACGTGGAAGAGAAACAGCAATCGGCTGCCTCTCACACGTCCCCACGGGGGACATGGCCCACAACCCAGGCCTGTGCCCTGAATGGGACTCGAACCGGCGACCCTTTGGTTCGCAGGCGGGGGCTCAGTCCACTGACCACACCAGCCCGGGCTCAGCAAGGTATTTTAAAATATCACTCCTTTGCCTTGGCCGGGTGGCTCAGGTGATTAAAGCGCCGTCCCATGTGCCACAAACTTGTGGGTTGATTCCCAGTTGCAGCAGATAGGAGGCAACCAATCAGTGTTTTCCCTCTTGCTCTCTCTCTCCCCTGTCCTCTCTCTCTAAAATCAATAAACATCCCCAGGTAAGGATTTTTTTACAAAATCAGTAAAATATCACACTTTTTGGGTTCTCAGTGAGCATACTAGTACAAACACCCTATGTACCATTCCCAGAAAAAAGAAACCCTACGTGCCGTTTTGAGATGAAATTCTAAAAATTATAAATCAACCTGCTCCCTTCCTGGGCCCATGTGGGCCTGGACCCTGTGGAGGAGGCCCAGGGATGAGGGGCTGCCTGAGGCTGCAAAGCAGGGCGGGGGCGACTGCTCCCCACAGCTCTCCCGCAGCTGCCGGCCCAGCCCCAGGTGGTCCCGCCCACACAGGTGACAGCCTCTCCTCGGGACAACCCGGGCAGCCCAGGGGCCAGCAGGCGTGGAACCAGCACCGACCTTCCTCTTGAGGACGCTGAGCTTCTCCACCACGCCGTCCAGAAGGCTGACCACAGAGTCTACAGCAGGGCAGCTGCTCAGGGTTTTCTCGAGCTCGGCCACCACCATGGTGACGTGGCTTGTCTCACGGTCAATGTTCTTCTGCGCAGCTCGGAAGCGCTTATTCAGTGTCTCATAGGGCACCTGGAGAAGGGAGAAGGACTGAGACCCGCCAGGCCCATGTGGGATGGTAGGCCCCCCGCACGGCACTCCCTTAGGGTCCAGGCTCTCTAAAAACATGTCTCCTCTAAACCTGACCAAGACCCACAAAAGACGGTATGTGAGTGGAGGGTCACTCATGTTCCCAGATGAAGAGACCAACGCAAAACTACAAACCACCCCCAAACCCACGAGCCGACCAAAGACAAGAGAGACACCAGCCCCACCACCTGGCACGGTGGCCCCCTCAGCTCTTCCCCAAAGGCAGCAGGTTATGCTGTCGTCAGTATCCAGTCCTAACAACCGATTTTTTAAAAGATTTTATTTACTAATTTTCAGAGAGAGGAAGAGAAAGAGAAAGAGAGGGAGAGAAAGATCCCTGTTTGGTTGACTCTTGCATACCCCCAACTGGGGACCTAACTGGGAATCGAACTGGCAACCCTTTGGTTCGCAGGATAGCAATTGATATTTTAAGGTCAAATTTAACTTTTTAACTTTATTTTTGTCAGCACCCGAGGGCATATTTGCTGATATGAGAGAGAGAGAGAGAGACATCAACTCAGGAAAGCAGCATCGATCGGGTGCCTTAGGTGTGTGTCCCAGCCAGGGATCCAACCCGCAACCTAGGTACGTGCCCTGACCGGGGACTGAACTGAAACCTTTGGGTCTACAGGACGTCTCTGCAACCGAGCCGCCTGGCCAGGGCTTTTTTATCTTGTGATAAAAAAATTAAAAAAAAAAAAAAAACCGCTCTGGATCTGGTGCAGGTCCCCCCCGCCCCACAGAGCTGCCGTGGACCTGAGGGCCCCGCGTCCTGGGGTCTCACAATGTCCACTCTGTCACCTCAGGGCCCCTCCACCTCCACTCTGTCACCTCCAGTGGCTGTGGCTGCACTTCCTGCCACCACCCCTCCCGGGTGAGATCCCCTGCACTCAGCCCTCGGGGCCTGTACCCTCTGCCTCTCCCCAGGGCTGAGCTTTTGGCCCTTTGTCTGCCACCCGCCAGTCTGGCTCAAGCCCAGGGCCTGGGGAGTGTCCGCGGTGAGGGTGTGACCAGCACCCTCCCCAGGAGGAGCGCCTGGGGTTCCCGTCCTGCACTCCCCATGTGCTGAGCCTGGGCACCTCTCGGGCCAGCTGCTCCTCTGCCTCCCGCCCCAGGGCGCTCCTGGCCCTGCCCCTCCTGCTCTCCCCAAACCCACCCTGCTGCTGCTGCTGGTCACCAACAGTTCCTGCTCTGGCTCCTCCTTCCCAGAGGGCTGTTGCCAAGGGAAGGAATGGAATTTCAGAAATGCCCTAGATTCTAAACCACAGCAAACTACCACTCAAGGAGGAGGGAGAACTCGCAATGCTCTCAGAGGCGTGGGGCTGCGTGTTCAGTGCCCGCAACCCTCCCAGGAGGAAAAGGACTCAGAGAAAGGCCCCGGCCAAACCAAAAACCAAAGTCAGCGAGGTGAGATGATGGGAGATACAATAAACATCAGTGAAGACAGAAACCAATAAAAGCCATGGGCAGCTACCCTGAAAGGGAAAGACACTGCCTAAGTAAACAAGGATAATGCGAATAGAAACATAACAGACTGTAATTTTTTAAAAACAGTAAATAAATCCTGGCTGGTGTGGCTCAGTGGATTGAGCCCCAGCCAGTGAACCAAAGTGTCGCCAGTTCAAATCCCAGTCAGGGCACAAGCCTGGGTTGCAGGCCAGGTCCCCAGTTGGGGGCATGGGAGAGGGAACCACACATTGATGTTTCTCTCTCTTTTTCCCTCCCTTTCCCTCTAAAAGTAAAATAAATATAAACCTAAAAAACACAAGAAACAAAAAATACCCAGAGCAGAAAGGCAGCCCAGGAATAGGAGACTGGCGTGCAATAACCAGAATACAAAGAACGACAACACAGCGAATAAATGGGCCAAGGCCTCGGACTGACATTCCTGTGTCTCACAGGAGACATGCGAGTGAGGAGGTGCCCGGCTCGGCATCGCCGACCAACAGGGACGGGAGTCACAACCACAGGGAGCCTTGGCTCACGCGCCCAAGGACGGCCACTGTCCACACCCAGACACCCGTGCTGGCGGGACAGGGGGCCTGGGCCTGGGCACTGTGGTGGGAACATGAATGGTGCAGCCGCTGTGGGAACAGGATGGAGGGTCCTCACCAACGGGCGTGATGCAGCAGCCCACAGCCAGGCGCCTGGAAGGCTGATCCTGGGAAGGGGGGCAGCGACCCCAGCACAGGTGTGTATGCTTCGGTCTGCCCTCCGCATACATGGATTCCCAACCTCGGAGCGAAAATCCCATTTCCAAGTTCAGGCTGGTCAAACTGTGGATGTGACACTGGGGATACGAGGGGCCAACTGTCTGTTTACTGAAAACATTCACGTGCACCTGTGCCGCTCAGACCCACAACGTCAGAGGGGCCACTGTGTCCAAGGACTGAGCATGGCCGCAGAGAGACAGCCACACCCCGCGTCCCCTGGGCGTCCCTCACAGGAGCAGAGGAGTGCAGCAGCCTGCGTGTCCCGCTATGGATGCAGGGCAAAGACGCATGGTCCCACGCAGGGGAGTGGCCATCAGCCTCGAGACGAGGGCACCCTGAGCCCCACGCAGGCTGCAGTGTGGGGACGCTGGAGGACTCAATGCAAGAAGGTCAGCCAGACGAGGAGACAGACCCCCGGAGCCACCTCCCTGAGGCCCCTACAGCAGGAACATCCGCGGAGACAGGAGGTGGAGGGTCCTGGGAGCAGCCCCCATGATTCACGCTGAAATCCTAGCCCCCATGTGAGAGGTCTCTGGAGGTGGTTAAGTCACGAGGGTGCCGCCTCCCGCAGCGGGTCAGTGCCCTACGCAGGGACCCACGGGCACCCACCTGCCTCCAAGTCGGCCGCTGGCACCTGGGGGGCCTCACCAGAGCCGACCACACGGCACCGACCTCGGACATCCAGCCTCCCGAGCTGCGCCCAGTCCCTGGCACGCTGTTACAACAGCCCGAGCTGTTCTGGGCCCCTTGCATTTCCATGGGAATTTCATGACTGGCTTGTCGATTTCTGCCAAAGAGCCAGCTGTGATTGTCCCATGGACTATGCAGCCTCTGTAGATCAATTTGAGGAGTGTTGCTGTCTTTACAGTAAGCCTTCATTCTCACTAATATTATTATTATTGGTGCTATTGTAAATAATTTTTTTTTTTCAATTTCCTTTTTGATCCTCATTTCTAGGGTACAGACATACAAGTTATATATGGATCTTGTATTCTGCGTATCAGTTCTAATACATGTGTTCCTTATGATTTTTAAAGACTTTATTTATCATTACACATAGAGGAAGGGAGGGAGGAAGACAGGGAGAGAAACATGATGTGTGAGAGAAACATCAATCAGTTCCCTCTCACACGCCACCACTGGGGACCTGGCACACAACCCAGGCCTGTGTCCTAACCAGGAATCGAACCGGCGACCTCTCGGTCCATAGTCCAGCACTCAACCCACTGAGCCCAGCAGCCGGGGCTGCCTCCTCCCTCTCAGTCAGAATGGCTCTCACTTCTTTTTCCTGCCCTGACCACCCTGCTCAGACCCCTCAGTCAGGACCACGCGGAGAGCAGTGCAGGGAGGGACACCGCCTCGTGCCTGGCCTCTGCACGGACACCGGCACTGGGTGAGGAGGCTCTGCCCCGCTCCTGGCCCGCGGCGCGTTCATCACGCAGCGCCGCTGCGCCGGGTCCGTCCTGGCTGGGGCCGCACCCCGCCGCGCCCCTGCGGCGGCCTCTCACTTGCTGTCGGACCCCGTTTTCCACATGCTGCTGGTTTGGGCGCCTCTGTTCACCCACGCGGAACACGGTCTGTAGTTTTCCTGCGATGCCTGGGTCTGGTTTGGTATCAGAGTAATGCCTCAAAGAATGAGTTGGCAAGTGTTCCTTTCTATTTTCTTCCATTTTTATTTTTTGGAAGTTTGTCAGGGATCCATATTAATTCTTCTTTAAACATGTAATGGGATTCATCAGTGAAGCTGTCTGGTCCAGGGCTTTTCTTTACGCAGTTTTTTAAAGTCTCTTTAAATGTTATAGGCCTGTTCAGCCACTGTTTGTTAACCTACAAAGTAGCGACTTTATGGGGTTCAGTTCAACACACTTTTCCTTGCACACATTTTCCATCTGGGCCTCTGCCCAGCACTCCACGAGGAGGAGAGGCCTTGGATCTTTGTCATCCATTTGAATCAGCTTTCTGTTTCGTAGGATTTTTAAAGTTTGTTCTTTGCTTCTATATTCTCATTCTGTCTCATCTGCGTGACTCGGCTGGGGGCAGCTCTGAAGACCCCGGCCCCTCAGCCAGCACGCGGGCGCGTCCTCAGCGCTTCTCCCCCGTCAGCAACACCCAGAGAGACGTCCTTCCTGCTTTCATCACTGAGACGGAGTCTGGCCAACACGCAGCTGGGGCCCCCATGAAACACCTGCACCCCACCAGCTCCACATGACCCCCTGCGGCCCCGGCGTGGGCTGTGGGTGCCTGCTGCCCGAGACGCGCTGTCACTGGCCAGTGCTGTTTTCTGTCGCTCGCCAGCACAGGAAGGAAGGATTCCCCAAAGGCACCAGAGCTTTTCTCTTTCACAATTACGCAGCCTCCGGGGAGGTTCCTCAGTGCTTATCACGGAGCCAAGGACACCTTCTGCAGGACTGGCCTGAGCCCTGCGCACCCTCTCCATCCTGGAGAGCCGCCGTGTGTGCTGGTGCGGCCATGGGACAGCCTCCCAACATGGTGGCTCCGTGTGCCCTACGCCAGCGTCCCAAGCGCACGCAGGGGGAGGCT
The DNA here is from genome assembly GCF_987537825.1 of Furipterus horrens. NCBI lineage: Eukaryota > Metazoa > Chordata > Mammalia > Chiroptera > Furipteridae > Furipterus > Furipterus horrens. Next base: position 217,864,884 of record NW_028327172.1, read on the forward strand.
CACCACGGACAGAAGGGGTTCACACGCCCTCACTTTCAACAGCCTCCTTGAAAAAGGACATATCTCTGGTCACCTTCCAGGGGTGTCCTGTCACCAGTCAAGGAGGGGCCATCCTCTTGGGGCTCCGCCATCGACCGCCACCACCTGCCGGCTCTGCAGGAGCCACATCACACCTGTCCTTCGTGGAGAGGGCAGTGCAAGGGGAACACGTGAGCCGCACACCTGAGCCAGCCGGCGAGCCCACGCGGCACGGCGCTGACCACAGCCACTGGCATGCTGGAGGCCGGGCCGTCGCCCACGCGGTCAAGGACCCTTCGCCTGGGGCAGCTCACAGACCAAACACAGCACACGACAGCGTGGGCACCCACGTCGCCTCCCTCCCTCCCTCTCCGAGGTAAGGAGACACACATGGAAGCCAGCCGTTTTGCAACCAGGTTGGTACTTCAGCGCTTCATGTCCGGTCACACTGCTGCCCCCTTGTTACAGATAAACACCCAAGCACACACACCAATGCAGGGGGCACCTGGACAGCTGGGACCGGTGTTTTCCAACTGAAACGCCGGGCTTCCTCCGTCTCTGCTAGAAGCACCCATCTCCTCGGGTGGGTGGGCAACCAGTGGCCTGCTGTCCAGGGCCCTGCCAGGGCCGCACCCTCGGGGGCTGCTGCTGGGTGCAGAGGAGGGACGGGCTCGGGGGCATCAACCGTGCGCCCAGGCGCTGCGCTGGCCTTCCTCACTCATGGTGATCGTGCCCCGGCCAGGGGGCCTGCGTTTTCCGGGCATGCAAACATGGACGTTTCGCCCACTCTAACGGTCACGTTGATTTCCACTTCAGTTCTCACTGCTTTGGACAAAACGGTCAGGATCACGTCGAATGGTCTGGTGAATTCCAGATTATCTGTTCTCTGCCCTCCCCAGTGATGCTAACTCCACGGTGAGAGAGACACAAAGGAACAGACACTGTGTCCAGTGGAGGCAGGAGCAGGTGGTGGCGGCGGGGCGGGTGACCTCACTGGGAAGGGGACACGGGAGCAAAGACCAGAGCAGGGAAGGGAAGAAGCCAGAGGGACACCTGGGGAAGGACTGTGGGCAAAGCAAACAAGCGCAGAGGCTCTGAGGACGCACCACGCCGGCACGCCAGCGGCAGCAGGGAGGCCACTGTGGCCACGTCCCAAGGCAGCGGAGGGGGCGTAGGGAGCGGACAGGGAGGGGGCCTGGAGGCCACCCCAGGGGGTCGGAGCTCCTGGAAACGGGGCGGAGGGCAGACAGCACAGCGTTGTGGGAGGACGTGGTCCAGGAGGGGCTGTCAGAGCCACCTGACGGGGAACTGGAGCACCAACTCGAAGGGGTGGGTGCGGGGCGGGAGAGGCGGGTGGTGTGAGGGGACAGGACGGGGGAGGTGGCGGGGAACCAAGGGTTGGCGAGACCACCTGCCCAGCCAGCGGGCACGGCCAGGTAGAAATCTTCGGTCACTGACTATAAGCCTGTAGTTATTCACACAGTGGATAATTCTTCTTTTCAGGAAGTTTTCAAAACAATGCTCTCCAAGTGTGAAGGTTCTAAAACACGTTACACACCTACAAACGCCCGCCAGGCGGCGCACCCGTGCTGAGGCCGGCCCTGGACAGCCCAGGGGGACCGCCGGGCCGTGATGTCCAGCAGGGCAAGGGGTGCTGGCCACCACCTCCCTCGCTGGCTTCCTGTCCCTGCTGACTGGCAGCAGGGGACGTCCTGAGTCACAGTGACGTGGCCAAAACTTCAACACAGCTACGAGGTTCTCCCCAGATACAGCCCCAAGGCCACCAGCTGACACCGCCCCGCAGGTCCCCGGCCTCCTGCCACCCACACCTGCCTCGACTTCACCCTGCTCATTAAGGGTCTGAATAGTCCCGTCCACTCGTTCAACAACCCCCTCCCACCACCAGAGCTGCGCCAGGACAGGGACCTCGCCTGTCCTTTTCTCCATGACACGCAGCACCCCCCGCAATGCCAGGCGCCCGGGGGCTCTCCCAGAACTGCTAGAGGAGGGCGAGCCTCAGCCTGCACCCCCAGCCTCACTGTCAGGCACCCACAGGACCCTGTCCGGGTCTGCCATGAGGGTCACAGGAGATCAGACGGACGTGCTTGCCTACCACGGCCCACCCCCTGAAGCCAGGCGGCTGGCCGCTGCTGCCGTTGGCCCAGGGCTGGGGAGTAGCAACTCCAGGCTCAGCCCATCTGTCACAGAGAACTGGGGGTTAGAAAGCCCGTCTTCTCTTCACTTGACAGTTGAAAATAATACTTTCAAACACAATCGCCAGCAGTGAGCGGGATTCCTCCCTCAACAGGTCTGCGCTGCCGGGGAAGGCCCAGGCTCACGCCAGGCACACGCCGGGCACACACGCTCCAGCACAGAGGACACGCCACCCAGAGTCCCGCCCGGGCCATCAAATACCCGACCAGTGGTGAGGGAGACCAGAGCGAGGGGTCAGCACACACAGCGGGTGCAGCTTTCAGAGAAGGCGGCCTTTCCCCTGCGCGCTGCGTCTGGCGGGTCTAGGGGCTCCCAGGCAGGAGCCCGGCACTGCGAAGGTCTGACAGGTGGCAGCCTGGGAGAGGAAGTGACAGGTCCAGTGCCACGGGCCCGAGCGCAGCAGCGTCTGTACCACAGGATGGCCGCCTGACTCCGTGGGCCAGGAAACCTAAAGCAGAAGGAAGCTGAGACCCAGCCCGTGGCCCCCGCCCAGGGCGTTTCTTCAGTCCGCAGCTCACACTCCCCAGTGCTCCACTCTGACCCCATGTTCCCCAAAGCCAGCCAAGGCCAAGGGCAGAGGACCGCCCTGAAAGTTACCATTTAAGGCATGTAACTGTCACCCACATATTCTGTGAAAAGTACAAACCCAGGCTTTGAAACTTGGTTAAAACACTGTCACCAGATTAAAAGCACAAAATTATCAAACATTCCCACAGAGAATGACCTAGGTGAGAGGAACACCCGCACTCCCAGCCTGGCCCCTTTGAGAGGGGGGAGGACAGCGAGGAGCTGGGACTGAGCTGGGCTGGGTGGGGACCCCCCAGCTGGGGTGCTGAGATGGGGCTCCAGGCAAGGAGGGGGGTGGACCCAGGCGAGACTCAGGGAGGAGTCGGGCCTGGACCCAGGAGGCCAATGACCAACACCAGGCCCCTTCTCCTGGGTTGCACAGGCGACCTGGTTTCGGTGGGATAAAGAAGGTCCCGAAAATGCTATTGACTTCAGCTCTCTGAAGGGAAAAGAATAGGAGTACACCAAAACATCAATGGGATGAGCAGAACGATAAACATAAATTACTTTTGTCATCAGAGTAAACAAAAACAAAATCAGTTCAAGGTGGTGGGCCTGGCACCCAAGTGCTCCCCTCCTCATCCCTGGAGGCCTGAGGGGCCTGGCCACACCCGACAGCCAAGGGCACGTGAGGGTAAGGATGCAGCCAGGCCAGTCCGGGGCGCTGCGTTCCCACACCCCTTACAGGGACGCAAAAACAGGTTCCATGAAGCGGGGTGATGCTGCCCCAGGGACAGCTGGCCACGTCTGGGGACATCGTGAGGCCGCACCGCTGGAGTATGGAGGGTGGACGCCAGGGTGCTGTGAACGCCCTGCAGTGCAGAGCCCCCTCCGAGTCATCTGGCCCACATCACAGCGGTGGAGAGGCCTATGCCATCCGCCCGCACAGGTCAGTGTCAGCGAGGATGGCGCCTACGTCAGAGCAGGCGACAGCACCTCGCCGCAGCTCCACTCTCACCAGCTCCTCCAGGTCCCCGGCCCTGAGACTGAAGGAACCCGCCCGAGGCTGCAAGCGGGGGGCCTCCCATCACATCTGGGCCCTGGGCGCAGGACGCAAGCCGCGGACCAGGGAAGCACAGCGATGCTGTCCCTACCCGCTCCTTCCCTCGTCGGCACTGCCCCTGGCCCTGCGCCCCAGGTCTGGGCCCCGCTTCCGACCCCAGACCACAGCTGCTGAGCACCAGCCCTTGCAGCGAGAGTTCTGCTGCACTTATGCCAACCAACACCCCCAGCCAAGGGTCCTGGCTTCCCACCAGCAGTCAGCCCTGAAAACATCGTGGGAAGGGAGTTACCCCAGCAGTGACGGGATTGCTAAATGGGACCCAAACAGCTTGGGAGGACATGGGGTGGAAGCAGCTTCCTGACGGCAAGCATTCTATTTTTAAGATCATCTAAAAAAGAAGTGAAACTTTTTAAACACCTGGCAAGCTCACTTGAAGTAACACGATGCTATTTGTTTACCTGTGTGAATAGACACACAATGATTTCTCTTTAATTCCTATTCATGGGCTTTAGGAAGCGAGGGAGAGGGAGGGAAACACGGACTGATGCATCACCGGCTGCCTCCTGTCCGAGGCCTGACAAGGGATCGAACCCGCAGCCCTGGCAGCTGGGCAGGACGATGCTCCAACCAGCTGAGCCATCCAGCCGGGGCCTTGACTAATCCAGTCAAAAGCCACTCAGCAACTGTGGAAGTCCAGCCACACTCGGGATTACGAAACGGCAGAGAAGGGCTGGAAGGAGAAGCCCTCTCCAGTCTGACGTTCTCACCCTCACCAGCGAGGACCGAAGATGAGGAACCACCAGTTCTGACCTCTGACCCTTGTCTGTCAGCTCAAATGACAACCTGAGGGTGACTGAGGGAGACGCAGGCCAGCAGGTACTGTTCCCGTGTTTCACAGTGAAGCCGCAGGCAGCTTGGGATCCGGCCTCTGCAGGCAGCCCGAGGCCCTACACCCTGGGGGTCTTTTGTCCAGACCTCCTCCGGCATCAAAGAGCAGGACCCATGCTCCTGTGCCGACGCTGCAGCAGGCGGCCTGGCCCCTGTCTCACACCCAGGTGACACCGGAGCTCACAGCACCTGCATGTGACGGGGGCAAACATCTCAGGGCCCAAGGTCCCCTAGCAACTGGGGGCCACAGGGGGCATACAGCCCCCACCACCACCCCCGCCACCGCGGAGGGGCGCGGGGCCCCAGGGAGGGAATCCAGGCCGTGACGCCCAGCCCCGGCTCTCCCTGGAATGCTGTGACCTTGACCTTTGCAGGAACTTACTCCCAGGTGCCCCATGCGGGTCGAGCAGCGGCAAACCCTCTCCCCCCTAGAGAAGCAGCAAGTACAGGCCCTGCTACAGCGACGCCAATTTCACTCCAACGGAATGCGACTTGGCTAAATGACCATCCAAGGTCACCCAACCGGTAACCCAGCGGCAAGGGCTGTATTTCAGGTTTGCTGACAGCCGGCAGAACGGGCTCTCCCCACCGCCTCCCTGATCAGCGCCTGCGGGCCCACGCACGGCACCTCCCGACGCCGAGCTTCCGGAGGGCACGCAGGCTGGCCGCCGGCGACCCCGCCGCGCCTGCCCCCGCCGGGGCGGCCGCAGGGGCAGCTCAGGCCGCTGCGGATGCAGGGGCCACAGTCCGACCCCGAAGGGCGAGGCCAGCGCCGGGCTGACGCGCTCCCCGCCCTGCCACGAAGCCCTCGCACGCAGGGCAGCCGCGGCCACTCACCACACCCTCCGGGCAGGGCTGGCCCCTCGGATCCGCAGGCCCCAGACCGCCGCCCCGGGAAGCCCGGCCCCCGGGACCTCGCAGACCAGGACCCCGCGACCCCACGCCCGCAGACCCCGCCCCGTAGACCCCACTCCTGCGGGCCCCGCCGCCCCGTGACGCCGGACCCTGCGCCCCACCCAAGACCCGCAGGCCCCAGACCCCGCCACCCTCGCGAGCCCGGCCCCCCGGACTCGCAGACCCGCACCCCTCGACCCCACACCCGCGGAACCCGACAGACCCGGGAGGTCCGGCCCCCAGACTCCGCCCGGCGCCCCTGGCCGCGGCCGGCCCCCCGTGGCCCGCCGGCTCCGGCCGGGCGCGGTCGCCCCGCCCGCCGACCCACCTTGAGGGTGGGGTACTCCTGCACCTTCAGGGTCATGGAGAGCTGAGCAGCCGACTCCTGCACAGCCATCTTGAGGCGGCCAAAACATGAGCGGGCGGAGGGGAGGCACCGCGAGGCACGCCGGGTAGTGACGTCCGGGGCGGGGCGGGGCGGGCCCGCCTGGTGGGAGGGGCTGCGCGTCTCCACCAATCGAGTTCGCCCACCGGCCCGGCCGCGGAAGAAGGTGCGGCCGCGGCGCGCGCGCCGAGAGGCATCCGACTCGACCAATCACCGCCGGCCTTCCTCCCGCCCCGCGAATCAGCGACCAGACAAGCTGGGCGGTCCCCCTACTTGAACTCGGGGCGGGGCAGGGTGGCCCCTTGGCCCGGCATTGCTCCCACCTGTCGGGCCGCCATGGTCCGTGCGCTGGCCGGCCTGAGCGCCTAGGGGTGGGGAAGCGGGGGACGGAGTTGGCCTCCTATGGACGGCCGAGCTGGGACCCGGGAGGGGCGCGGCTGTGGGGGCGACTGGGCTCCCGCGGAGCCGTCCTTGTAGGCTGTTGCCCCGCGTGGCAGTGACTCCTCCAGACAAGGACTCCGTGGCACTGGTCCTTCGTCCGAGTGTCTCCTCTGGCAACGTGGACAAAATGTCTGCAGATTAACAGCGGCTGGAGTCCACATATGGAACCCCGGTTTTCCTATTGGAAGAGGACAGGGGGTACTTAAAACTAATGTACAAGAAAAGCGCTCCCAAAGCCGAACGAGGGCGGGGAGGGGGTAGGAATGGCACGGCAACCCGCGTGGAACTGGAGCTCCGTTTCAACCATTGTACGTTTTTTTTTAAGATTTTATTTTTAGAGAGAGGGGAAGGGAGGCAGGAAGAGGGAGAGAAACACCCATGTGTGGGGGACACCTCGTTGCCTTTTGTATGCGCCCGGACAGGGCCGGGGCACCAAGTGGGGGGGGTGGTCCTGAGAGGACCACCGCGAATCGAACCGGGACCTTTCGCTTTGCTGGAGACGCCCACGCAACGGGGCCACAGGGTCAGGGCAGCGATATCACATTCTCATACTTTCCACTATAACTGGTCCATCTATTCTTTTTTAAAAACAGAAATGAAATTAGGTTTCGTTAGTTCGATTTTCACATTAAACCATCTCTTACATTTCGTGCTCATTTCTGAAACAAATTTTTAAAAAATTATTTAGTGTCAGGAAAAAACCCTACGGAGACACAGGGAAGCTGCTGTCCCTGGAGTGGGAACCGCAGGACTCGGCCCAGCCCCCACGCCATGCAGCGTCCTGACCGGCATAAACCAACTCCTGGTCACGATCTTCGGGAGCGCTTACAGCCTCCTTCCTGTGGGGGAACAGACCACAGGGCGTGTCGCCGCCGATCACGTGAGAAGGGTGAAGATGGAGCCCCATGTCAGGGGACGTTTGGCTCAAAGTTCTGGTGTGACTCGAAAAAGGCAGCTAGTCTAGCTTTTAAAACCCTAAACCGAGGAACACAGGGATGTCACCGGCTGAGACGGGTGAGCTCATCCAACCACGCAGATCATCAGAACAGTCCTGTTCCGGCCGAGGAGTTTGAGGAAGTTGTTTTTCATTTCAAGCCCCAAAGCTGAACTTGAAAGGAGCGCATGCAGCTTTGGGAAACTATTATTTAACCTTGTTCTCACATTTCAGAAGTTTGCAAATAAAATGCTTAGCCTTCTAAATGGCCAGTAAAATAGATCCCGAAGTTATCTGAACACAGTTGCGCAAACAGGCACCTGCAATTTGATCATTCGGACATCAAGTCTCTCCAGGTTCACAGCACTGGACGTGTGTCACTGAAGACTAGTTGACGGAAAGACAGTGTGAGTGAAAGGTGCACGAAGTATCGATGCGCTGAATCAACACAGCTGCCGCTGCTGCGTCCCTAACACAGACGGTGGGCGCGGCTGCGGGGACTGCGTGGGGGTTGCTCACAGAGCCGGCAGCAGAAGGTGTCCCCCAGTGGATGGTGGGAAGGGACGCAGCTTCCACGAAGTCTGGGCGTGGGTCAGAGGAGACGAGCTGTGGCGGTAGCGGAGGGCGTGGGACGTAGGGAGGGACTAGAGCGTGTTGACAGATTGCTTCCAGAGAGTCCATGGAGAGACACGGCTGGAGGGTGGGCTGTGGGCAGCCTGAATCCCCAAGAAGGCCAGGTGACCCTGGAAATGGGAGACACCCTGTGAGGGGACCTGGGTGTCTCCCACCCAGGCCCTCAGCTGGAGCAAGTGGGTCCTGGGGTCCATGCTGGCATTTGGCATTGGTTGAAAAATGAATAAATACCCCTGGCTGGTGTGGCTCGGTGGACTGAGCCCTGGCCTGAGAACCAAAGGGTTGCCAGTTCGATGCCCACTCAGGGCACAGGCCTGGGTTGTGGGCCAGGTCCCCAGTTGGGGGGCGTGCAAGAGGCAACCACACATTGAGGTCTCTCTCCTCTTTCTTGCTCCCTCCCCCTCTCTCTAAAATAAAATCTTTTAAAAAATGGGTAAATATGTGCTGACACCACATTAAATTAGCGCCGATTCTGTGGCTACAACAGAAAAAGCGTGTTAAGCCCATAACACTGCATCGCCGAGAAGTCAAAACGAAGGTTAACTTGTCACGCAACGGCTCCCCGTGAGGAAGAACCAGGCACGAGCTGAGGGGTGAGGAGCAGGCGGGCGTGACGGCCACATCCTGCACGTGACGCTGCGAGGCGGGCGGCGCTCTGGGTGCGGCCACTGGCCCGTGTGCCTGCGCGTCCGTCCTTCCAGCGGCCCTAGAAAGCCCACCTTGGCAGTTCGTCACAAAGCGCCAGGTCTGCTCCGCATGTAACGCCATCTTCTCCCAGAGGCTTCCGCATGACTCGGTTACCACAATATTACTAATAAAAATGTATGCTTTGTGGTCGCTATTTAGTGTTACTTCCGCCATTGCCATGGATGCCAGAAACGTCGCTTGTCAGCTGTGGGCTGACCGCAGCGCCCGCACGCCCTGCAGCAGAGCAGCTCTCGGGCACCGCAGAAGCACGTGGCTCAACCCCGCCGAGAACACCGCACCTGCCCGTCGCCGACAACGTGGCTTCCACGATAAACACGCGTCACGAGACATCTCTGTAAACACCTGGGACTAGTCCCGGGAGAGGCTGGGAAGTGAATGTGCTCCTCACAGTGGCCATTTACCGGGGTCTTCTGACTCCCCCAGAGCCAGCAGGGAGCCCCAAGAGGACAGGCACACGGGCCCTGGGGGTGGAGGGCTAATGAGGGGTGACTGTGGCTCTCGGCGCCGCCCACGGAGGCTGGCACACGGGGCGCTGAGGCTCCTCGGCAGCTGGCTTGAGACCCGACTGGGCCAGCCACGGGCTGAGCCGCAAGTCACAAGTCATGCAAGAGTCGCCCAACACAACCACGTGGTTGCAGGAACATGCGGATGTGGTGACAAATCGCGGAGCTGTAACTTAAACAGAGGACAGCGGAATAGCTACCTGTCTGCCACAAGAGGTGACAAGACGCTTCCCGGGCTGGTCCAGGCTCTTTGTCCCACGCTCTGGCCACGCACTTGGGAGCACAGAGCGCCTGAAGAGGGGGCTTTGTCCTCAGCCTGAGTCTGCGGGTCCTGAGCGTGCGGTGCCACCAGGTCGCTGTGCCTGCTCCCACTCAGCCCGTGACGCCTCCGAGCTCCAGCCTGGGTCTCCTCCAAAGCTTGCTCCCATCCCCCCGTCTCGCACCATGTCCGGAGACTTGTTCCTGCTGTAAACACGGCATGTTCTTCTCCCCCTGAACAAGATCCCCACGTGACCCACCACCAGGACGTCAGGCTGAACTTGGTCCTCAGCCCGGGGCCCCCCAGCAGCTCGGCACTGGGCCACCTCTGACCGAGGCGGCCACGTCCACCTTCCCAGCCAGCCCTGACCGGGAGGGCGGGTTTCCTCCTGGCCTGGTGGCCCTGCGGCTCAGGCTGTGCCTCCTGCTCAGTTCACCTGCTGCCAGAGAACCTGAGTGGTGAGGGGCGGGCGGAGCCCCTGGGACTGGCGACTCCCTCCCTGGCGGCCGGTGCACCACCTGGGAGCCAGGGAAGGCCGCGGCCAGGACCAGGGCTGCCAGGAGGCTCGCCTCACTCCCTGTGTCTCCTGGGCTCAGATTCTTGGGGGACACCTTGGTGAGGCGGTGGAAGAGGACCGGGGGGAGGTACTTCTCCTCTGCCTCGGAGCAGCCTCTTCCAGCCACCTCGCCTGGCGGCCACAGGTGACGCCTCCAAGAACGGGGAGGGACACCCTGGGGCTGGACACCGGGGCGCATGTCGGTGGGTCCCCGAGGTCCGGGAGCAGGGTGTGGAGCGGGAGGTCCAAGCCGCAGACCTTGGCTTTCAGGTTCCCGGGTGAGCCCGGGCCCACGATGCTGTGAGTCCCTGGGGGGGGCGGGGGGCGGGGCGGCGCGTAGGCGGAGCGCAGGGCGCAGGCTAGGGGCCCGACTGGGGCCAGGGACACCCGAGCACAAGCACCTGCGGCGCGGAACCTCCCCCGAGGCGGGCGCCCGCGGGCTGCACTGGCCTTTATACCCGCCGGGCGTCACGGCGCCTCCTCGTGACGTCACCGAGCCCCGCCAATCGCCGGGAGGCTCTCAGGGCCCCGCCCCCGCCCCGCCGGGCCCCCGCACTGGCGGCGGCGACCCCGGGGTTTCCATGGAGACCACAGATCAGGCCAGACGCAGCAGCCGGTCAGACTGCTGGACCTCGGGCGAGGGGCGGAGGGCGGCCGGGCGGGCGGCAGGCGGCCTGGGGCGGGCGCAGGGGGTGACGCCGCGGGAAGCGTCGTCCCCCGAGGGCTCGGGCGGTCCCGGAGCGGCTGCCGCCCCAGAGCGGGAAGTCTGCACCCCGACTGCGCCCACCACCGCCTCCCCACGGAGAGGTCCGGGACAACGTGAGCCCCACCCGCTGCCGGCCACCATGTCCCGCCGCCCTTCCGACGACGTCTTCATCCACATGGACGCCCTTTTCTGTCCCTGGAGTTCGCGTCCTGACCGCCTGCTGCACACCCTGTTGTCGCTCCCGGAGTCCACGTCTTTCTTCCGCACCAAGGGACGCTGACGCCGGCCAGTGCGCCTCCTCTTGGTCCCCGCGCAGTGGCTCCGACAAAGGCACTCCCGGGAGCGAGCCCCGACGGGCCCACCGTGGGTCCTCCCCTCCTCTTCGCAGGGGCTGGCTCGGGTGGGCGGGCGCTCGGCCCGACTGCCGGTGGGTCCCGCGGCGGCTTGTCCTTCACGAAGGAAGGGCGGAGGGCAGGCTCAGTCTTTGTTCTTTGCCGTGGGCCCACTGGGTGAACACATGATGTCAGGAGTGAGGCCAGCAGAAGCGAGACCCTGAGGAATGAGGTCACTGGAGCCGCGGGGGCGCTGAAACCAAGGCCCCTGCGCACAGGATGGGTCCAACCTGGAGCCCAGACTCCGGACGGCCCGAGGGGAGGTCGCCACCTTCACTGAAGCCACTTTGGGCCAGAAGTGTTGGTGCCTGAAGCTGAAGACACCCTCGCTGACCCAAGCACCCCCAGAATAACCTAAACACTTGTGTCGATTCCACCTTGCAACTGTCCAAGTGCATCCTTCTTCCGATGAGACACGGGCGGCGGTGAAGCACTTGCATCTCTGTCCCTCTGTGTCCTCATAGGCTGCATCTCGCCCCTCAATGTCCGTGCCAAGCACGCGTCGAGTGAAAATGGGGGACGAGTGCAGCGGCTTTCTGTGTTCAGCAGGGCCTGGCGGTTCTTGGGGTGTGCGGCTGAGCCCCTGCACCGTAGCGTCCAGGCCTGCGGGCCTCAGGGGTCCAGCCTCAGTCTGCCTGGCGCTCCTGCCAACACAATTTAAAGGCTGAGATGCCCTTTTTCCCTTTCTCACTTCCTGAGTCGCCAGGCAGATGATGGACCCGCTTGGCTACTCCCCAAACATTTACAGAGGCTTTCTTGTTGGGCCCGAAATTTTTTGGGGGGAGGGCGGGGCATAGAAAGAGGGAGAAAAGCATCGTGTGCCAGAGAAACACTGACGGGTTGCCTCTCCCACACCCCCAGCTGGGGACATGGCCCACAACCCAGGCACGTGCCCTGACTGGGAATCGAACTGGGGACCCTTTGCTTCGGAAGCCGGCACTCAGCCCACTGAGCCTCACCAGCCAGGGTCAGGCTCTAAATGTTTTAAGCTCCCATTTTGACTCCTTCCTTGAAGCATCAGTCAAATCGGTTTTATGTCTCCAACTGTTAGGTGATCACTTCTTAGTTTTATTGTCATTGAACTTGGTCAGAGAACCTGATCAACGTAGAATTTTGTTGGGATTTGGTTTTGTAACCTTGCCATGTATCCACTGTTGGTAAATAGTTTATGTGCTTTTGAAGTAATGAGTTCCTTGGGTCGTGCTTGTTAATTGTGCTCTCCAGTGTCTTGTGAACCTACTGACTCCAAGCCACCTTGTCACCCACAGAGCCGGGTGTTACTCTCCCTTCCTGGCTGTAGGTTTGGTCATTTGTTCTCATAGTTCTGCCTATGGTTGCTTCCTGGGCCTCCAAACCGTGTTTTTGGAATATGCGAGTTCCGAGTCAGCAACCTTCAGGGGAAGTTGTTCTGTATTCATGTCGTGGCCACTCTGCGCCTAGCCACGCTGCTTGTGTTAAAGCCTAAGTCACCTGGTTTAATGAAATTATAACAGTTTTCTTCTGGTTAGCAGCTGTCTATACATACGCCCTTACTGCTTTAATTGTGCCCTTCACATTGGGACACCTGCACACACTCAGCACAGCCACACACACACAGCACACCTGCACACCTGGCACACCTGTATGCACCGCACATCTGCACACCCAGCACACCTGCGCACACATGGCATGCAGCGGGGTCTGCATTGGGCTTGGCCCGCTGCTGAGTTCTTTCAGCGACTCGTCTCTCACACGTCCCACTAGGCTCTGATTCAGGCCCATCCTTCTCTGTGGAACCTTGTCCTTACTCATTCTGCTCCTCTTGTTCTGTCAGTTCTTTCCCACGTGAACCATGTGGATCACGGTCCCTGCTATGATGTACTTACTCTCCAATGTCCTCTGGGGAGTGGGGGCACCTGCCGGCCACCCCCACCCTGGGTTGCCCTCTCCACGTGCACTTTCTGACAGTGAGCCCCTTCATCGGTGATCAGCCAGGGCTGTGTTGAGCTTTGCCCCACAGTGCCGTTTGCTTCTGTCCTTGACCCCGGTTTTTGGTGAGTTCACCTGCTGCAGGGGGCGGGCCCGGACTAGGAAATCTGAAAATCCTGAGCCCTGGTGACAAACTCTCAGTGGAAGTGTGTCTGAGCAGCCGGGCCTGCGGCCTGGCCCCCCGCTATGGGCACTTAGCTGTCCCTGCTCCCACCGCAGGTGTCACCCTGCGAGTGCCCTTGTTCAGCCTGGCCTGGCCTCTCCCTCCTGGTGCTGGAGTGCACGGTCCTAGGCTGCCCTTCACTGTCCATTCTGGTTGGTGACGCCCAGCCTCCTTGTGAGCCCTGGTCTGCGTCACAGGTGGCTACTCACACCTTTCCTTTGCAGGCTCCGCAGCGGGCAGTCGGGGCCTGAGTCCACAGTCTGGTGCAAAGTCTGTTGGACACCAGGCCATGTGGCATCCCTGTCCTGCTCAGCAAGTCCCAGCCAGAGTTCTGGATTTCTGCCCTGGCCCGCCTGCATGGCCCCATCTCCCACCTGGATAGACTGCAGCCCCACGCCAGCCACAGAGGACAAAATGGCCGGACCCCTCCATCCCAGGCCTTGTTCAGTCCAGTGGCCAGTCCTCCAGACCCTGCCACCTGCAGCTGTTGGCCTCTTCTGCTGCTCTTGGCCTTCCCCTGGGTTTCTAAGTTTGGGTCCCTGCCCTGTGCGCCCTGCCATCACATCACGAGGAACAGAACCTGAGCCCCCAACATGCAAGCCTGTTGCCCCTCCACCTTCCCCATTGCAGCCCTCTGCCCCATGCACTCACATCAGGCCTCTGTGTCTGCTGCTCTCTTTTCTAGAAGGGACTGCCCCTTCCCCCCATCAGGACTCCATGTCTGTCCCCCTACCCATGACCCCTCTGGGCCCCACTGTTGGGCTGTCAGCTCCAAGGCTCCTTGGACACCTCCAGGGTCTCCCCTCTGTGTGCCCCACATGAGCACAGTGGCCAGCATACCCTCAGGACACCACTGGCCTTGGTGGTGGTGGGAGGGGGAAGCGCGCACGCAGGACTGGTGTCCAAGAGGTGTCAGTGCTGCTCCCATTGAACCAGAAGCTGCACCCTGAGGCCACTTCTCAGTGCCCACAGGAGAGATGGGTGGGGGTGGGGGTTCTGGGGTGGCCACAGCACTCCCTCAAGAACCACTGAGCCGACTGAGACGCATGTCCTACAGCCGCTGATGGGGCTGGAGCACTACCTGGCGTCCACACTGACCCCTAGTTAATAAATCGTGCAGGTACCTGAATATCAGGGCACAGTAAGAATAACTACAAGACAGAAGCTCGCTAGCTATCCACACAGAGAAAAAGAAAATGTCGACTTCTGGCACTGGAAAAATTCTCACATTCCTCAAGGAAAGAAGCGGGGCTGTGGGGGCGCCACCTCCGCCTCCAGGGCCTTGCGGGGAAGGTCTGGTCTCTTCCCACGGAGAGAGACTCTCGCTGGTGGTCTTGGGCTCAGGGTCATCTTCTGCAGTCAGCGGAGTTTGGTTTGTGCCCATGGAAAGCAGAGCTCAGGGACCAGGGCATTTTGGGGCACACACCTGGGCTCAGCTGAAAACCAACGTGTGGGGGCTCCTCCCAGATGATGATTTCTCCTGGGAGGGGACAGCTTACCAGGAGGAAGTGACTGCTGGGCGGGCCCGGGACAGTCCTAGGGGCTAGGTCTACCTGTGGGTTGTGGTGGAGGCAGTGGGCAGGGGTGAGCCCCTTCTGGCCCTCCCACCTGCCCGTTCTGAAGATGGAGGAAGCATCTCGGGACTGACATCCTTATGGAACAGGCTTCCACCCCAGATACGTGGGGCAGGGGCAGCAGAGACCCCTGTTCTCGGATCACTGCACCATTGCAGGAAGGAAGCCCGGAGAGAGGGGAACACCTGTCCTGGGCACAGGGTAGGGATGAGGAGGTGGTCGTGGGAAGAGCAGGGGGAGGCGGCAGAAGCCACGTGTGCAGAGGCCCTGTGTGTGACAGGTGGGAAGAAGAGCCATGTTGCTGAGGGTGGCCAGGAGGCTGGGGGCAAAGGGCATGCCCAGCCCAGAGCTCCCTGACTGTAATGGGAAGCCTGAAAGGCTTCTGAGCGGGGGATGATAGAATTTGATTTACGTTCTAGGGCCCCTCACAGGAACAACATGGTGTGGCTGACCCTCCTCTGGGTGGCTGTGAGGTGGCAAAAGCAGGTACCGAGAGGGCTCCTGGATCTCATCACAGGAGGTGCTGAAGCAGGATGAGAAGAGGGGAGGAGGCAGTCCAGGTCTCATCGGTGGTTTGGGTCCAGGACAACGTTCAATGAGTGACCTGCCACCAGACTGGCGCCCTGGTCTGGGATTTTAATCTTTTCTGTCTGGCTCCTTCTGCCTCTCCATCGTTTAAAGAAAGTTCTCTAAGAGGTTTGCTACGGGTTCACACATGTACTGTTTTCTCACCCCCCACCCCCGTACATTCTGAGTAATCGGGTTTCAGAGGCACCAAGTGAGGGTTTAAGAGCATTTGTTTGCCAAATAGATACCCAGTTCCCCATCATACTGTATGACTCCTTCCACACCTTCTCACTGACTTATTAACGACAAAAACGAATAGACAATAGAAGTGATTTCAGGACGGTCCACCTGTTGCACAGAACTGCTCGCCTCTCCCGGACGGGACTCCCAGGGCCGGCCTGCGGTGGGTTCTTCCCATCACCGTATCACCCCGCCTAGGGGCCAGGGAGCTCCTTCAAGGGCTGAGGTTCCTTCTGGACCTCTTGACTTAAGCACCCTCCACTCTCCCGGGCTGGGGTGGTAGCCATCAGACGGGGGCGTGGATCCCGGTTCAGCCGCACCTGGCCACCTCATATGGACTCCCCCAATCCAAGCCCAGGAAGCCCCTGCTCTCCCTTCTCCGTCTTGGTGCTGGTTTCTAGTGCTGTGCTAGCAGCGGACTGGGGAAGATTGTCCAGGGTCCTCCTGTCCAGGCTGCTCTCCTTGGTGGAGGAAGGGGTGCAGGTGCGGCCCGGTGGTTGTATATAATGGGCAGGCACATGTGCAGGTGCCTTTGCGGGTGCTGGGCAGGTGCGACCCGGCGCAATGTTTGGGGCAGGTGTGTGTCTGACGCAACCGAAGCGGGTAGCATGGAGGCACAGGCCTGGCAGATGCTGATGCGGGGTCGGGGCAGGGGCTGGCGCAGGCAGCGCGGCCCCGGGCGGGCAGGACGGACCAGGCGGGCGGGCGCCGTCCGCAGCCGTCCGCAGCCGCCTGCAGCCGCCCGCGTGGTGTTGCGCGGCGCCCGCGCCGGGAAACAGGAGGCCGCTGGGCCGGAAGCCCCGCCCGCGTGCGCGCGCGCGCGCGCCTGTCCCCGCCCGCCCGGTGGAGCGGCTGCTGGCGCGGCGCGGCGCGGCTCGGCACGGCGGCGCCTCGGCGCAGGCAAGCCGGCGGAGCAGCGGACGGCGCCCAGGCCGCCCCAGTCACCGGGCTCGCGGCGGAGATCGCAGGACTCGTCGGAGCCCGCGGCCGCCCGCGCCTTTCAATGGGCAGCTCGCACTTGCTCAACAAGGGCCTGCCACTGGGTAAGGCCGCGCGCGCGCATTTCCGGCCGCGGGGGCGGGGCGGCGGGCGGGGCCGCGGCTTTGTGTGCGAGTGCGCGTGCGCGCCGACGTCCGCGCGCCGCCGGGCCTGGGGAGGGGTCTGGGGCGGGGCCGGGCCGGGTAACGCCGAGCGCGTGCGCGGGCTGCTGCGTGTGAGTGCGCCTGCGCCGGCACCGCCCTCACGCCCGCCGCCCGCGCAGGTGACACAAAGGGGCGCGGGCCCCCGACCCTCCAGACCCCGGCCCATCGGCCCAGTGACTCCCAATCCCTGGCCTGTCAGAGCCCCTGGTCCAGGCCCTCCCAGCCCCCAGTGCCCAGGCTGCGGGTCCCCGTGCCCGGCCCCCCCGGCCCTGAGCGCTCAGACCCCGGTGCCCGGCCGCAGGGCCTCAGCCCGTAGCTTTCTGCCAGGTCTGCCCTGGAGCCACAGGCCCGGTCCCAGTGAGGTGGCGCCCCTGCCTCGTTTGCCGCTGCCGTCGTCGGCGCTCCGCCGGGGCGTCCGCAGGCTGCGGGCCGTCACAGCCGGCAGGCAGCACAGGACGAGGTCCGTCGCACACAGCGTGCTTTGCAAGAGGAAAGCCCTCGTGCGTCCGTCCCGAGGATGCGGACTGCATTTTGCGGTCGCCGGGCCCGTCCTGCCGGGGTCCCGGTGGGTGCGGGGCTGTCGGAGAGGCTGCAGCCCTCGGACAGGGGAGGTTTCTGTGAGAGGCGCGCGCGCGGAGCGCCGTCATTTATTGGGGCGGTCTCGGTGGCCCTGGACAGGCACTGGGATGTTTCGTCCATTTCTAAACGTATAAAACCGCAGCGTCCACCTGGCGGGGCAGGCGGCCCCCGTCCCCGGCCAGCAGCGGAGCGCGCACGGGGAGGGGGGCCCGGGCCCGGAAGCCACCTCCGCGCTGCGCTGCCAGGACTTCGTGAGCGGCACACGCCGGGCCCTTCCCAGCGCCGATCTGCTTCCACCTTAATAATTCAAGCGCTTTGGACGCAGTTGTGTTGGTCACAAGGCACCTCCCCCGCCCGTGTTTGGAAGATGTCGGAAAAAGGGCCCTCGTGGGAACTCCTGAGCCACGCCGGGGGGAGCGGGCTGGGCTGGGGACGCTCCTCGGTGGCGGTCGGCCTGAGGAGGGCCCGCGTTCGCGTCTTGCCCGGCTGCCGGTGGCCATCTTGCACATTTTTCGGCCCTTGTCAACTTCCAGCCAGCGGGGGCTGGGGCCTCCTCGTGGGAGGGGCCTTTGCGGGTGCGGCAGGGAGGGGCCAGTGGGTCCTCCGGGGCCCTGGAGGGTCTGCGGCTTCCTTCCACCCGGCCCGCCCGGTGCCCTTGGAGCCTGCGGGAGGGAGGGGCCGCCGCCACACCTGAGCCGGGGGCTTGAAGGCTGGAGCGCTCTCTGGCTGGGCGCCCAGTCGGGGCTCCGCCTGCTCGCTGGGGAACCAGGGTGCCTCTGCCGGGGTGCTGGCGAGCCGGCCTTGAAGCTGGCGGTTCCTGGAGCAGCCAGAAGCTGGCTGGGAGCCAGGCGCCTTCACAGCGGGGACCTCTGCGGTTGGTTAGGGATGGGACAGGCTCACCTTCCTGGGGGCGAGGGAGTCACCACCTTGGAGAGGTGAACGGGGTGGCTTTCCCCCCGGCAGGTGCGCTGAGCCACCCCGCCCCCAGCTCCCGCAGGCCTTTTCTCCCCCTTCTCTTCCAAGTAGCAACTGAGGTTGTGTAGAAACGCGCTCAGCAGAGAGGGGGCATCTGGCCCGTGTCGGGCACTGCAGCCCAGCCGCCTGCGTGGTGGCGCCCCAAAGATGAGTCACGTCGTATGTGTCCTCGACATTTCCGCGAGCAACGCTGGGCACAGGCGCCCGCGTCTCTGCAGGGAAAGGGCGCTCAGGGTTCAGAGGTCGGTCCAGCCTCAGGTCCCCACCAGCCCAGGGGAGGGTGGCGCTTGGTGGGGCTGCCTGTGGCCCTGACTAGGGCTTTTCTGCTGACGGTTTGTCACCTGCCCTGGCAGTTTCCTGTGTGAGCAGGCTCAGGGCAGTGGCAGGCTCTGCTTGTTGGTGCCATGGTGCCTCCGGCCAGCAGCCTGTGCTGTGGCCAGGACCCCCTTCTGGTAGATCCTGGTGCCACCCATGGTCCACGGTGTGGTGTCAGGAGACTTATCCTGCGACGACTGTCCTAAAAGACCCAGTTTCCCTCCGCCGGGGGTGTGTCTTGGCCCTCTGTGGGGCACCTGGCTCAAAGCCCTGGGTGGCCCTGGCACCGCCGTCCACACAGGTGGGGGTGACATGCCACCCTTCCCTCTGTCCCCCAGGACAGGACCTCATACCCCACATCAGGGCTCGTCCCCTCCAGAAGCTCAGCCTCAACCAGCCCACAGGCTGGGCAATAGCCTTGGGCCCTGGAGTGGCCCATCCAGCCCCTCGGTCTCCTGAGAGGAAACACTCCTCCCTCCTCGGAGCCGCTAACTCAGCCTGTGGCCACATCGACAGCATAGTGCTGTAGTTCCAGCCCTGTCACCCTCAGGGCGGTGGTTCTTTCCATCACCCGTCAGCCCTGGGGCCTGGCTGCACATGGTGCCCGGTGGGGCTCTGTGCCCGGCTGTAGAGGGCGGTGACCTGGTGGGACTGGGACCTAGCTGGTTCCAAAGAAATGTCAGCGGGTCCGGCTGGTGGGGGGCCAAGGGCCGCCCAGCAGCCCGAGGGGGCCCTTTTGTGGACCCCCAGCCATGGCCTGTGGCCTGTTGCACACAGGCTTGGTGTCCACGGTGACTGGTCCGGCACTGTCTGTGGCAAGGGCTGTGTCTCCAGTTGGCTGGCCATGTACTGCACGGTGTCTCTAAGCCTGGCTTGGGAGTCCTGTGGTCTCCCGGCAGCAGCTGCCACGTCACGTAAAGGGGTCATTCACGGCCCGAGACTCCTGTGAGCACGAGGTTCGCACTTGCAGGGCCTGAGCGTGGGGCCCGAGCAGACGGGCCCATCCCTGAGGCTGGAGAGGAAGCGGGGCTCTTCGGGGCTGCATCCTGGGTGAGCCGGGTGTGAGCCGCTCGTCAGAGCTGTGAGGGTGACAGGAACCTGCCGTGACTGATCTGGGGGCTCAGCAACTCCTGTGGCCCCAGAGCGTGCCAGCTGCAACCTGTGGTCCTACCTCAGAGTGACCACACAGTGGGGAGCCGTGGCCGGCAGGCAGGACACCCGAGCAGACAGTTGTGTGGCACCCGCCAGTGTCGGGCGCGGTCCTGGGTCTTCCTTTGGGAACTTCACAGAGATTCACAAGGGGCACAGGGTGCCTCACCCCAGCACCAGAGGGGCTGGCTCACCTCCTGGGGCCGCAGGAACACTCGGGACCCACGCCCAGTGCCTGTGCTTCACGTGTAGGGCTGAGCCCTGGGCCCCTTGGAGAGCAGGGACCTGTCTTGGCCATCAGATGTGTAGCGGGTGTGCAGGTGGTGGCTTCCTAGGGACAGCCTCAGTGCCCGGGCGGCTTGGCAGCCTGGAGGGGGCACTGCCTGCTTGGAATCAGCTTGCGACCCTCCTGGAAGCACTGAACAGACGAGAGGGCGTTCCTTCGACTTGGGCTGCAGGTCTTCAGGGGCAGTGAAGTTCTCCCTGCCGGTGCCGGTCCCTTGCTGCCCAGACGTGCAGGCCTGGGGGCTGGTTCACCTGCCACTGGCCGTCACCTGACCAGAGGCTGCTGTTCTTGGGGTGGTCTGTGGCCTCAGGTTGCCTTGCTGCTCTGGGCCCCTCGCACCCATTGCTGTCCCCACACCCCCCTGTGGAGTTCAAGGTGGAGGGTGAGGCTAGCTCCTGACTGTCCCAGGCCTCGTGCACTGCCACCTGCTGCCAGCGGTCAGGGGCCTGAGGATGGTCACTGAGGGCCCATGAGGGTCTCTGGGTGGCCGCCCTGTCACGGAGCAGCCCCGTGAGTCCTTGTCTTGGTCTGTGGGGTGGCAGCTGTTGTGCTGTGACTCACTGAGTACTTCACGCAATATGGAAGCATTCAGTTAACGTGTTTTGTGTTTTCTAAAGCTGAGCGCCAAGTGTGGCTGAGAGTGTTTGTCTTTGTTGGGAGAGCTTGGGGAGCAGGGCCCCACCTGGCACTGAGTCCTTCACATCGGAGCCACTGCTCATTGTGGCTTGACCTCTGCACATACACCGTGGAGTGGGCGCAGCAGGGGACAGGCACATGTGATCTGGGTGGAGCCCTGTCCTGAGCCCACCTGCTGCCTGCCCACCCGCCCGCCCATGAAGCGCTGGTGGCTGTGGCTGGGAGGGAGGCTCGGCCTGTGGCGCTGGCCAGCAGCAGACTGTGCCTGGGAGCAGGATCCGGGGGGGTTCAGGCCTGGCAGGGGCAGGGGACTCAGTGTGTGTGGCCATGTGGGACTAAGAAGGAGCTGAGGCTCACTGTGGACCCCAGGCTCTCAAGGACCCCTTCCTTCTGCCAGGGGCCTGGCGCAGAGCCCACCATGGGGAGAGAGGCCCGTGAGCCCCTCTCAGTCACTGGCAGGGAGCTGTGCACCGTGTCCCATGGAGCAGGCAGTGAGGGGTCAGTGTGGGGTCAGCGTGGGTGCCTGTCCCACAGAGGGAATGCTAGGGAGACACGTCCAGCCTTAGAAAGCGGACGGCCCCAACACACAGCGTAGCCTCTGGGATGGACGCGTGGCTGCGGGTGCAGGAGGCTGGCTGGCCTCACCGCCCCAGCTCTCGTGAGGGTGCGGGCACATGTCCGCAGGGCCGCCCCATCTCTCGGTGGCCAGCGGTGGGCGGGATGCCTCCCTGCTGTAGAGCCTGCCCAGGCGCTGCCCAGTGTCACAGTGCACACCTATGGCATCCACCGCCTGTCAGGTCAGCCCCTGAAACCTCCCCCAGCTGGGCCCTGACAGGTGTAGTGACAGTGTGCCGTCGGGCCCTGGCCACTAGCCCCCCTTGTCCTGCCCCCAGGAGGAACTGTGTGGCACTTTAGGGAGAACCATGCCGGACACTGTCTGTGTGGGTGCATCTGCCGACCTGGGGTCATGCGTGGGATTTGGGAAACTGCTGTCCCTGTTGGGTCTGTACGTGTGGCCCTTCCACGGTGGCCTCACTGGAAGTCACAAAGGCCCAGGATGCTAGAGGGACCTGAGATAGAAGCTTTCGGGCTGCAGATCTGCGCCCAGTGCCCCCCACTCCTGGTTTGTGGACAGTGGTGGCGTCGGCGTGGGGTGGAGCCCCGTGGTGGTTTCCGAGTACATGGAGGGGACGTTTGGGCTGGGCCTTCGGGGGGCACCTCTCACTGTGTTCATCCCGGGTGTGTCCTGGTGGTCACTCCCACGCCTGCTGGGGCCCCTGCTTCTAGGTAGGTCCCAGCCGCGCGGGCGTGGGGTCGAGGGTGCAGTGAGCAGCTCCGCTGTTGTGGACGTTGTGGAGCGTGAGCTCTGGTCGGCCCTCCATGGCATTTTAACATGTCTCTTGTGTTTGATCTTTAGTCAGACTTTGACCCCGGCGCAGGCTTCAGTGGTTGCCGTGGATCAGGAGTCTGAGAGCTTTGGTTCGAGACAAGTAAAGACGTGGGATGAGGATCCAGTGACAGGACGCAGTTCTGCCTGGGGATTCTGAAGAGAACGCGCGTTGAAAAGTGGATTCATGGTCGTGGAAGCCGAGCCCATACTAGGCAATGTCAGGTTGGTGGGGCTCGAACCCGTCCCTCTGCCCGCCAGGAGGCGCTGCGCCTGGGGTCGTGGGCTGTGTCCCAGGGTCCAGGGTGCTGTCAGAGGGACCAGCACCCCCTGGCTCTTCAGTGGGTTAGGACAGCGGTGCTGCCCGAGGGAGCACGTCCCGCGTTTCTGGGACAGACGCCCAGTGCCCGTGTTTGCTGCTGTGTGTGGCGTCTGCAGAGAGGCGTTGAGGGAGGCGGGTGTTAGGCCCCAGGCGCGGCGTTGAGCTGGGTCCTCGGGGTGCGGATGGAGACCTGCAGCCCCTGCCAGTCCCTCAACCCACAAGGCACGGGTGTTGTGGTTGTTCTGGTTGTTCGTGGACTCGGCGCAGGGTGTTCCTGCATGAGGCGCGTGATTGCGGCGCCAGCATTGCCTGGGCAGGGGTCTGGGCCCAAGGCCCTAATGCTGAGCCTGGCAGCCCCGCGGTGGCACTTCCGTCTTCTTCTCCTGAGTCACGCTGCTCTGGCCTCCAGCAGAGGTTCCCCGGGGCAGCAGTTTCAGACTCTGCTCTGCTGCCTGCCTTATGCCGAGGCCACTGAGGACCCTACACTTGGTTCAGCTGGGTTGTGTGATCGGAGTTTATTTGTTAGACTTAAAGTTGAGAAATGCTGAAAGCACACGTTTATCAAGTCACTTGAAAGTAGCAACGATGGACCCAGTACACCCCACCGTGAGGCCCACTTTAAAGTGAGAAGTTTCTGCGGCCGCGCGGACGGACCTGCAGAGACTGCTGAGGGAGACAAGACAGCAGAGGGAGACAAGGACTGTAGGGTCGCACTCATGCAGAATCGAACGAGCACCTGAACTGACAAGCGAACCAGGGACGGACTCACAGACGAGAGAAGGCTGACAGCCGGGGGGGTGGCAGTGGGGGGTGGAGAGACTGAGCAAAAAGGAGGACTCACAACAGTGGGTGATTGCAAGGGGAGGGGGTGTCAGGGGACTAAATAGTAATGGAAAAAATACATGGAAAAAGTGAAAGGTCACTTCTTTGCAGGCAAAGCTGGAGCGACGAGGGTGTGGCCACGTCTGCACAGCTCTGCTGCCTGGACAGGCGGGGGCCTGGGAACAGGGCAGACCCTGCATGGAGCGCTGCTGGCTTGCAGACCTCCACATCTCCGCGTCTGTGCTGTTCACAAAGGCGGTGGGTGGGCAGCACCCGCGGGAAGCGCGGCTGAGCCAGGCGGTGTGGGTGTTGGGGGCTGGCACGGCCACCTGTTTGTGGCCTCCTCCATCTTGTGCCTGGCAACGGCCCTGTGCGCTAGCCTGCAGGCTGGTCCCCCGCAAGTCTCTGCGCAGCCGGGGTGGACAGAGCAGGTGCAGTCCAGCACAGACAGGTGTCCCCCACGAAGGCCTCGTGCCCACCTCAGCCTCCCACTCAGAAGGGGCTGGTGTCAGTGGTCCTCAGCCCCTCCTGCAGGAAGTGGGCGGGGGGGGGTCCCACCATGCTCAGATGTCCACCCTCTCAGGTCTAGCAAGCGTGACACCTGGGTGACATCCCCAGTGGGATTTAGGGCAGCCAGGCTGTACCCTGGGGCACTTCCTGCATGACCTCAGGCCCTGCCTGTTCCAGTGCCAAACAGTGACCACCCTGCAAGACTGTAGGTACCCGCCCCTGCCCCACCCTCACCCCCAGGCTGTCTCTACCTGCACCCTGCGGGAAAAGGTGACGGTCATCATCGGACTATCCACTCAGGCGGCAGTGAGCTGTCTCAAACACCAGTTTGTTTTTCGTTTTTCCCACTGGTCTTTCACTGACGCTGACCAGGGTGACTAACTGGATCATGAGAGTGTTTGTCCCCCAGGGGTCGTTCTGTTGGGCTGGCAGGGGCAACAGGGCGGCAGGTTTCCTGGGGCCACTGTGGGGAGGCTGAGCGGCTGTGTCTGTCGTTGCAGGCGTCCGACCTCCGATCATGAACGGGCCCCTGCACCCACGGCCCCTGGTGGCACTGCTGGACGGCCGGGACTGCACAGTGGAGATGCCCATCCTGAAGGATGTGGCCACGGTGGCTTTCTGTGACGCGCAGTCCACGCAGGAGATCCACGAGAAGGTAAAACTGCAGCGGTGCTTGGGCAGTGAGGGTGGCAGGTGGGATCAAGTTGCAGCAACCGGGCAGGAGCTGGAGAAGCGGCAGGCTGGTCATTGGCCCCAGCGCTGTCCAGTGTAGGCAGTGCGGATGGAGTTCGCTCTGGCTTCCTGAGCCATCTCCTTCCTAACCAGTTTTTTTCCCAGAAAGTGTCCTCATGGCCTCAGTGTCCTAGGTGGGTGGCCTTCACCGCTGGTGTCTGCTCAGGAGGTCACATGGTCTCCAAGATGTGAAAGGTGTTAATCTGGCTTTCTGTTTGTAGTCACGGCCAACTAAGTCCTTCAGTGCAACCTTTCTGCTGAGACAGGGGAGGAAGCTGGACAGTTTTAAAAACCCAGCAGCATCTGAGAGGCAGCAGGGTCTGGAGAGGCCAGAGCCTGCAGGGATGGGCGGATCTCCTGGTGTGGGCCTGGTGTCTGCTCTGCAGCAGGCAGCTGAGCGGCTGGGGCAGCTCTGGGGCGCCTTGCTGAGGCCTCTGAAAAGAACAAAGTGGAACCCGACGTGCCCTCCCATGGTCTGCACTGAGCCTTGAACTTGGGTCGCAGGCAACCCTGTACCACCCGCCCCAACAAATGGCACCCTCCTCTGAGGAGGGGGTGCCGTTGGCCTCAGTCTCAGATGACTTCTTGTTTCCAGTGCTCTGTCTGTCACCCAGTCCCGGGTAACCAGGCAGGGGAGGCCGTGAGGGCCGAGCAAAAGCCCCCAGGGCCATAGGGGGACCAGGCCTGAAACCTGACAGGAGCTGATAACTATACAGTGACGTAACAGGTTGGGGTGAACGTGTTACAAGATCTGGAGCTGAAAAGAACAAAATGGAACATGAGACTTCAGTGGGCAGGGCGGGGGCGGGACTTAGGGAGCGAGGGGCGGGCCGGGAGGCCGAGGCTGCTGGCTGATGTTCCCAACGCTGACGGAGGCCCCGGGAAAACACACGTGGCTTCCTTTAAAGCTGGGCTCACACCTGTCACTTGCCCACATGGTCGCACTTTGGTATTTAACCTAGAGAAACGCAACTCATGTCCTCAAAAGCCACACGGGAAGGTTCCCAGCAGCTTTCCTAGTAACTGGACCCCAAGAAAAGCAGGTAGCTGTCCCCTGCGCCACGGATGCAGCAAAGGAAACGAGCTGCCCGTTGACCCAGTTACCTGCTGGGTGGCCCCGGGCCCAGTGCTGGGCTTAAGGCTGACGTCTAAGGGCTGCACGGGTGTGACACTGGTCACTCTCCAGTGACAAGATAATGGGGAAGGGGGTGGTGTTGCCGGAGGTTGGGTAGGGGATGCGCTCAGTAGAGGAGCTGACACACAGGTGTCTGAGTGGTGCTGGCAGCCTGTCCCGTGTCCTGGGGTGGGTACTCAAGCAGCAGGTGATAAAATCACATTGAGCTGGGAAATCAGGAGATGGGTGGGGTACATAGCACCCTGATTGTGTGCAAGGTTGTCCCCAAGGGAGCTGGCTACGGGACACAGGAACCTCTCTAATCTTGGCTACTTCTTGTGAATATTAAACTATTTCAAACTAACAAGATATTCCTAAAAAAACAGTATATGGAATGAAAAAGAGACATGCAGGGAGAACTTGAGCAGTATGAAAACAAGTTTTGCCAATAAATTTGAATACTAAGACAAAACAGATGGTTTTGTCTAAAATTGTAACTTGCCAAAACCACCTCAGTGAGCTAATGCAAAGCCCACCCCAGCAAGTGAGCAGCCGCCCTGAGGGGGCAGGGGCAGGGACAGGGCCCTCGGGGTGACGAACTGTGTCCCACCCTCAGTGGAGGGACCCTGGCTCCGCTGGATCCCCAGCCAGCCACCCTCCAGGGAAGCACAGATGTGGGGCTGGGGTGTCGGGGCCGCTGAATACTGTCCTCTGACCTGAGGCGACTCCTAACTGCAGTGAGACGTGAACTGTTGCTGCCCTGGGAAGAGCTTGGAGATTAAAAATGAGTGAAGATGTAAATTTTCATGGGGAAGTTGGAAGACACGGTCAAGAGGAGCTCAGATGAAAGACGGAAATGGGGGGGGGGGGGCGCCCGCAGCCCCTGGAGCTGCTCCCCACGTGCCCCCAGCACCACCCTCCCCGCCGACTCAGCCCTGGAGGAGCGCCTCCTCTCCTAGCTGTGCTGCCCAGAGGCAGGTGGCTGAGTCCTGTGGGGAGAGGAGATGGCTCTGTGTGCAGCCCCTGGGGCACGAGGGCAGCCACTTGGGGGGGGGGGGGGCAGCAGCGGAATGAGACAGGAGCCTGGGCCCTTGTGGTGTGGTGCACACATGTCCCCCAGACTACCTGTCGGCTGGTGTGGGCGGGGAAAAGTGGCCTATCTTGTCACTGTCACTCTGCTCCCGCCCCCCAAGCTGGGCGTTGACATTGTTACAGGAGAGCCTGCAGTCACCTGCACCGCATGGTGAAGGGCCTTTCCAGAGCCAAGTGGGACTCTAGCTCCCCTGCTTCCAAGCCAGGACACTTGCTGGGGCGATGGGAAACTCCACCGTGAAGTTCCTGATTCACCAATGCCAGGGTCGGGTGTTACCTATAGAGGCAGCAACCAGACGGCCCATGGGGGGCGCTTTCAAGCTTCTGGGGGAAACAGTTTCCAGCCTAGGACTATGCATTGGACCAACCACTGACCCAGCAGCAGAGGCAGGTTTTCTGTCACCCTGGGAAGCTCCTCAAACGCAGCAGCCAAGAGATGGGAGGTGACCCTGCACAAGAAAGACTAGAATGGGGCACCGAGCCTCCCTCTGGAGGCTGGTGGGGTGCTGCTGTCCCTCTGCCCAGGAAAGTGAGCTGCCTGCGCAGGCCTGGGAGGCCCCAGGGGGTATTTCTGCAGGGACACGCCCAGTCCCTGGATGGAGGTGCTGGACTGTGTGACAAGTGAAATAAAAATCCAGGAAAAACACAGAAACAGACTTTGCGGTGAATGGTTGGGTGGCTGCTGGGCAGGCAGTGTGGTGCTGAGTGGCTGGAACAGAAACCCCGAAACAGCCCCCTCCTGGGGGGACCCAGGGATATGGGAAGTGGCTTTCAGTCTGTGGGCAAAGGCTTGGGGTCACATCTGAGATGAGCCATGTCTTTGGGGGTGTGTTTACTACCCTGAGATCAGGACAAGACTGGTGTAAGTTCTGCAGGAAACGGGTGAAGATCATGTGAGGAAACACGGTTGGACAGTCACCTGTGGAAGACATGCTGTGAAGCCCATGGGAGACAGAGGCGTGTCTGCAGGACCGGTAGCAGTCAGAGGGGCAACACTGAACGAGGCAATCGACACTCCAACCCACAGGAAAGAAGCGTTTGGGCAGGTGACAGTCCCCATCCCCAGGGGCTCTGGACACCCTGTGCTACAGGCACACAGGGCTGTGGCCCGAAGCAGCTGGGCACTCACGAGGGGGACATGCACTGTGTTTTGATGGTGCTTCAGCAGCTCTCAATATTTGAAGCATCTGCTCTGGGCCTGCGTGTGGCTGCTCGTCATGGGAACCATCTGGAACCACCTGGAAAGTGTAGCTGCCTCTGAGCAGCAGTTTCAGAGCAGCCCTCCCTGGACGTGTGGACCTGGGAAGATTGGCAAGGCAGCGAGGAGCGCCTGAGCACTCGGGCTGGCCCCTCGTGGCTGCAAGCAGGTGACACCTGTCTCTGTGAGGCCTGGGCGGGCAGGCCTGGTTGGTGCCCACCTGACCCTGGCTTCCCTTTGTTGTGGTGCTGGGAGAGCCAGGGCTGTGCCCTAAGCATCCTGGAGACAGGACTTGTGCCATCCCCACCCTGGAGTCGAGGACCCGAAGCCAAGTCACCAGTCTGCTCCATAGCTGCAGGGGAGAGTGTCTGAGTAGACATCTGCTGGGGTGTCTCGGGAAGGCTGCTGGTCCTCTACCTGAAGGGGCAGTCTTGGTCCTAGGGCTTCCTACAGACTTCCTGGGAGATTGGTATGATACCTGGGGGTATCACAGCCACTTTGCAACCATGCAAGGGAATATGGGAACCTACAGGGAGAGTGGAACTGGAGACCAGACCGAGTGACCTCGGTGGCCCAGGCCCATGGATCTGCAGACAGAGCTGCCACTGCCATGGGCTTTCGTTGGCACCTGTACATGGCCTCCCTGGTGTGGGTTGTGGGGGGGCAGAGTGGCTTTTGAGTACTGTCTAAACCCTTATTCTGAGGGCTTTGTCTGCTACTGGTGACTAAAAATACTCTCCATGGAAAAAGGACTGGGACATGAAAACGTAACTTACCAAGAGCGACATGTGAGCAGGAATGCAAATCAAAGCAAAACCATAGGCACTGACGTGCATCCGTCACATTCGCTGTCTCAAACTTGGTGCCAGCGCCATGCGATGCTGGGGTGCCCCTGGGGTGGCTCACAGCCTTCGGGGGAAGTCACTAGGCTGCATTTCTAAGGAAATGAACACACACACGAGACCTGTAGACCGACCAGCCGCTCGCTGGGACAAAGCCAGAGACACCGAGTCACAGCATGGAGACATCACTGCCGTGGCTGGACACTCGGGAGTAAAGTGAGGTGCTGCCTGCGTGCGCACAGACCCGTGCCTCCCGGGCCCGTTGTCTGCCCCGTCTGCAGCCAGGCCGCCTCCACACCCGCACCCAGCAGGGGGCTCACGTGCGCCTGCCCAGGCCGGCGCCAGGGCTGACCTCTGGCGGCATCCCCTCTGCAACCCAGGTCTGCTCCTCGGGCTCACCTGTGCGTCCACCTCTCCACTCTTCATGCGCGGCTGTCTGCCTGCACCGGATGCCCACAAGTCTGCCTACACTTGACCTGCCACTGGGGCCCCCCCTCACCTGCCGCAGGGGTCCTTCCTGCCAGCTCCTGTGGCCACCCCACCAGCCCACACAGCAAAGGGAGTCCAAAAGGGTCTTGCTGAGGTCCCGTCGGCCAAGTCTGCTCCCCTCCTCCCCGTGGCCCTCAGTGTCCACATCCCTGTGCACTCCTGGTTAGTCCCCGCTGCCCATCATGGCACTGGCTGCTACTGTGTCACACAACAGTCCTTGCCCTTCCGCACCAGGCCCAGCCCTGGCATCAGGGTCTGCCTGCACTGCCTGGCGCCCTCCCCGTAACCAAGGATGCAGCCCCAACAGCTGCACAGCCACTCAGCTGCTGCCCATGGGGGCTGGTCCCGGGGCTTGAGTGCCGGAGTGGAGTCAGGGACACCCTGTCACCTCAGAAGTCTGGGCCTGTCTGGCCCTGTCAGCAGCCCCCACGGCCAAGCTCTCCAGGCCGCCTCACAGGGGAGTCTGGACTCTGGGTGGCCGTATGTCCAGCTAAAGAGGCACCTGTTATAGTGGGGGGAGGCGGGCAGCTAGCAGCCTTGTGTCCCACACCTGGAGACCCGCTCTACTCTTTCATTTAACGTGCCCAAAGTCCAGGCTTTCCTGGGCGCGACCTCCCTGTCCTGGGCTTCCAGGGCCAGTGTGGCCCACAGTTGGCCTCCCCCCATCCAGGAGACCTGGGGTCAGCACAGGAAGCTGTCTGGAGGAGAGGGGCAGGCAGCAGCCATGGGTTTCCAAGACTGAGACGTCCTTGCTTACAAGGGGCTAGGGAGGAGTAAACCCTGTGGCCCCACAGTGACAGTCCTGGGTTATACTGCGCCTCCCCCAACAGGCCCCTGAGAGATTGGACATTGTGGGTCCTCCACCTGCACCTGTGTTCCCAGAGCGTGCCCAGCCCCCCGCTCCCCGCAACCTGACCCTGGGATGTGGGCCTGATGTTCTTGAGCCGCAGAGTCCCCACAGAGCTGCCCCCCACAGAGCCACGGGCCCCCTGGGAACCAGGTAGTCTGACTGGCACAGCTAGGGTGCTGAGGGCCCCCCCCACAGCATGGCTCTATGTGGGGGCAGCCGTGCACAGGCCCTGCCCGTGAGGAGGTTCTCCGGTGCGTGGTTTTGAAAAAAGGGGTGTGTCCCTTTATGTCAGCTCTTGGGAGCCGCTGGCACCAACCTGTCCCCATGGGCTTCATGTGGCTACCACCCAGGCAGATCGAGAGCTGTGCTGGAGACCTTGGCCATCGCCCCAGGTCGTGCTGACCACACTACCCTGAACGTAGGAGCTCTGTGGCCACGCTCCCGAGGGGAGCAGACAGCACCCTGACACCCAGTGGGCCCCTGCCGAGCTGCACGCACCTGGAGCGTGTGCCAACCCGCCTTGCCGAGGGTCTGGACCCTGGGGACCCTCCGCAGGCCCAGCGTGCCCTGACGCTCCGGGCCCCCGGAAGGAGTTCCGGCCGGTTGTGGCCTCACGGACTGATCTGGCACCGGCCCTTCCGCACAGTGCGGCCCAGTGGCCGGCACCTGTTACTCCACCAGTGGGAGGAAAAGGGGTCCTCTATTGGAATCGGTCCGCTGTCTGGCTCGCCTTGAGATCCTGCCACGGTCACCCCCTCCTGGCAATGCGGGTCGCGGGCCTGCTCCTATTCTGTGGCAGCGTGTCAGACCCTGTGGCTCTGCGTGCCGCCTGCGGGCCTGAGGCTCCAATGCTGCAGCCTCCCAACGCTCAGCCTGCATTGCATTTGCTCCAAGCCTGGCAGGCAGGGTCCCAGGTTTCCTTGATGAGCCATGTCACTGGGTGGGATCAGGTGGCTTCCGATCCCGGGAAGCTACGGGGCCCTCGGCCGCCCCAACTACGGCTGCACTTGGAGGACGTGTCCACATGGCCTCCCCCCACCCTCATCCTGGCATCGCGCTGCCTCGTGGGCAGGCAGCTGGAATCCAGGCAGCAACTGCGCAGGCGCCTCCAGCCCAGCCCCTGGGACTGGGGCGTGGCGGGTGCTCCCCGCAGCCCACAGCCGCTGCCCTCCCTGCAGGTGCTGAACGAGGCGGTGGGCGCGCTCATGTATCACACCATCACGCTGACCCGGGAGGACCTGGAGAAGTTCAAAGCCCTTCGGATAATCGTCCGGATCGGCAGCGGCTTTGACAACATCGACATCAAGTCGGCGGGGGACTTAGGTAGGACGGCCCTGCCCCTCCCTGCAGCGCCCTGTTGTGCGTCCTGGGCGGGGCCTCGCCACACGGTGCAGTACCAGCAGTGAGAACGCTGCTGCAGCCTCGGGTCGCGCTAAAGGTGACCTGTGAGTTGGCGTCTGGGGCGCCACGTGGTTTTCCTGGGCAGGTGCGAGGTCACGGAGGCTTTCCCCAGCCTTGCCCGGCACACACCGTTTTGGCCAGTTGGCACTCCAGTCTCAGCTTTCCACGCTCCCTGGACAAGAGGAAGGGACGGCAGTCATGCACCATCAGGTTTCACACGTCCCTGTCCACGAGACCCGGGAAGGGTAGTTAGTGTTGAGTCAGGACGGGTGAGCGTGCATACGTGTGACACAGCAGCGCGTACTCGACAGTGCTGCCTGCGCCACGCTGGACTGGCTGTCACTTCCTTGCTGCCCTCTTCTGTTTTTTTCTCCTTTCTGTGCTGGTCACAGCCCCGTGAGGTGAGGCCTCACCTGAGCAGGCCTGTGGTTGTAGCTGGTGCCTCTGCCTGCCATTGCTGCCACCCCCAGGGGCAGCTTGGGGACTAGAATCGGAGCTGCCAAGTGCTTGACCTCACACGTCCTGGGCGAGCCCCTCATGCGGCTGCTGATGCTCATCCCTGGGCTGTGTCTCCAGGAGGCACCTGCGTCTTGGGCTACTGCTTGGGCACCTCCCGCAGGGCCTTGTCCCTGTGCAGAGCTGGTCCACGGTTTCATGACCTCACAGGATGGGTCCTGTCCTTTAGCCAGGCCCATTTGTGCGTGCCATGCGGTCGCTCTCTCAGGCAGGTGGCAGCTTGGTTCCTATCTGGTCTCCCTGTACCATCTCCTCCTGCATCTCACAGGGAGCTGGGGTGCAGCCCTGCTTGTGTGCCAGGTGCCACCTCATCCGGGAGATAAGAAGTGCAGTCAAGGAGGGTGGAAGGGGCCAGGGCCACCTGGGGCATGAGCCCAGGAGCAGTGTCAGCTCAGTGGAACTGGTCAGTGTGTGCAGGGACCACGAGGAAAGAAGTGGGGACCAAGGCTTGATGTGGAGAAGTTTGAGCCGGCTCACTCTCCGGGGTCACTCCACCGCTGTGGTGACCTCTGCTAGGGTAGGGGGCAGGTAGAGGCTGGAGGATAGTGGTCTGGGAGGACAGGAGGATGGCCATGGGAGACTGCAGGGGAAGGGAGGAAAGAGGGTGATGGGGGCCATGGGGGATGGGAGAGCAGGGGCCACTGCATCTAAAGTGAGGCCCCCATTGGGTGGGAGCCTAGGAAGACAGAAGGGGCAGAACCTGTAGGTGTCAGTGGCTGCGGGGCAAGCTCTGGAGTCTATCCTGACCACAACCCCTTCCTGGAAGATTGAGGGGCAGGTAGTTGAGCTGGGGCAGAATCAGGTGTGACACCTGCCTGGGTGGCCAGTCATCCTGTCCCCTCCCTGTCTGCCCAGTGGGTGGCTTTCCCGTGTGATGTGGAGCATGTACCTACGTGTGTCTGACTTAGAGCCTCCTGGGGTGGCCTGAGGATGTGTTCTCTGGCCTTTCATGGGTGAAGACCAAGATGGGCTTGGTGGCCACCCAGGCATGTCTTATGTCCCCAGGCATTGCTGTCTGCAATGTGCCGGCGGCGTCCGTGGAGGAGACCGCTGACTCCACCATGTGCCACATCCTCAACCTGTACCGCAGGGCCACCTGGCTGCACCAGGCGCTGCGGGAGGGCACGCGGGTCCAGAGCGTCGAGCAGATCCGGGAAGTGGCTTCCGGAGCTGCCAGGATCCGTGGGGAGACCTTGGGCATCATTGGACTAGGTGCGTTAGCCTCAGCCCTCCCCTCTTTTCTGTGGGGCTCAGTGGGTGAAGCGGCCCCCCCACCCAGGGACAGCGTAGGGCGGAAGAAGTTCTGCCAGAGGCCGCGCTGGCCCCTGTCTGTCTGCCCAGGGACACCAGGCATGAGTCACACGCAGATACCAGGCAGGTGCCCACAGGGTCATGCACACGCTCAGCCTGCCGCCTCCCCCAACCTGTGGTGACGGCTGAGCAGATGTGGCTTTCAGGAGAGGGCCAGGTGGCTCTGGGGCCTCTCCCCACCTCTGCCCTTCAGAGCTGTCACCAGCAGCTGCCGTGGGTGGAGGGCGGTGTTGCCCGCCCCTGCGCAGTCCTGCGCTCGTTCTCCAGCGTGCTCACAGAGCAGGTGCTGTTCTGGTCCAGCACTCACACGGAGCAGCCTGACCCACAGCCACACCCCACGCACCAGCCCCTCATGGGTGCTCCCTGGGGGCTGCCTCCAGCCCCTACCCCTTCTCTGAAGCCCATGTCCCCATGTGGCCAGGTGGGGGCCCCATGGCTACTGACCTGGTGGCCCCACGTGGCGTATCGGGGCAGAAGCCTTGGGGCTCAGAGGTCTGTGCTCCCACACTGAGCAGTGTGCGCACTGAGGCAGGGAGGGGCCCTGGCCGAGGTGACGCCAGTCTCCCACCAGGTCGCGTGGGGCAGGCGGTGGCACTGCGGGCCAAGGCCTTCGGCTTCAATGTGCTCTTCTACGACCCATACCTGTCCGACGGCACAGAGCGGGCGCTGGGGCTGCAGCGGGTCAGCACCCTGCAGGACCTGCTGTTCCACAGCGACTGCGTGACCCTGCACTGCGGCCTCAACGAGCACAACCACCACCTCATCAACGACTTCACCGTGAAGCAGGTGGGGCCCGGGCACAAAGGCCACGGCCTGGGCGGCAGGAGTCCTGCTGTGGAGGCGCAGGCCAGCACCCCCTCCCCTCCCCACGCCCGCCTCTGCCGCCGAGCTGCCTGGTCCTGCTCAGAAGCCGCCGCCACGCCGGCTGCTTTGGACCATCCCCGCCGAGGCTCCTAGAGGGCCATGTGCCCATGGCGGAGGCAGAGCCCCTCAGCTTGTGGTGCCAAGTTCTGGCAAAGGGAGCAGACACAGGGACCGAGGGCCTTGCGGCGCCTGAGGGTTAAGGCTTCCATCACAGCCCTGGTGCTGCCTGGAGCCTTCAGCCCCCACACTGCCCCTAGTGGTGCCTGAGCTGCGCTACAGCTGGCAGGAGCTGGGAGTGGGGCCGCCTCCCACAGTGGTGGGGAGACCTGGGGCGCGAGGGCCAAGGCCCAAGTGCGCTGCCCCTGCCAGGCCACCCTCCTGCAGTGGCGGGGGTGGGGGGGCAGTGCGGGGCTTCCGTACTGACTGACCTGGTGCTGCTCTGATGTCTTCCAGATGAGGCAGGGGGCCTTCCTGGTGAACACGGCGCGGGGGGGCCTGGTGGACGAGAAGGCACTGGCCCAGGCCCTGAAGGAGGGGCGGATACGCGGGGCGGCCCTGGACGTGCACGAGTCGGAGCCCTTCAGGTGACAACCCGCAGCGCTCGGGTGGCCCCGAGATGGCACTCCTCCCTGGCCGGGCGCTCTCCCAGCCAGCAAGCACCTGTGAAGTGAGGGTCCAGTACCTGCTGGACAGGGAGGGGCTCAGCTCTGCACTTCCTGCTGAAGTCCAGGGGCAGCATACTGATGGGTGGCCCAGGGGTACAGGTGGCTGGGCCACGTGGCAGGGTCCAGAACCCCACAGCCAAGAAGCCAGTGTGGGCAGCCCTGGGTGGGTCTTCCACCCTGGAAACGTGGTGCCAGGAGGGCCCAGGGTCTGAGACTGGAAGCTCCCAGAACCAGTGCCCCCGCATGGGGCCAGGGCAGCCTTCCTCCCAGGTGAGGCTCCCTCCCCACAGCTCCCAGGAGCCTTTGGGCAGGAATGACCACCTTGGGGACCTACTGGGTCTGAGGGGGTGGGCACCTGGGCTGTGGCACTGACCTGCAGTGTGCTGTCCCAGCTTCAGCCAGGGCCCCCTGAAGGATGCCCCCAACCTGATCTGCACCCCCCACGCGGCCTGGTACAGCGAGCAGGCGTCCATCGAGATGCGTGAGGAGGCAGCCCGGGAGATCCGGAGAGCCATCACAGGTGGGCGGGTGGTGTGCCTGCAGGGCCAGGGTCCCCCGAGGTGCTCTCAGAGCTGAGCACCCACCAGGCGGCCTGAGTGGGGGGCACCTCCGCCTCTCCCTCACACAGCCAAGTCCGTCCTGTGCTGACCCTGGGCAGGGAGGCGGACAGCTCAGCTGAGGCAGTGAGGTCGGCCCTGGCCTCCCCTCTGGTTGAGTTCCTGCAGCCCAGGCCCTCGTCACATGTCTCACATGTGGCCCTTGCTCACTTGTACCCACTGCGGGGTTTCAGCTTGCATCATTTGTTACCAGACTTTTAAAGTCAGACTACACTTGCAAACCTGGACTGGGCTCTGCCAGCTGCTCTGAACTCCCCAGGCCTCGCGGACAGGGTTGGGGCACTGAGCGGTGAGGGTAACCGTCCCCAGCCAACAGGGCTCCTGCGGCCTGACTTCCCCTGCAGAGCCCTGTGTTCTCACTGAGCCGCTACACAGCTGGGGTCCCTTCAGTGGCAGCTGTTTAACATGAACACCGCCCTTCCTGTGTCCCCTGCATTGCTCAGGCCGGATCCCCGACAGCCTGAAGAACTGCGTCAACAAGGACCACCTGACAGCTGCCACCCACTGGGCCAGCATAGACCCTGCTGTTGTGCACCCTGAGCTCAACGGGGCCGCCTACAGGTGAGTGGGCCGGCGAGGGGCAGAGTGGGCCAGGGGACATGGCAGTTCTCTGATGACTGGGCGGACAATGGCACTCATTTGTGTGAGCCCCAGGGGACAGGAGGTCGGGGTGTTAAGAGCCTCAGCAGTGGTAGCCTCTGGGCCTGGGCACAGGACCATCTGGAGGCCACACTGGGACATGGACCAGGGTAGTAAGAGGGGCAGCAGGCCAGGGCAGCGTCCTCCTGGCAGGTGGCCATAGGGAGCAGCTCCCTGCCCCCACCCTGCTGATCTCACGGTGCCCTCCCTCCTCTCCCAGCAGGTACCCCCCGGGTGTGGTGAGTGTGGCTCCCAGTGGCATCCCGGCCGCAGTAGAAGGCATTGTGCCCAGCGCCATGTCCCTGTCCCACGGCCTACCCCCGGTGTCCCATCCGCCCCATGCCCCTTCTCCTGGCCAAACCGTGAAGCCTGAGGCGGATAGAGACCATTCAAGTGATCAGTTGTAGCGTGGACAGAGCTCTGCAGCCTCGGCACTAGCGGGCCGCGGCCTCAGGCAGGCGTGTGCGGGGAGGTGCCCTTGGTTGGCAGCAGCCCTCAGAGACTGTGCGGGCGCCCGGCAGCGGGAGGCAGCGCCGGCCTCCTCCACGCTGACCAGCCCCGCCCAGGGGCCGTCCTGCCCTGTGCTCTCTGCGTCCTCATTAAGCAAAAGAAGTTAGTAGCTAATTCTCTCGTGAACGTCCTTGTCTGTGTGCAGCCTTTAGAGCATCACAACGGGTTTGTTTGCTTAGCTGTCAACAACCAGAACCCCGAGGGGGCTCAGCGGTCAGTTCAGATCGGTTCCCTTCTCTACGGGAACGTGCAGAGCAAGGCAGTTGGCAAACTTCTCAGGACAATGAATCCTTCCCGTTTTTCTTTCTATGCCACACAGTGCATTGTTTTTTCTACCTGCTTGTCTTATTTTTAGAATAATTTAGAAAAACAAAACAAAGGCTGTTTTTCCTAATTTTGGCATGAACCCCCCTGTTCCAAATGAAGGCGGCACCACGGAGCAGCCAGAGGCGGGAGCACGCCGCGTGCCCTGTCGCTAGCACGGCTCCGGGGGACGCGAGGCGCAGCGTCCGGCCTGCCAGGTGCCGCCCTGCTGATGTGGTAGGCTAGCAATATTTTGGTTAAGATCATGTTTGTGACTGTAACCATTTGTATGAATTATTTTAAAGAAATAAAACCCCAGAAAGAGCCGGCACGCCCAGCGTCTGTTTTAGTGGCTTTGTCTCCCGGGACACTGGCAGGCGTCAGGCCTGGCGCTCGTGGCCTCGAGGGCTGAGTGGGCAGCCCTGGGGACACTGGAGGGCAGTGGTCTTGTGCCCTCATGTGTGAGGGAGGCCGTGTGCCACTGCAGAGGAGCTGTGAGCGAGTGGAGCGAGCTGAGTCCCAGCCCCGGGCAGGACGGGGGCCCCCAGCTCTCAGCACCGCTTCCCCGAGTGTGCCTGTGACCTGGGGGTCAGCCCTCCAGAGATGTGCACCCCACAGCAGGCCATGTGTGCGAAGCTCAGGACGAGTCGTGTTTATCTTCCACAGCCAGTGGTTTTCACGGCTGCCCCGGAAGCCCCTCAGTGCCAGGAGCAGAGCCTGTGCGTGCCAGGCACCTGACCCCTCTGAGCCCTCCCTATCCCCCACGACGTCAGGATGCTGCGCTCCTGTGCATGGCCCAGCACCCACCCACCCTGCCCCTGACCTCTGTCCTCCCAGGCACGGGCATGGCCTTAACTCGCCCATCGACTCAACCAGGCTGCGCCCGACGGCACCCCCGCCCCCAGCCGGAGCTTCCCTCCCAGCCCTGACCACTCCCCGCAGCGGGGTCACCTGGATTCTCTGCCTGCTCCCTTCTGTCTGTGCCTCCTGGCGGGCACCCTCGGGTGGTCTTTCCAGCCTGTTTCACCTGGGAAAGAGGTCCACTAGCACCATGTGTGGGACCCCTATGGAGGGGAGGCCTCGGTCTCACCTGTGTGCATGATCAGGGGTCGTGTCCTGGCTGCGTCCTCCAGGGTCCCCTCCTGGAACTGCTCTCAGAACCCTCTGCCCTGCGTCCTTCCTGTCACCACAGCCCATGTTGCAGGTGCCTCCATTTCTAGTTGTTCCCAGAACCCATTGGACGTGGAGACCTGAGACTAGGTACAAATATTAGAAAAGAATAAAAGCTGAAATTAAGATGAATTTATGTCTGAAGCAACCGGAAAAGGAATGACAAAATGAACTTAAAATAATAGGTGAACAGAAATAGTACCTATAAGATCAGCATTAGATAGAAAACAGGAGAGAGGATCAACCACCACTCTGAGGACTGAAAGCAGGTGTCACTGCAGTTCCTGAGGTTGCCAGAGGGTTGAGGGACACCAATGACTTAGAAGAACTAAACCACATGCCAGCACTGACCCAAGAGGTAGAAGATCAGACGGTTCTACAACTTTCATGTAATTGAACCTAAAAACAATTCCTCAAAAAAAAAGTCACCCATCCGGATGGCTTCAGTGGTTGGTCTTACACAGTTTGAGGAACAAATAATTTCACACAGACTTCCAGAGGAGAGTGCACCTCCCCACTCATGCTGTGAACTGATTCCAGACCCCTTCAAGAAAATAGGCCTCCCAGAATCACCTGCAGGGGGTTCCCAGATGGGCAAGACCCCTGCAAACTGGGTCTAAGAGGAGCAAAGGGCAGCCTGCATGGAACCACGGGCACCCCCCCACACCGCCCCTGAGACCACAGGTACCCCCACTCATCCCCTAGGACCACGGGCACCCCCATATTGCCCTGGGACCACGGGCACCCCCACACCGCCCCTGGGACCACGGGCACCCCCACACTGCCCCTGGGACCACGGGCACCCCCACACCGCCCCTGGGGACCATGGCGTTCATTCCACAGCCACCAGAGGTGCTGGGCGCTGGCGGTTCACAGGGGCCCTCTGGGCACGCCCCTCAGCTGAGCAGAGCTGCCTCCTGGGGAGGCCAACCCGCAGCATCGAGCCATCTGTGGTGCAAAGACCTGGCTCCTCTGAGGCAGGCCCTAGTCTGCCACGGCTCCCGCTGCTGCTCCCACTGCTCCCGGCGGGCCCGTGGGGCTGGCAGACTGGTCTTCCAGGAAAGCCACGTGAGGGAGAAGCGCTGAGACGGGGCCAGCTGCCGGCTCTCCTGGGCTCTGTGCCCGGCGGCCGACGCTCCTGCGTGAGAAGCACCATCCGAGGTGCTGGGCCGGCGCCCGGGGGAGCACGACCTTGGGCCCCATGACCGGCCTGTTCCCTGGCTGCCCTGCAGCCTCTCCCCTTGGCACTGCCGTTCAGGCCAACCGGGGCCACGGGCACCAGGCCTGGCCACCTCACCCAGTGGCCCTGGCAGGAACGCACTGGCCGGCCAATGTCCCCAACCCTCAGACCTGCTGCCCCACAGCCCCCCACACCAGCAGGGCTCTCTGCTAGAGGACCTGGACCCTTGGCCCCGCGTCCAGGAGGTGCAGAAGGACCCTGTGGGCCGCTCAGCCCTGCCCACAGGGCAGCAGACTCAGCCATTTTGTGTAACTCGGAATGGTGACTATAGTGCCCAGGGCTCCACTGGACACCCTGTGGGCAGGAATCTCCACTTACCTACCCACCCCTCCTCCTCGCTTTTATTGGCTTGGCCAAAAAGTCCATTTAGATTTTTCTGTAAAATAAAAATCACATTTTTCATTTCACCAATAATTGTATTGATTTGGATACTTTTAGTATGTTAGCTATTTCCCACTATTGCAGTGGTTCTCAACCTTCCTAATGCCACGACCCTGTAATGCAGTTCCTCATGTTGTGGGGACCCCCAACCATAGAATTATTTTCGTTGCTACTTCATAACTGTAATTTTGCTACTGTTATGAATCATAATGTAAATATCTGATATGCAGGATGTATTTTCATCGTTACAGATTGAACATAATTAAAGTATAGTGATTAATCTGTGATAGGTTATTTTTTACTCTTTTTGCTATTTTTGCCATTTTTGCTTTTTACTCCACTGGCAGGTTATTTTTTGCTCACTTATCCCAGCAACCTTGAGGCCCTCTTTGCTAGCTCACCCTGGCTGTTATCTCAACCCCAGGTGCACCAAGTGTTTATCAGCTGAAGCCCCTTCTAAATTAGAAAGTGTGTGTATGTGTAGTTTCTCCCACCTGCCGCTGTTATCTGTCAGCTCCAAGGACATGAGTGTAGTTTTTTGCCTTTAAAAACCTTTTAGTCTGTAAGGTGGGGAGGCTCTCCCATCTTCTGCTCCTGAAGGTGGGAAGAACCGTCCCTGGCCAGGTAAATAAATGGCATAAATTTGTTTCTAAATTGCCTCGTGTCCTCTTTGCTCGTAAATGCCCCATAACAAATCACAAAAACAATATGTAATTATATATGTGTTTTCCGACGGTCTTAGGCGACCCCTGTGAAAGGGTCGTTCGACCCCCAAAGGGGTCGCGACCCACAGGTTGAGAACCGCTGCACTATTGGCTTCTAGTGAATAGAAGCCAGGGGCACAGCAAATAATTTTTTGGCCAAAATGTCAATAGTACTGAGAAACTTTGCAAACCACTTTTGACACATTCGATCAGCCCCTCCCCTACACACAGCACAAAGCTTTTTTTGCGTTTCAGTGGCATTTTTACCTTTCCTGAAATAATGAAGCACGATACACTGAAAATGTGTATTTTCTTCCATCTTCAATATTAAAATGGCTGCACAAAAATTCACTGATTTTGATAAGTTTTTAAAATGCACGCTGATATGACAGCTGCCACATGCAACCTAACAGAATGGCTTGGAATGAAGTTAAGACAACTAAGTGCTACTGGAACCATCATACGGTGAAAAGTAAACGTTTTGGCAGAAGTGGGCCAGCCTGGGGCCCGTCCTTGGGTCACCCTGGGGACACGCTTCCGCAGTGTGAGCTCTAGGCACCCGCACCCCAGCAGCCCGTGAGAGCACTCTGCCCGCCGCTCCCAGACCCACGGGCGGCCGGCATGAGGTGCCTGGCAGGCGTGGCAGGGCCCCCCAGTGCGAGTGCGACTGCACACTGCCTGTGTCCCCACACCCCACAGCTGCCGCCCACACGCTGTGCCTTCTGTCTGAGAAATTATGACTGGCCTTTCTCTTACTGATTTTTAAGAGCTCTCTATATTAAAGACATTTCATCTATGATGTGAGTTGTAAATACCGTTTCTTCATTCGCTCTCTCCTTAAGTGTTTACATGAATATTTATCTCCTTCTCTGCCACCGGACAGCCAGCCCGGGAGGACACAGTGGCCGGTGGCCCGGGCAGGGCGCCCCCATGCAGTGCGCTTCCGGAAGCCCACCCCACCCAGGTCCAGGCACAGCTGGCACCCGCTTTGCCCAGCACCTCTACACACGCCCAGGCTGCTGGGGGTGGGGCTTAGGGCAAGGTCCAGACACTGAGGCTGGGGTGCCCCGGGGCGGGGCTCAGGAGGGAAGAGCACCCTCCAGGAGTGCCCTGGGTGGGAGTCAGGCTCCCCCGCTTGCTCTGTTAAGGGCAGGGGACTTTGGTCCAAGGCGGCTAGTATCGGATGGTCCGAACTGGGTCCAGAAGCTAGAATTCCCCATGGAGAAAACTGTCCCAAATCAGCCACGGGTTGGAGGCTGGCCGGCCCATGTGTGGAGCTTAGATCCAGGAGCTGCAGCCGTCCCATAATGGAGGCAGGGATGGGGTAGGAGGCTCCTTTCTGTCCTTGAGAGTCAAAGGCATTGTTCTCGGCTAATGTCACGTCAGCATAATAGCCAGGCCAATTCTGGGCTCTGCCAGGCCCCCCACCTGCCTTGTACTTCTTGGTTGTTTCAGGGATCCCCAAAACCCACATACACACAGCACCCCTCCCACGGAAATGGAAGCCCCCCTCCCTAGCTGTGAGTCTCCTGGGAAGCCCCGCTCCAGGAAGCGGCCCTTCCCAGTCCTTGCCCCTTGCCAGCTCCTGACCTCGGCATCTGCTGTGAGCTGGGCCTTGGACCCTGGGTGCTGCAGCCTGGTGGGGGCCAGGACAGAGCTGGCCCTGCACCTCCTGCCCAGGCACAAGGAGGAGGTCCTCGGGGTGGGGGCCCAGGCCGAGCATGTGGGGGAAAGGCCTAGGCAGGCCGAGGTGAGGACAAGGAGAGAGGTGGTGGGATCCAGGGGCTTCCAGCCCAGGGTCCCCATCTGAGCAGTGGGTGGTCTCTGCCTCCACGGCCCTGTGGTCACCCTGGGGGCCTGGGGGCCGGGATGGGCAGCCCATGGGTGGCAGCCCAGGCCCAGGGCTGGTGGCCAGCTTTCCAATGAACGTGGCCAAGCCTTCAGCAGATGAAGAGCCTCCGCATCGCTGGGGAAGCCAGCGCTGGGCACTGCCAGGCAGGGCAGAGGGATAGCAGTGACGGACCCTCAGCTCCTCGGGCCGCAGGAGAGGAGGGTGCAGGGTGGGCAGGGAGGGGCAGGCTCACGAAGCACCCCCACCTGCTCCCCCCACATGCCCCTCCTCACTTGCTCTGTCCCATGCACACCCAGAGGCTCAGCTTGGGTGGGTTTGCTGTTTGTGCTCCTGGTGGGGAGAGAGACAGAGGCCAGGAAGGCCTCCACATCCACCTAATGTCTCCAGGGAGCTCCAGGTTTGGGGTCAGAGATGAGATTGCTTTCTGTTGTATCTGTCCCCTGGGGCCTGGGGCCTCGGGGACCCCAATCCTTAGGGCCACTGAGCCCACCCAGCTAAAGCCTGTCCAGCTTCAGAGGGTGAGCTGCCAGGCATGCGGGAAAGAAAGCCACTGAGGACAGTCCACCAAGGGAGGGCACTTCTGCCGGAGACGGGCAGGCCCAGCCTCGCAAAGATGCCACCTCATCCTGACCTCATCAAAGTGTCACCGATTACAAACACCGAAGAATTTCTCTATCACTAGGTAAGTCACTTCGAAGGTTACTACGGACAAACAAACAAGTAACAACAGCTGAGAGAACTCGGGAACGGAAGGCAGCAGGGAGCCGCGGGGACCAGCGGTTAGCGCACACCCTCGGCCACAGCTGCCAGCCCTGTGCGGTGCTGGTGTGTGTGGACGGACAGGCCACTGTCCCCAGACAGAATGAAGTGGGGCTCAACACACAAGGGGCCGGTCAGTGGGAGGCCAGTGCCGGGCCACCCCCGGGTTACTAGGTGGGGTCAGGCCCGGGGCGGGGCTGCCTCGGGCCTACGGCAGTGGCTGGGTTCTTGACTTCGTGCAGGGAAGATTTCACAACACAAGTCCAGCTGGTTTTGAGAGTGTGATTATTAAAGCTGGGGACATGGAGACGAGGAAGGGCTTAGGGTAGAAGCAGCAACAAGAGAAAGAGAAAAAGGGGGCCTTGGAGGCAGGTTTAGGGGGCAGCCCGATGAACGGCCGCTGCCCACTGCTGCCCTGGTCACATGTATCACGGGGACCCTGAGAGCTTAGGGGAGATGCAGCAGGCACGGGGCATGGGTGCGCTCCAGGGAGAGTGGCCATGTGCCTGTGTCTTGGGCTTGTCACCTTTCTTTGGCTGAGAGCCAGAATTCTAGGGGAGGCCCGGTGGGGGGGGGGGGGTGTCTAAACAGAATATTCATTAGCTTTTCAAGTGTGTCCTTCCATACGTAGATTCATCAAAATGTGCGTGCAAAGGAGTCAGGGTCATTTTCCGGTCAGTTTTATTTTCAGAGAATGTCATCAAGAACGCCAATGAAGAGGGACGAGGCCAGTGTGCCCCAAGGCAGTCTGGAACGTGTGAACCATTTGCTCCTAAGTGTCCTTGGTGAGGGAAGATAAAGCCTTGCGGCTCATTAGCTGGTTGTAAGTTGCTCAAACTGTTTGGCCTCATTTAATTATTTTGACTGTTTCCCTTATTCTATGTGTCAAGGAACTTCCCAAGCTGCTTACTCTCGGGCCGACTCTCAGGCTCCCCCCCGCAGCAGGTGCTTTCAAGCTGGTTGAAGTCACCGGACTGTTTCCAAGTCACGTCTGTCACCTCCAGGGTGAGGCTGTTAAAAACCAACACGCTGAAGAGCTCCTGGAACTCCACACTGAGAAGGTAAACAGCTGGCTTGAAGGACAAGCAGAGGACCTGAGGGCGCTTCTCTAAAGAGGACACACATGGCCGACAGACACACGGAAAGATGCTCAGCGTGCCTATCACCAGGGAGCTCTCGATCAAATGAGCCAGCACCTCACACCCACTGGGAGGCAGAATCAAGAGCTGGAGGGTGAGAGGTGCTGCTGGCCGGGGTGTG
Source organism: Furipterus horrens (assembly GCF_987537825.1). Classification (NCBI taxonomy): domain Eukaryota; kingdom Metazoa; phylum Chordata; class Mammalia; order Chiroptera; family Furipteridae; genus Furipterus; species Furipterus horrens. Next base: position 217,909,129 of record NW_028327172.1, read on the forward strand.
GATGGGCGGCCCCTCCCACTCGGCTGCTGGGGGGCACTGGGCAGCCTTCCAGACAGTACGCACAGTGCTCCCATGCCACCTGTGCATGGCCCTGGCATCAACACGTGTCCACACCAACCTGAGTACCCGCAGGTCACAGCTGCGTCAGCCACAGCAGCCAAGAGGTGGGCACTTGCAACAGAACACTCACTACTCAGCCACAGAAGGAACTGAGTGCCAGCACGTGTGTGCACGTGGGCGAACTTTGATGACAAGACGTGGAGAGACAGACAAAAGCCCACACAGCACGTGGTTCTGCTGCATGACAGGTCCCTCTGCCCTTCCTCCAGGAAGAGCACCTCTTCTTTGCCCTCCCTGAGGGCACCATGGCCATGCCCAGCACCTGGGCACAGGCCCGGCCCACTGGAGGGCCCCACACCATCCAGAGGGGTGAGTTCAGGGGCCTGGCAGGGCCTTGCAGGGGACCCGGGGCAGAAAAGGGCTGGCCCCACACGGCAGGCTGCAGAGAGGTCAGCGGGACAGAGAGCAGACTCCCACCCTGCAGAACCTGTTCCAGCCCAGAACGTCTGGTGGGGGAGCCAGGGACACCCACCCATCCCAGCTGGAGTTGGTGCTGCCCCTTGCCCTGGGGAGCGCCCCACCATTTATCCACATGGGGTGGGACTGAGGGAGCAGGGCACTCAGTCCAGCCAGATGTGGGAGGGTAGGGGCGCCTGGGGAAGGTGCACCACAGGGTGCCCCTGAGCAGACCTCGGAGGGGTGGGTGGGGCAGGACACAGGACTCAGGCCCAAAGGGCTCAGTGCTGGGCTTGTGCAGGAGGCCAGACAATGGAGTGGGCAGGGACCAGGCCCTGAGGGAGACAGGAAATCCTGGGCCATGCAGGAGGGTCTGAACCATCCAGAATGTTCTGGCCTATAGACTGTGGCTGGTGGGACCCAGCAGGGAACTGGAATGCTTTCAGCCAGTGGTCTGGAAGGGTGTCCATCCACCTGGATTCGGGTGCCCAAGACTACTACAGGCTGCCCTCTGCCCTGGGGCCAAGTGCCCTCGATACAGTTACCCCCACACACAGCCTGGTGACATCCACGCGGAAGAGTGTGGTACACCCAGCCTTGCGAGACCCCCCGGCCCACCCACAGGCCTGCCCTCGGCAGGGGGTCTCGGCAGGGGTGTTGATGGGAGGAGCGCCCCCCACTGGCCTGCAGTGGCGCATCCTCTACTTCCTGCTGGAAACAAAGGTAGCCAGAGCCAGGCTGCTCAGCACGGCCCTGACGGGAGCTGCCGTACGTGGTGGCAGCCAGTGGGAACCACGGTACCCAAGCAGTGAGCTCACCACGGATGCAGTCTCGGCAGACTGAGCATGTCATCGGGGTGGACACCGCATGCGTGCCCAGAGCTCCCTCTTCAGGCAATAGCCCTTCCCTGCCCCACGGGGGCCACGGCCCTCATCCTGGCCCCAGCCCGTTCCCAAAGGATCTCCTCACTCCGTCCCGCTAAGTGTTATCTTTACGTCTGAATCGGACCACCATTTCCCTGGCTTCTCATTCAGGGGCCGGAATCCGGGTCTGCACTCTATTCCAGGGCACGGGACAACTTGCCCTCAGTGTGAACAGTGCACAGGAAGGACCTGCAAACAGTTTCGCTAACAGGGGCTGACCCTGACCCAGAGCTCCGCACGCACCAGCTTCTGCTGCAAACACTTCTCATGTGGCCACCCGTACTACCACCCACGTGACAGATATGGGAACTGAGGCACAGGGAGGCTCAGCCAGTGCCAGGGGCACCCAGCTGGCCACTGGCAGCACCAGGATTCAGACAGGCCCCTCCGCCCCTTTCCTTCTATGTGCCAGGAACTATTCTTCCACAGTAACTGGAAGGTGGCTCCATCCACTTGGAAAAGTCGGGGTCCCGACTGGAAGTGCAGGCACCCATGACCCCAGGAGCTGGCAGAGCCTTAACATGGGCCAGGACTTCCTGTTTGCTTCTTCTCACGTCCAGTGCCCATCTTTCCGGTCAGAGGTTTTCCAGCTTTAGTCGCTGAGGGCGGCTGCTCACCCACTCGGTCCCTCCTACAACAATGGTGGCCTTCCTGTGTGGACAGCGAGGCCTCTCTCGGTCGCCACTGAGAACGGCAGGGCAGGGCTCTCAGGTAGGTCACATGTCCCAGGTAGCAGCCATGTCCCAGGTAACACTCAAGGGCCAGGAAGAGCCTGTGTCCCAGGCAGCTCGGGGCCAGAGGCTAACCCAGGGCCTCGCTGGGCCCTGCACAGAAGCGTTGCTGTAGGTTAGAGTGGCCAAGTGCGATTTTTACACTTAAGACGTGCCCACCAGCAGACTCCTGGGAGAGCATGAAGAGGCAGCCAAAGGTTCTCGGCATCGCACCCCTGCCCCCTCTCTGGGACCCCAACCACAGGGACGGCCTGGAGGGCAGTGGGTGCCCCCGCCAGGGCACAGCACGGGGCAGTGTGGCTGTGCACGGATGGCCCACAGGCTGCACTGAAGCCGCCACGGGCACGCGCCTCCCCTGCGCACATTCTCAGCGGCACCGGCACTGCCAGCCCCTTCCTTCTGGGCCCTGGAGCTCGCAGGTGCCCTCTCCAGGGGCTTCCTGGGCTCTGAGGGGGCAGCAGAGGCTCAGGGGCTTTGAGGCCCCCTCACCTCCTCCTCGGTGGAGGCCCGGCAGGGAGCCCTGAGCTGGAGCTGGGCCTAGGGTTCCACATGGGCCCTTCCATGACTCCGTGGCCCCGGCCTGCATGTCCACACCCTCCTGAGTCTTCCGCTCCCCTCTCCAGAGCGTGGGAGGGGACAGGCTCACAGATGGCCCTCAGCTCTTCCATCCCCACATGCTTCAGTGATGACCCCATCCCACGTGGCCCACGGGCCGCCCTGCTCGAGCTGAGTCAGACCAGCAACCCGGCAGCCCTCCCGGGGCCAGCGGGGCAGCAATGTGTCTTGGAAGGGGACCCAACACTGGGGGGTTCGTGCTTTAATTTTCACCCTTTTCTTCCCAACGGTTTTCTTTTGTTCCCACAGTGCCATATTCTGCTGCGCACTGGTTGGGACATATTTCCTCGGGAAAAGCACCCTCCCGAGGACACGTAACAGCCAGATGGCCGGCTGCGGGGAGAGTGAACAGAGGGGCACACAGAAGAGGTCGGGCCAGGCTCCCAGACTGAGCCGGAGTGACCCAGCACCCCCCAGCTACCCCCTGGCAGGGCTCTGCCCCTCCCCAAGCCCAGCAATGCCAGTACCCCCAGGAGGGCCAGGGCAAGGCTCTCCTCTCCCCTCAGAACCCACTTCTGAGCCTGGAAAGTCTGAGCGGGTGCTGGCAGCCCCAGGGCCTGTGGCCGCGCGCCCGGCTCCCGCCTCGCCATGGCCCACTTTACACAGGCGCGGTGGAAATGTGGGTCAGCGTCAGCTCGCCTGGCCCAGGGCCAGGGCCAGTGGAAGGAAGCGGGCGGAGCCGGGCTGCCCGGGCCCCCGCCCCACAGGGGCCACCCCACCCCAGTCCCAGCCACCACCTCCTCGCTGTTCAGCTAGAGGGGGGTCCTGGCACACGAGCCTCTGCAGATCCCCCAGGCACCACCAGCGTCCTTCATTCACCCCCTTCTGCTGTGACTCCAGGGGACACTCACTCGGTCTGGCTGTCTCGTCAGCAAAGGCAAGCCCCCATTTTCCCATCCACTTCACCCCATAAGCCACACCCAGCTAGACTGGCCTGGTGGGCCCGTCACCCACAGCACCCAAGCCTGGTGCCTCCGCTTTGAGCTGCCCTGGAACCCCAACAATCCCGGGCTCTGCCAAAGGGCTGAGCGCCCCGACTTCCGGAGGGCCCCTGGAGTTGTGCCTGCTTCAGCCCTACTGCAGCCCACGGGAAACAGCCTGGGGGCGTGGAGCTGAGACACCCATAGGAGCCAGCATTGCCTGCTGCCCACTGTGAAGTGCCTGCTCCATCCTTCCAGGAATTCCCCAAGATTGTCTTAAAGCAAAGGAAGTAGGTCTTGTTATGGATGATTTAAATAAAGGGTCAGCTCCCCACAACCACCTAACAGTGAGAGGGAGCCCTCAGCACTGTCTCCTTGGGCCCGTGAAGCGGTGGGGCAGGGCCATGGAGCCCACCTCAGGGTCCTGGGGGCCTGCGTCTGGCCCACAGGGGCGCAAGCGTGGGGTGTCCGCCTTCTGACTGGGCAAGCTCAGTGTCCTCTGTTGCAGAACCCAGGGCTGGTCTGGGGGAGACGGGGGGCAGGGCACCCTCAGGCAGATCACAAATGCCTTGCCCCCCACCAATTCTACTGCCAAGACATACAAAAAAACTGTTTCTGAAATAATTTTACACTTATAGAAAAGTTGCAAAAATGGTAGCGCTCCCCTGTACCCTCCACCCAGCTTCCTCTAATGTTAATGCTCACCCCCCTCCCCCAGGACACTGACGCTGATGCCGGCTGCTACCAGGGGCAGACCTCGTCCACGCCTTCCTGGCCTTCCCACTTGGGTCAGTCCCTGCATCGGGGTCTCTCTGCCGGCCTCATGCCTGGAGTGAGGCTGGTCTGGGCAGAAGCCCCACAAAGGAAGGGAGGTCCATCCTTCTCAGGGGGCTGGTCAGAGCCGTGCCCATCTTGCCGATATGTTAATGGACACGTGAAGGCCTGGTGATGAGCACTCGAGGTCAGCCAGCTGGGTCGGAGCTGACTGGATGCAAACTGAGATATGGGTGGACGGATCGCTCTGGATGGGTCATTGGGCAGAACGAGCTAGGCCCAGCCTCCCCATGTCCTCTGCAGGGGGCCACCATCCCTGCCTGGCTCTGCCCAACTCTGGAGACCCTGTCCTCTCTGCTTAGGAGGCTCACGAGGCTGAGGCTGCCCCCCGCCCCCAGCTTACCCAACACACTCCGCCCCAACACACCCTCTGCCTTCTCAGCGCTAGAGAATGAAGGCACAAGTAGACGGGAGCCTGGTGCTGGCAAGGGCTTGGCTGGGGCTGTTGCCTTCTCCTGGGTGCACACCCATAGGGGGCCACATGCTCTGGTGAAGGCAGCTCCTAACTCACCGGCTGTGTGTGGCCTCAGGAGGCTCCTTGGCCTCTCTGGGCCTCGGCTTCCCCCCATCTCACAGCACAGGGTCTGATGGACCGTGTGGGCTCTGTCTCAACTTCTCACGTCTGCCGTTAGTTACACCGTGAAAGTGGCACGGGCTGACATGCACAGACATGCGTGGCTGCGTTCCATCACACCCCTGACCTCACCTGCCCCCAGGAGCGCGTGGGGGCGCTGAAGGCGGCGGAACTGTGAGCGCTGGAGGAGGGCTCCCAGGGGCTGCCACCGGGATCACAGCCATCGGGCCCCCGGCCCCCACCCCCCACATGGGTTCCCGTGCTCTCCCCGCCTCACCCTCACAAATCACGACCCTCTGCGGTGCACGGGGCAGCCAGGCCAGGGAAACACCACGCTCCTGCTGAGGAGGAAACCCTTCCACGGCCTGGAGTCCTCACTGCAGCCCTGGCCAGGACCGTGCTGGGCCAACCACGGGCCACCGAGGGGACACTGCCCAGGCAGTCCAGCACAGCTGCAGGCAGTCACTGCAGCATCGAGGAGCTGGCACACACGTCACCAGCGTCACCCCAGGCAAGGCAAGGGCCAGGAAGAGACCAGCAAACTGGCCGCGATGAGACAGAGGCTACGCGGCTGATGTCAAGGTGACATGAAGCACAGAGGGGACGGGCAGGCGAGGAGCCTGGGCCCACCCGCACATTGAATAGTTAACGGCTAAGCGGGAGGCCACAAACATCTGTGTGCCAAAGCAGCACAGACGCCACACACGAAAGCCACGGCCAAGTCAGACCAGAGCCGACAAACGCAGACGCAGGGACTCTCCCTGGATCTCGTCACAGCCAGGCTCCTGGCAACTAAAAAACAAACAGATAGGGTGCAGATATTGATCTCCACTCTCCTCAGTGTGGAAACACAGTAGTGCTGTTAGGCCACGGTGTTATGTACTTAGTGTAAAGAAGTATGTTAATGAGAGTGATCTTATTCTAATCCAATAAAACTTACATAAATAACAAAACGTCACACACAGACACCCCCAACACGAACAGTCAGTAACTAAGGAACACATTCCTCGCTAACTCTTTGATAAAACAGGAAACCAAATCTGAACACATGCGCTTTCCAGAAAGTCACATAAGTGTAAACACATCTCCGTGGGGCCAGGGCCTCTGTGGCGCAGACTGGGAAGCTCCGGGCGATGAGCCGCAGGGAGGGACTGGGTGCCCACTGTAGTAAGTCAGGACAAGGACAAGAAAGAACACTTCAAAGAGCAGAAAGAGGGAGAATGAGAATGAAGCCAGAAATTAAGAAGAGAACAAGTAAATAAAAGGAGAAATGACAGTATTCTTTCTAAAGGCAAATAAGAGACACCCCGTGCCCTGAGAAAGACTGGCTAAGAAGTCACAGTCGCTATTGAGATCTTGTGTTTGCTGGAACATAGGGGCCCACGTGGGATTCGGAGCAACGAAGCCCCCAAGGAGAGGACGGGAGAATGCTCCTGCGCCAGAGCCTGCAAACCGGGGGCAGCCGTTTGAAAATCAGGAGCAAACAGGTAATTTTCTAGTGAATATAAACTACCAAAATAACTCAAAACAGGGGGAAACACGAGCAGGCGAGGAACTGGAAAGGTGATTAAAGGTGAGTGAACAAAGGGAAGCTCGGGAACAGACACTCACAGCTGAGGATGATCTAACCTTGAGTTGGAAGAGAAGTTATTTCAGTGTTATTTTAACTTCCCCAAGACACATTTAAAAGGACAAAATACTCTGTAATTCATCTCAGGAAACCGGTATAATTTAATACAAAAACCTGATGCATTACCCCCCCAAAAAAAACTATAGACAAATATCACTTGTAAATGAAGATGAGAAGTTTAGATACAAGACGAGCAGAGGGAGCCCAGGGAGAAACTTGCAGGACGGCCCGCCAGGACCCAGCGGGTCTGCACAGGTTCCAGGGGCTCAGAGACCGACCGACACGCTGTCGTTCGCAATGAGCACAGAAAATTCCGAGGACCAAACCAATGAGGACTGACCAGAAACATGACCAAATTCAGCAACCATAATTAGTAACATTAATTGAAAAGGAGAAAGGAGTGAAAGACTTTGCACACAACAGGGCCAAGATCCTTCTTCACAGAAACACAAAACTGTTCCAAAACAATCAGATAAATGATGTAAATATTAAGAAATAATAGATAAAATTATCTGTGCTGATGACATAATTGCAAACATATAGATTTCCCTTTACCCTAATTTAAAAAATTAAAAATCAATTAGAAAGTCTGATACAGATGAATATACAAAAGCGAGGACCCTTTCACTTCTCTAGCAACAGGCACCCAGCAAAGTAAAAGCACGAAGACACCCGCACACCGCAGTGACGGTGCAGTGACAGCCGAGGTGCTGTGACCAGCTGCCCCGACAAGGGAGGATGCGAAGGCCAAGGGCGTTCATCCCTGCACCCAACAGCCGCTCCGCTCTCGCTGCTCAGGGACAGTGCCCTCCACCCACCTCCCCTCCACCTCCAGCAGCCGGGAAACACCCTGTCCAGCCGGCCGGGGGTGAGGAGGTGAACAGCGGGAGGAAGAGGCTAGGCAGTGGCCCACGTCGCCCTGGCTGTGTCCTCTCAGCAAAAGCTTGCCTGCTGGGTGCGCTATGAATCAAGTCAACACAGGCAGGCGTGAAAGTGGGGTCTTCCCAGAAGCCACCCAGCAGGTCAGACTGACAGCTTTCTCGGAATGCTCCTTTGACGGAGTCCCAGCCCAATTCTGTCCCATCTGGGGACTGACAGGCCGTGGTTTTCACCATGAGTGTGTGCTGTTCGTTTTCAAGGCTACTACAGAGCCGGACAGTGGGGGTGAGCACGGGGTCAATTCCGACGCCTCACAGCCGGCGAGGACACAGAAACGGGAACCCTGTGCACTGCAGGTGGGAATGTGAGACGGTGCAGTCACTGCGGGCAACAGTATGGAGGGTCCTCAAAAAACCAAACGTACAACTCCTGTGTGACCCAGCAATTCCACTTCTGGGTAATGACCGAAGAACTGAAAGCGGGGACTCAGACATCTGCATGCCCACGTTCATAGCAGCGTTATTCACAACAAACAGAACATGGAATCCACCCAAGGATGAACGGATAGATAAAAGCAAGATGCGGTCCGCCCATACAATGAAACATCAGCCAGCCTCCAGAAGGAAGGGAATCCTGGCACATGCTACAACATGGTGAACCTTGAAGACATTACTCTAAGGCACAACGGACAAACACTGTTAGGATTCCACTTCTGGGAGGTCTCTAGGGTGGTCAGTTTCATACAGAAAGGGGTTGGGGCAAGAGGAGAGGGTGGGTGTCTAATGGAGACAGTTTCGGCCTTACAAGCTGGGGACCTGAGGATGGGTGACGGGGCCAGCTACACAACAGCATGAACGCATCGGACACCCCTGAGCAGAGCGCTTAGAAATGGTTAAGGTGGTGAAGACAAACAAGCAAGAACCCCTCATAACTTGCTCTTCGGTTCTTAGCAAGATTCAGACAACTTTCTTGATAAAAACCAAAAACCCTCTTAAAATGCTGCAAGCCTTTGGTTAATCATATACAGCTGCTCCTGAGTTAAGGCTGGTTGGTCAAGTTGTCTTGCTACAACCGTAATGAGATCCTCACCCTTGTTTGCATCAGTCAGCCCGGGGTACGACTAGTTTCGTTTTCACTTAAACGCGCAAAACCTACGGTGACATCAAGGACTCGATTGATGGAAAAAGGTTTTCATCATTTTTGCCTGTTTTCTCTTTCACGAAGGATGGCATTTTCAAAAGTTCTGGCTTCTTCATTTGGACGAAGATGCCGGAGTCGAGGCCACCAAGCACAAACAGACAGACAGACCTGTGTTCTGGGGAGGCTGCCTATACACAGAAGCAGACGAGTCCATGTTCAGAGCCAGGGGGCACACTGCCCAGACCTGCGGCTCCACAGTGCAGCCCGGCTCTTTGGACAGTGGAGCTGGAGGCCAGGCCCACGCCCGGTCAGAATGCTGGCTTTTCTGACCCCCTGCGTGGTCAGAAGGGCCATGCTTACAGAGTGATCTTGCAGGCAAGGCCCCCACTGAGCATTAGTTCTGGAGCGAGGAGAGGGGGTGTGGGTGCCGTGGGGGTGGGCTCCCTTGCTTAGCACCTCCCTGATCCTGGCCTGCAGAGGCTGCGAAGCTAAGCCCAGGACCCAGGATTCCCGATGGGAGAAACCTGAGTTCGGTGGAGCTGAGCTGGGGGAAGGTGAGCAGGTTCCCGGGCAGCTGGTGGCTTTGGAAGCTCAGCCCTGTCTGTCCAGCCCGAACAACTCTGTCAGCAGCTGACATTTGAGGCAAACCCCGCTGCTTACGCTGGGACACTGGTGGAGCTCCTGGCCGCGACCAGGTACAGTACTCGTGTGCCAAGAAGCTCAAGAGGACTCCCTGAGGCTTGGGTGTGTGAGGCGCTCAGAGGGCCCTGGTTTACTGGCCGAGGAAGAGGTGCTGAGCCGGAGGGGTGGTGGCACGCAGGCTGGCAAGCGCAGCCTGCAGGACCGGAGCAGCCCCAGGAAAGCCGTGTGCAGCCTGTGGTGTGTGGCAGGAACGCCCCATGCTGAATGTCTGCGGGGTGTCTGTTTGAGCACACAAATGGGTGGCTGGCGCCGGGCCTGAGTCTCTGTCCTCAGGAGGAGCCGGCCTGTCCCCCTGCCCAAGCCAGGCCCAGGGAACACCCTGAAAAGAGCCCTTTGGACAGAACCCAAATGAAGACGGGAGCAAGGTTCCCTGGTCCAGCTGGAAAGGGAGCCCCTGGGTTGTCCTGGGTCCTGGGCTCCACAGCAGAGCCACGACAGGGACAGAGAAGGATGACCCAGTGCTCACTCAAGTGTTCTCTGCGGGTCAGACCCCTTCTCGGCAGCTCACAGGCCCGGGCTCCTGGAAGCCGCGAGCCCCAAGGCCAGTCCGAGCAGCACAGACCCCATTCGCCCACTTCCCCCATCGGGATGGACTTCACAGCTGCCCAAAGCCCACTGTAGCAACACCCTTGGGTGAGGACACCTTTTAAGGTTGCAAATATCCTTGGAGGTGGTGCCCACTGTGCTCACCCTGTACCTGCACTAACCTGAGCTACAGTAGGTCCGGGGTCCGGGGACAGCCGGTGTAGACAAGGAGAGCGGGGGCCGCAGAGTCCTGCCTGTGGCCACAGCCCTGAGCCTCATTCCCCTAAAACCACCTCAAGGGGTAACTGACCACAGAGTAACTTACAGGAAAGGGCCCTCATATCAGTGTCAAGCAGTTAACGAAGACCTAATTGAATAACAGAATTCAGTTTACAAAATACAGGCTGTTTCTCCGCAGCCCCTTCTCTCAAAGCCTTGGGAAGCAGGGCTTTAGTCTATTGAAGTCTTTTCTGTGTCCCCAGTGCTGAGACCCAGAAGGTGCTCAACACTTAATCCTCAGCGGCAGGCAGGCTGCAGCACCCTGGTTTGCAGAGGGTGGCCTGAGGGCCAGAAAGCCTGGCAGCAGAGTCCAGGCCTTGCAGAGTAAGCCTGCTCCCTACCAGCCAGGCTCCCCACCTGAGCCCCAGACCTGTCCCAGGGTCTCTCTCTGTGCCCCTCTCTGAGCATGGCAAACAGTTGGGCCCCTTCCCCATCCTACTGTGGCCCAAGATCCCCCTTAGGCGTGACCTTGAGGAGGGGCATTCCACCAGAAAGGATGTACCTTGCTGGCCGCCCTCTTCCCAGGCCCCTCTCCACCCAGGTCTGCCCTGTTTCTTGGCCTTTGGTCCCCCCAGTGGGGCCCCGGAGAGCTGCAGAGCCTTTCAGCCTGGGTGTGGGGGGCTGGGGGCCTGCCTTCCAGCCGTCCGGGGCCTCCTGTGAACAGGGTGGCCGCTGAGCAGCGGGTGAGACCTGGATTGTGCCTGAGTGAACAGAGGGAGAGGGACCAGGGTGTCCCAGGCACTACTGCTGTTGTCTTCAGACCCGGGATCGCTGCTTCTCCAGGAGGACAAGACGTGAGAGCGGGAAGATGCTGCCTGCCGCTTGCCCGTGCTCCGCCACTGTGCAGTGTTTCAAAGAGCGGCAGCGCGTCCACGACTCCCCAAGCACGAGAGCACTGCCCTTCCCCAGTGACGGCCACGGGGACGGGACGGCAGCCAGCGCGACACCGGCCAGCGGGTGCAGGAGCCCCAGGGGAGGGGTGGGTGTGGGCGGAGCCAGGGCTCTCCTCCCACAAAGGTCTTCTTCTTGAAGAGTGCGGCTGTTTTCATAACAGGCTATTTCTGGCCCCGTGTAGTAGGCTGACCGTCATTATTTTTAAAATGAGTTAGTATTCAGGACGCCGCCGCGGAACCCACACAAACGGCCACTCTGGGCACAGGGGCCTGCGGCCACGTCTGGGAGCCAGTGAGCCAGGCTGTCCCGGCCGAGGGCCTGCAGGGTCAGCTGTGCTGACAGCCACTTCTCTGAGCCCCGTTGTTGATCTGAAATACAGGTGACATCACCCGCTTTTGTTAGCATTCTATTCTAGTTGGTTCTATTTATTTTCTCTTTGCTTTTGAATATATGAAACATTAACGTGGCTCCAGAAATCAGAGCGCTTTCTGTGTAAGCATCTAACCTCCCCAGGGGGTTCCAAGGAGCAAGACCACCTTCCGTCCTCACTCCCAGTTCCCAGACCTCGTGACTCAGGTTCTAGGAACATGTCCCTGACAGTGAGCAGTGATAGCCTGCAGGCTCTGTCAGCGGTGTCCTGTGTGCCAAGCTCTTCTGACACTCTGCCCCTCAGAGACAAGTGGGTCAGGCAGGGACTGTTGCCTCCTGCCGTGCCGAGGGGGCGGCGGTGGTGGTGGTGGCGTTTCTGTAGCTCATCCCTGAACACTGGCCCTTGGGGTTCAGAACCCCTCGGAGGGCGGCGGCGGAGGCCCTGGCCAGCAGTGGGGCTGGCGCGTTCGTGTGCAGCCCTGTGCTGTGAAGGAGGCGGCCGTGTTAGAAGCAACTGTGTTAGAGGCCCCACTCCCCAGCTGGGCTGCAGCACTCGCGCTGCCGTCAGGCTGAGAGGTGGCTGGCACCCGCCGGCTTCGGCACCACCTCCAGGGAGACACTAGGAAGGCCTGATGGGAAAGCAGAGAGCGGAGGGAGAGGAGAGGGAGGCGTGGGCGGGAGGAGGAAAGACAAAGGAAGGGGTGCGGCGGCTGGCAGGCACCCGACCAGGGAGGAGAGTGACCTCAGCGCTGGAGAAGCCTCTGCTCAGCCTCAGAGGCAGGGTGGCCGGGCAGCTCCAGGGCACCGAAGTCCCTCGCTCTCCTCCACATCACACCGTCCACTCTCTGCAGGACGCAGTGCAGGACCTGGGGCCTCCCTGACCAGCCGGGTGCCCTCCTCACATAACCCGGAGCTCTGGGCTCCTGGTGGGACCGTCCCAGGCCACAGCCCAGCTCCCTGCCTTCCTGCTGCTCCCACTGGGTGAGTACTGCGTGTGCACCTCTGTCCCGAACCCCCAAGTCACCTGGGCTTTCTGATACTTTGCCCCGTCAGAAGCTGTACAGTCCTGGCGTAGTGAGTCTGTAAGTTTATCTTCCAGGTCCTGGGTTCCTTCGGATGGCAGCACCAGAGGCATGTCATCGGGGATACCATGCCCGGGCGCCAGGCTCCAAACCTGCTGGGCACCCTGGGTTCCTAGAGACACGCCTGCAAATCCAGCTGTAACCTGACCGGCTCCACTTTCCGGAATGGGGATCAGGCCAAGCCTGAGCCCAGGGGTGGAGCAGGGAAGGGATATTCAGTGGCTGTCACCAAGGTCCCTGTCTGGGCAGGCACTCTGTTAGATGTCTGGTGACCAGCGGTGCCAGCATGTGGCCCTTTCCCTCCTCCCCTAGGTGATGGAAACTCCAACCCTGGCCGCCGCCCAAGGCAGAGCCCTCTGGGCTCTCCTCCTGGCCATGCTCAGCTCTGTGGCCGGCCAGCCCCTGAGGGGAGACTCCATGTGCACAGCAAGGCCCCTGGCCAAGTACAGCATCACCTTCACGGGCAAGTGGAGCCAGACAGCCTTTCCCAAGCAGTACCCACTGTTCCGGCCACCCGCACAGTGGTCCTCCCTGCTGGGTAAGCTCCTTTCCTGCCACCTGCTCTTGGCATCCACCCAGGAGGGGACAGTCACCTGACAGCTGCACTATACTTCACAGTTTGGAGGGCTCTCTTATCCAATTCACTTCAGTGCATTAAGTATTTGCTGGGCACCTACTGCATGACAGCCAGTAGTGACCTGGGCTTTGGGGTCTGGGGGGCTGGGGTGGGCAGGATGGCCAGAGTCATGAGTGGGCCACCGGATGCTGGCCACACCAGCAAGATGCCCGGGCAGCATGTAATGGGTGCGGAGGAGGGGTGTGTGCACTCAGAGCAGCTGCTCACGGGGCGAGGGGCCCGCAGGGGCGGCACACAGTTCTGACTACAGCATGTGGCGGGAGAACCAGTATGCCAGCAACGGGCTGAGGGACTTCGCCGAGCGCGGCGAGGCGTGGGCCCTGATGCAGGAGGCCGAGGCGGCCGGAGAGAAGCTGCAGAGTGTGCACGAGGTGTTCGCGGCGCCCGCTGTGCCGAGCGGCACAGGGCAGACCTCCGCGGAGTTTGAGACCCATGCCAGGCACTCACTCGTGAGTGGAGGACGATGGGAGGGTGGGCAGAGGCGCGGGCTGTGCTGGCCACCTTGCTGAGCACCCGGCCCCCCAGGTGTCCTTTGTGGTCCGCATCGTGCCCAGCCCAGACTGGTTTGTGGGTGTCGACAGTCTGAACCTGTGTGACGGGAACCGCTGGAGGGAGCAAGTCACCGTGGACCTTCACCCGCATGACGCCGGGACTGACAGCGGCTTCACCTTCTCCTCCCCCAACTTTGCAACCATCCCACAGGACACGGTGACCAAGGTGAGGGGACAGTGGAAAGGCCACTCAGGGCAGCTCTACTGCCCAGCTTTGTCCCTTGTCTGGATGGCACCTCTGTCCGTAGGGTCCCAGTGAGCAGAGATGCAGCCCTGCCAGGAGGGAGCTGGCTGCACTACAGGATGGGGGGCATGGTGGGGGTCTGGGGCAGGCTGGTGCCTTTCCTGGACCGTGGGCCCAGGCACCCTGTGAGTGTGGAGGCCCAGGTGGGGGTGTTCCCACACGGCCCTGCTGGGCTCCGCTGGCTCCCACCTGGCCAACCACACGGCAGGTGCATGTGAGCTCCTCGGCTCCCAGCCCGTGCTGACCCCCCATTCCTCCATCCTCCCCCAGATAACCTCCTCCTCTCCCAGCCACCCAGCAAACTCCTTCTACTACCCACGGCTGAAGGCCCTGCCCCCCATCGCCAGGGTGACCCTGGTTCGGCTCCGGCAGAGCCCCAGGGCCTTCGTTCCGCCAGCCATAGACCTGGTGGGCGGGAGCAACGAGATCGTGGACAGCCCCTCAGGTAAGCCCAGGTCCCCGCCCCACACTGCACGCCTTGCCCCCAACACGTCCTGGGCCAAGCGCTCAGGCTAGCGGGAACAGCCATGTCTGCACTGGTCAGCATGCGCCACGGAACCTCCTCAGCCCCAACTCCACGGAGCTGTCAGTCCCCAGCCCCTGCACCAGGTTCTTATCTCGCACCCTCAGAGTAACCCTGAAAGGGAGTGTCCCAACAGGGACCGCCTGTGACGCGGCAGTAATGACACCTGATATCCCCCCAGAGGCCAAGCCAGTGGCTCACATGTGACCCTCCAAGGGGTGATGGTCCAGGGCCCAGGGCCCGTCACCCGCCCCCACGGTGCTGCCCTGCAGCAGCCCTAGCTTGTAACAGGTCACCCAGTTCTGAGCCAGGATCTTGGATGTGCCATGCCCACCACCAGGCTGGGGCCAGGCCACCAAGGACAACAGGGTGTCAGGAAGGGGGTCAACCCAGGAGAGACCACTGGTGCTCCGAGAGCCCAGGGCACCACGCTCTTGGGGCCACGCGCACCTGCGTCTCTAAGCGACTCTACCGACGGGCTTGGTGCAAGGTTCCAGGGACTCACCGCGTGTGGTTCAGGATGACGTGGGCCCGAGGGGTTCAGAGCGTCCTGTGAGGATAACCCGAGGTCTGGGAGGAGTGGTAGTTGGTTGGGTCAAACTGTAAAGGACAGATTAAACTCTTGCCCAACACGTGTAAGTGAAAGATGTTCCCACATCTACAGCCCAGAAGTGAGGTGTGAAGGAGGCCCCAATGCCCATGTGGCCTGTGTCACAGCTGACAGGAAGGCCTTCACTAAGTGGATCCCTCTGTGCCCTCCCTAGCGAAGGGCACGGTGGGGGTGGTAGTCGCCGGGGCACGGCCCGCCAGAGCGGGAGCCTGTGTGCCAGGTGCTGGGCGGGCCCGGAGGCCGTGTCCCCGCGGCAGTCAGCTCCGAAGCACGTCCGTGACTGGACACGCAGCAGGAGGGCAAGGCCCTCAGCGTGGGCCTCCCTGCAGCACGTCTCACAACAGGGGCGTCCCCTTGCTATCCGGGAACGGGACCGTGGCTGAGTCCCCCAGGGCTCCCGCCGCCATGATGCCAGAGTTCGTCACCAAAGCCCCAGAGAGTGGAGATTTGAGCGCAGCATCAGGCTTTTAGCTTAGAAACGTTAACCCAAGTAAGTCACTGCAGCGGTTCCTTAGGAGGTGGGTCTGGCGGCATCTTCTCGTAGCCAACTCTGAACCGTGCTGAGAAGAGCAAGCGTGCCCTCTGCACTCCGCAGTTGGGAGCTGGTCTCAGGATGAACACACCTCAGGGCCCCCTTCTGCCACCAGCTCCTCCTCGTGGCTCACGAGTCTCTTCTGGGTTTGGTCCGGTTCCAGAAACACCGCTGGACTGCGAGGTCTCCCTTTGGTCGTCCTGGGGGCTGTGCGAAGGTCCGTGCGGGAAGCTGGGAGCCAAGACCAGGACGCGCTATGTCCGCGTGCAGCCCGCCAACCACGGGGCACCCTGCCCCGAGCTTCAGGAGGAAGCGGGGTGCGCTCCCGACAACTGTGTGTGAGCCCGGGCCCCGCAGGCCCAGTCATGGCGCTGGGGCCACACAGGAGCAGGCTAAGCAGCAGCTTCATCACCTCTGAGCTCCACTGCTGACTGACCCTCTGCACAGACGTGCCCACGGGCCAGAGGGGACGTCATGAACAGGCACCTCCTTTCTGTAAGTTCTCCCTCGCGGCTCCTCACCCTAAGGTCCGTCCTTGTGGAGACTCGCCCGTCTGCTCTAGGACAGGTCCAGTGCATTTACCAGCATATGGGCTGCTGTCCTCCATGCGCAGCAGCCAGTCAGGGGCCCTGCAGGACAGCCACACGTCCCAGGCCCCTCACGCTGGCTGTGAAATACCTCGGTCCTGGTGCCAGGTGGCCACTGGCCCAGGAGCCCTGCACCCACACCTGCTGCTTGAAGTGAGGCTGCCGCTGGGCACTCGCCACTCCTGGCATCCAAGCAGGTGACACCTTGGGACATAAATTAAGGGGGCAGGCTGGGATACCTCACCTGGCATTGTCACGCGAATGGTCTGTGCATTTGAATAAAGACTATCTGTTTCCTGACATCGGTGGCGATCATCTGGCGTTTCCCAGACGGGTGCTGGGTGAGGCAGATGCACAGACCCAGGGCTGCCCACCAGCCCCTGGAGTAGGGTCTCCCCATGGACATCGCAGAAAACACATGGCAAGAGTCAGAGACACGGCCCACACCCAGCACACGCGGCGGCGGCTGACGGGACAAGACCAGGGAGTGCAGGGGAGCACCCCGGGCCATGGAGCACCACGGCCCCAATCTCACAGACAGCCCTGAGGGCCCTGGCCCTTGTCTGAGGTCCAGGTTTGCAACCTCTTGCTACTACTGTGGACCCTCAGGAGCTCCCCCATGAGCACAGCAGAGGCTGGGCCGGGCCCTCAGAGGACAGGGGGAGACGGGACACCATTCTTCCTCCTGCTGTGACTCCTGCAGAATCAGAGCCGCCACCCCCCCCCCAACCCCTGCCCTGCCTGGCAGACCCCACTCCCTGGTCCAGTCTGCAGCAACATGCCTGGAAAGGGTTCCTCACATCCTGGTTCCAGCCTCTGCCTTCCACGCAGGCTTCCTTCCCGCTTCGTGCTGTCAAGGACCCAGGGCCCCTCAGCATTGCGTCACCAGGGCCACACACCTTGCCCATCTTCCTAGTCCTCTCAGGAACAGGGTTTTCAGCTCCCCACTTGATGCATCAAGTTCCTTTGGCCTCCAGGCCCCTGCCCAACCCCCATTGGCCGGGTGATGCCCTTCCCCTCCCTGACACACCTCCCTGCTAACTGGACCTCAGAGCCCTCCATCTGCTCCTGACGCTCCCCCTCAGCCCCTTCCTCTCTGCAGAGCAGATTCAGGTCCCCAATGGCTACTTCAACCCTTCACCTTGGGGAGGAATGAGAGAAAGCAGCTGCCTGTGACCTTTTCGCTCCATGGGGGAGGGGGCAGTGGAGGCCCAATGAGCACCTTAAACACGCTAATGCTTGGACCTGCTGCTAAACAGGCGGCAGGCGTTTGCCCAGAGGAGGGGACTTTTCTGGGGAATGTTCCGGGCATGTGATCTTGGGGCACAGCCCTGAGGAGGGCCCAGGAAAAACCTGAGCTCCACACGCACGGCCCTGCTCTCCATCAAGGCACCACACTGGGCCTGTCCACTCATGCACACCCTGCCCCAGCCGCCTCGCAGGCTCCTAGCGAGTGGCTCTGGGGGGAAGGGCACCCACGGGGCGACAGCCACACGGCGCAGCGCGGGCACGGAGCAGACCGAGCAGGTACTTGCTGAAAGAGCAAGGAACTCGGCACCTTTCACCTGCCCACAGGGGTCCTGACCATGAGTGCCTGGGCTACCAGAAAACACGAGACATCCCCTCTTTTCAAAACAAGGCGACAGTGAAGGGGCAGGAGGTGGGAGTCCCTCCAAGGTCAAACCACAAGCAGCCCCTGGGGAAGGGGTGCACAAAGCAGTCAGACCCCACCCCGGAAGCCCTGCTGAGCTGCGGTGTCAGAGGCCCTCGCCCCGCAGGCACCAGCCCCGGGCACCAGCCAGCAAACTCCGGCCTCCTGCGCGGGGCCCTGCAGAGAAGAAAAACGGCCATTGAAAATTCCTGAACGTGAGCCCCTGCTCACATGGGCTTGAACACTTCTGGGCTGGTGACACCCGGAGGCCCCTGGAAGAAATAATCATAGGTCCTCCCCGAGGCCCCACATGGATATGGATTTAGGACTCAAAGGTTTCCAGCTGTGACGTGACTCACAACCAAAACCCAGCAACACACGAGGAAATCACCCCTAAACCACAGGGAACAGCCAGCGACAAAGTCAGACACACAGAGCCTCAGGTGCTGGGGAAGCCGCTGTGTTGCCCAGCTTGAGTGCACACTTGAGAGTGTACCCCAGAACCAAGCACAGCACCAGACCACAGGTTCAAACTGGACCACACGGACTACACACTCCAGTCAGATGACACAAGACCACAAGAGCTGTGGTGGAGACCCCTCTGGACAGCCATGTCCATTTCCCCTCCTTCCTGGAGCAAGGGGTGGGTGGTGCCCTGGGCGGGGGGCTGAAATGGCAAGTATTATTTGGGGCCAGAACATTTACGTTTTTGTGAGACACTCCAGACCCCAAAGCGCATGTCAACAGGCAGGTGCCTTCACAGAAGCCCCCTGGAGCCAACGTGCTGAGGGTGCCCACCTGGAGAGTACCCAGGACTGGCAGCCAACTTGCAAACAACCTTTGTTGTGTTAAGGCACTGAGATTTGAAGGAGACAGATGATGGCAGTAAACCAGCAAAAAAATCCTTGCATTGGACAGTACTCAGGCTCTGGAGAAGAGGGGCTAGAACTGTTGCTGGTGATGATGATGATGATGATGATGATGATGATCATGGTGATGGCGATGGTGGCAATGATGGTGTTGGTGATGGTGATGGTGCAGGACACTCTTTTAGGAAGGTGGCTGGGGATACCCTCATTGATGAGCCCGCCTCTG
This sequence comes from Furipterus horrens, assembly GCF_987537825.1. Taxonomy (NCBI): domain Eukaryota; kingdom Metazoa; phylum Chordata; class Mammalia; order Chiroptera; family Furipteridae; genus Furipterus; species Furipterus horrens. The sequence goes on from NW_028327172.1 coordinate 217,928,172, forward strand.
AGCAGAGCTCTGAAGGAGAAGAGGGGAAGTCTCTGTCTGGTGATGAGCATTCCAGGCGGGGAAACAGCCAGAAGCAAAGGTGCCACTCTGTTGTGGGGACAGCCAGCTCTGTGTGACTGGCACAGTGAGCAGGGGCAGCCTGGTAGGAGCCCAGGCAGACGGGTTATGAGCTTCTGCTCCCGGCGAGGTGAGGAGTGGGGTTGCGTGAGCAGCTGGTGGCACTGGGAGGGGGGTGGAGAAGGCAGGGGCAGGACATTGAGAAGTAATGAGAGGGGCCTCCAGGCAGAGATGGTGGACTGAACACGCCCATCTAACCCCACTTCTGTCCAAACTCCACTGAGACCATAGCCAAGGCTGTCCGGAGGGCATACCCAGGTGACTGCCTGGGGCATGAGGTCTGCCCAGGCGTCCTGTCCCCCACACACAGCCAGACCCTACACTCGGGGTAGAAACCGCATCTGAGACACTGTCCTTTCCATAAGAGGGATAGGAGAATGCTCACTTCCTCCTCCGACTTCCAAAAACAAGCAAACAAAAGATTGAACTGGGGCTGGAGCAAAGAGGAGCTGGGGTTAGGCCAAATGATGTGCTGAGAGCGGGCCAGCAGCAGAGTTCAGAAGACACACTGTCACTCCTTTGCTGAGCGGGCCCTCAAGGACGGTGGTGTCCCTTGATATCAGGGAAGAACAGAAGCAATTCTCTCTGGAGGAAGCCTCCCCAACTCCCTGTGTGGATCTCCGGCCTCCCACCTATCAAAACCAAGCAATGAGTTCAACCCAAAAGTCACCAGATAAACAAGAAAAACAAGTCACTATAATCCACTGAAAGTCAGCAGAAACAAACCAATAGATTCAGAGACCCAAGATGATGAAATTGTCACAACTAGAACAGGTACAACAAAAATGGCCAACGACAAGGGATGCCTAGGAACGAGCAGACCCACGGGGAAAGAAAAGTCAGTGCCTGACAGGCCTGCCTCCTGGCCGCGGGAGAGACTGAGGACGGTCCCCAGGACAGCGCCTGGAGAGGCAGAGCAGCAGCACACTTGGAGAAGACACGGACCATAAAGTGAGCAGCATTAAAATGTTTTAAATCCAACACTGAGGGTTTGGTGGGGAAAGCGGAGAGCGACGGGGATACTGGAGAGACCACAGTGCCCCAGTTACAGAACTGGCTCAAGTGAAAAGGCATCGTCAGAACCAGAAGGCACAGACATAGCCCCAGGCCGTGCACAGGGTGGGAGACTGCGGAGCACCACACACGGGAGACCTCCGAAGGGCCCCGAGGAGGGCAGATCGCCCCAAAGGAGCATCCGCTGGAATGACAGTCATTTCCAGCCGCCGCCAAGGGAGTCAGAAGGCCGTCAACACTTGGAACATGTTGAGAGAAACATCGACCTAGAGTTGTGAACTCAACACTCTTTCAAGGATGAAGACTTTTACATATTTACGTATTTTCCGATGAACAAAAACTGAGTTTAGTTCCAAAACGACCACCCTGAACGAACTTCTGGGGCCGTGTTTCACACAAGAGTGTCTCCCTTGCGTCCTCTGGAAAAGCTTGAAGGCAAAGGCAGCCCAGTGGGAACAACGCTCTTCTGTCAAAGGAGCCAAAGGCAGGGGGCAGTGGTGGGGCAGGGAGTGCCTGTGTCCCCGGGGAACCTCCCAGAACCCATGTGGCGGAACCAGCTCGGGACTCACTCAGGAGTCCGTGGAAGGCCGGCGCCTTCCAGCGGACACTGGGGGGTCAACTGTGGTTGACATCGGTCAGCTCCAGCTCCCAGCACAGCAGCGGCTGCCCATCCCCCATCCAGCCAGGGGGGCAGCTGTGCATGCGCCTCCAGAGCAGCCCACGCGTGGCTGGCAGGAACCACGGTGGGCAATCAGGGCCCCATGTGCCAAGGGTCGGGACCTGGGACCTGACAGGTGGCTGCTGCTCCTAATCACAGAGATGCAGACAAAGGGGGAGCAGCCATTGTTGCTGCACCTCTAGCCGGCCCCCCATTGCAAGCCCTTCCCCCTCCAGCTGAAGCGGCTTTGGGGGGATTTAAAGGTCCAGCGCCCTTTTTTACCTCCACTCACTTTTCACGCTTTCTCCTTTCAGGAGCCGGTAGTAAAGACAAGGACACTCAAAAGGAACCGCACACAAGGGAACACCAGAGGTGACGTGAGCCCAGGGGACGGCTCAGAACCGGCCTGAGGACCCGCGGCTCCCCCTCAGGGGGTGCTCCACGAGGACAAGAGACCATAAGCAAAGAAACAAAAATAACAGGGAGAGAGAGCAAACCCCGGGGTGGGTGGGGGAGGGTGATATCCAGAGACACGACATTAATGGACTCAAATGTCCAGGGCTCCACAAGTAATCACAGGGCTACAAAGAAACAGGGAGGTATGAACTATTCAAAAGAAAAAAATAAGAAAACTGAGGAAGATCTAGGGGCAGATCCGCTAGACAAAGACCGTTTTTAAAGATGATCAAAGAGAGGGTGTACTGCCCGGGTCGCCTTCCCTGATGCAGTCATGTGGCCTCTCGGTTCTGTGAAACGTTGCCACTGGGGACACCAGGTGAGGGGAACATGGGACCTCTCTGCACTGCTGCTACAACTTTCTGTGAGTCTGTAAATATTTAAAAATAAAAGCTTTAAACAAATATGACGGATGCCAGGACTGAAAGGACCTAATGGATCACACTGGTGAGTTTAACGCCTTTTTTGAAAATGGGGAAACTGCGACTCGGAGAGTCTCCTGCAGGGCGAGGCCTCGGTTAAACCCAGGCTGCTGGGGCCTCCAGCTGCACTCCCACACCCCCCTCTCCTCCCTTCTCGTGCCCAGGACACAGCCTGCACTGCCTCACCCCCAACTCCGGCCTGGCCGTGGAGACCACCGGGAGACGGCCGCGTGGGCTTGGCCACTGGGCACTCGCTGGGCGAGGCGCTCTGCAGTTTGCTCCCGGCCCGCCTGGCTTTCATTCCAGTGGAACACGTCAGAAGCCTTACAGGTAACGGATGAGAAGGCGCTCTGATGACCGTGCTTGGAAAGGCCCCAGAGTCCAGCTGTCCTGTTCCCCAGGACCTGCTGCGACACCGGCCCAAGGGCAGCCACCACATGTCACTTCTCACAGAACCCAGTTCATAGACACAGCCCGTGAAATACACACACTCCACAGGCAGCATCACCGGCAACAGATCCATTTCAAAGCAAGTGCTGCCAGGAGTGGCTAAAGCAACGGAAATGCAACTGCGGACACTTCTGTTAAGTTCCTGTCTTTCACTTACAGCTGCTTTTTACTTCCACGCGGGGGAACGAGAGGAGAAATGCATCATCGAAGACATTCCCAGTGACACGCTGATCACAGGTAGGTGCGATGCGCTCTGCTGACTGTGTGCTGCGGAGGCCACGCTGCGCTCTCAGGCCACCGCTGACGCACAGGTTGTTTGTCAGCGAGGCTCAGGCTGGTGGTTTCCTCTTGAGACAGTTTATCAGGTCATGCAAATGCAACGTGAAATAGCCTTTAGAGCGACTTGCATAATTCATAAACAGGAAAGCCAGCTACAACACACAGAACCCAAGCTTGATTTGCTTTTCTGCTGTCAGGTTTTCTTCAGTAAAAGATTCTGAGGCCATTAATTCTGCTGAGTGTGGCTGAATCTACCAAGACACGAGAGGTCTAGACGTGTCCAGTGAAACGGGTAAGACAGCAGATGTTACTGTGCCCTGTGAACACCCATTTCCCACAGGGTGGGGTGCTGAGGAGCGATGCGTGTGCAGGCCTGACACTGCTGTCCACAGAACCTGCCGCCACCACGGTGACCTCTGCTCATCCCCACTCCCCACCGGTCGCCCTCCATGGTGAGCTTCACTGGCCTGCTGAGAAAGCAGCAAGTGCCAGCGTCTCGGAATTGCACAGAAAATCCAGTATGTTCAACATTCAAGTCAGAATCAACATCAAAAGCCCTGATTTTCAAACAAGGAAAGGAAAGAAGGGGCGAGCCGTGCTCTGTCAGTGCTGAGCGGGGACGCGCAGGTCAAGTCCAGTCTCACAGTGAATGTGTCCAGCTGGAGAGCTCCGCCGCAGAGGCTGATGCCCACCCTGCCAAAGTCAAGTCACGCATCACGCCAGGAGGCAAAGAAGAGACTGCAACGTGAGCCAGATTTGGGGGTGCAAAGAAGACACACGGACAGCCCTGGCTGGTGTGGCTCAGTGGACTGAGAGATGGCCTGTGAGCCAAAGGGTTGCTGGTTCGATCCCCAATAAGGGCACATGTCCGGGTTGTGGGTCAGGGTCCCAGTGGGGGTGTGCGGAGGCAACCACACGTGTTTCTCTCCCCCCTCTCTCTCCCTCCCCTCTCTCTAAAGTGAGTAGCACTGGTGGTGCCAGTGCCTCCTCACTGCTGTCACGGTTGCTGTGACAAGAGGCTGCGTTTGGGACTGTGGAGTGTGAACAAGACCACCTGGGCTCAGGTCCCAGCTCTGCCACTTAGTAACTGTGCGCCGTTGGACAAGCAACTTAACCACTTAGCTTCGCTTGTAAAACAGGATAAAATAATAATGACACCTTTTTCTTTTGGTTGTGATAATGACTGAACCAATATTTGTAAAGCTCATAGGACACACTTCAAGTGTTTGCTTGTGTTCCCTGACCCCAACTTTTTCATCTCAGAGATGTTCCGATTCCTGGGTGTATAGCTCTGTGTCAAGTGGCCGTTTTTCTAGCAACCTGTGAATTTTTCTGCCTGCATTTGAAGGGGTGGCAGAGAAGTTAAGAGAAATGGGAGTAGCCTGCCCACCGCCCACCTGCCGTCTTGAGGCCCACCAGCTGGATGGACTTGGCCGGGGACACACTCACTAGCAGCGAGCCCGAGAATCGCCTGACCAGCTTGAGGGTCTGAGCAGGAGGCAAATGCAGCCAGATGATGCTCAGCAGCTGGAGGAGGACTGGTCTCACTCATGAGCCTCTTTTAGTCCTTGTCCCCCATGGGCCCTGAGTCTACCCCCTTTCCTGTCCTGCTCGGGCCTTCCCTACCTCCAGCTGCCTCTCTCCCCCGTCTTCTCCATCTCTGTTCTCACCACTCTGCGGCCTCTGTAGCCATCACCCCCATGCAATTATTTTTTAAAACATTTTATTTAATTATTTTTAGAGGTGGGGGACAGGGAGAGACACATCCATGTGCGAGACAAACACTGACTGGCGGCCTTTGTACATGTCCTGACCAGGGACCACCCTGCAACCCAGGCAGGTGCCTGGACCTGCCACCTTTTGCTTTGCAGGGCGATGCCCAGCCAACCGAGCCGCATCCGTCAGGGCCCCCAGGCAGTTACTGAGGTTCCGAGCTCAGCTCCTAAAGCCTGCTATAACTACAGGGGCAATCTGGAAACAAGTCACGTCACACGTTTACATTCTTCTTTAAAAGAGAATGGAGTCCTGAAGTCCCAGAATGTATAAAACGCTAATAGGGGAAAACAGGGGGAAAAGGCAAGAAAGAAGAGAAAAACAGGACAAACAGAAAACAGAGCTTGAACCCAACAACATTTTATACGACACTAAGTATAAACGGACAAGCTCCAATGAAAAGACAAAGGTTGACTGGATTTAAAACAAAACTATATGCTGTTTCCAAATGTTTTATATAAGGAAAGGTTGAAGGTAAAAGAGCAGAAAGACAGACATGTAGATATGAACTGAAGCCCAGTGGGAGTAAAGTGCACTTTAGGAAAATCGCCAGTGCTGGGTTCAGTAAAAGAAAGATGTCTGGATGTGGTTCCTCCTTGACTCTAATGAACTTCTTTTGAAGGAATCTGAGCACACAGATCATCAGTTAAGTCTCTACTCTCGTCATTATTTTCCTTCAACTATAACCACGTCTTTAATCATCAGCCCAAGCAGCACAGCAGTGTACACCAAGATATAATTCTTAAAGACTTCTTCCAGAAGTCCCTTTTCTGAAAAAGCTTCATTTCACACTTACTGTGTGCTGTGTGCACTGCAGGGTGCAGTCCCTACATCTGCAGCCAGGACCTGGGTCCAGCTCTCCTGCCTGCGGTGTGGACGAGCTTCTGACGGCTGCGGGCCAGGGCTCGGCCACCTGTGCTACCTGCGCCAGGACACAGCTCCAGTCCCCTCCTGCCCCCGTCTCGTTGAGCCATCACAAAACCTTCGCCACCTGTGAAATCCCAACTTTCACTTAGTGCACACTTGATCGTGAACGCCCGTGTCAAACATGCTTGGTTAAGAAGTGCTAATCCAGAGGCACTTATATTTAATTTTTTAGGTCACCACAAAATGAAAAACAGACTTTAAGTTTTTCTGGGGACCTGTGGGGACCTGAGACCGTGTCTGATAGCCTTTGTCCAGGAAGAGCACACACCAGCTGCTCACTTCCCTCTTCACAGTTCTGAGGTCCAATGGTGTAAAGTGTACCCACAGAATAGGTCCAGGAGAGACCTCAAGCAAGGCATCAAAATCCACTGGAAAGTGTGATTTCGCTCACTGAGAATAAACACAGACTGCAAGGAATTCAAGGGCTTGGCCTTCCCCTTCCTCTGCAGAGGCAGCTCAGAGCACCACAGGGGACAGAGACCTACTTTTGGAGTCAGCAAGGAGTGCTCTGCAGCTGCCTCGGTGGCACAAGAGCTGGTGACCGTGAGCTATTTCCTTATCTGTAAACTGGAGTGACACCTGTTCGTTAATATCAGTTCCCACCCTCTTGGGCTCTGTCTACAGCTTTGTCACTTGGCCTCCCAGTGTCTACCCTAAGCTACCCACCCCCCACCCCCACCAAGGGAGGGAACTTCCCAGAGCAGCAGAGAAGAGGCCGGCACCCCCTGATGGGGGCCGAGGCAGCAGGACCGGTGCGCCTGAGACCCGCCCCCGTCCGGATGCCATGGCCAAACATGGGATAGGACTTGCTTGGGAACTTGCTTAGAAGCTTCAAAGGCAAATAGAGTGATTCTCTTAGCTCTTTCAGTATTGCTCTTTAATAATGAATTCCAGGTTGTCTTGAAAGGAAAAAAGGGAGAGAGGTCTTTCAGGGAGAGAGGAGGAACTGTGGAGGGGACACGGCGTAAGTTCTGGCGCCAGCCTGGTGAGTTTCAAAACACTTGCTGGCCATTGCAAACATTGTTTAAAAAACAAGGCTGTTGGTTTCTTGTAAATGGCAAGCAGTGAGAGAAACGGAGAGGTGCCGTGGAGCACAGGGATCATTAAAAAGAAAATAACTAGAATTCTGAACCAATGAACTTGCTCCTGGTTGCTTCCTTTCAAAGGTCCCAGATATGACTCTTATACTCTGCCAGGTACCGGGGCTGCTGCTGTTTTTCCCTTCAGAGCGAAACTTACTAGGGACTAGGAGACCGATGCTCGGCGGGTGTCCTTCCCCCTTCCCAGTCCTTTCTTCACAGAAGACCACACCACGGCCCGGGTGTCCGAGGCTGGGTGCTCTCTGGAGCAGCCCCGAGATAAGAAGTCAAGTGCAGGTGACTCACTGAGAGGTGGTCCCAGGAACCACTGGAAGGAGAGGCTTCCAGTGAAGCGCAGACTCAGCCCAAAGCTCAGAGACCGGCACTCCCAGGTCACAGCAGCATTACTCACAGCGGCCAAAAGGGGAGCCACCAGGCATCCAGGGACGGGTGAAGGGCTGAACACAGTGTGATGAGACATTACTCAGCCTTAAAAGGAAGGAGTACTGTCACCTGACTCAACTTGGATGAACACTGAGGACAGGAGTCTCGGTGAAACAAGCCTGTCACAAAAGACAAATACTGTGTGATTCCACTTAAATGAGGTCCCTAGAACAGGAAAATAAAACAGCAAAAAGCAGCCCTGGCTGCTGTGGTTCGGTTGGGGCGTCGCCCCGTAGATGAAAGGTTGCGGGTTCGATTCCCGGTCCAGGAGTGTATGGGAGGCACCAATCAATGCTTCTCCCTCACATCAATGCTTCTCTCTCCCTTTCTCTTGCAAATGGCCTCAAGTGAGGATGAGTTTTAAAAAGAAAACAAAAGCAAAAGGTAGAATAGAGCCTGCCAGGAGCCTGGGGAGGTGGGGGCAGAGTTTCTGTTCCGGGCGATGGAAGAATTCTGGAGATGATGGTGGCAGTCGCACAGCGATGTGAATGGTTAAGTTCAATTTTGTCACATAGATTTTACAATGACTTAAAAAAAAGAGTTGGATGAGATACCCACAGAGTTTGTCCCACCTCCAGGCAAAGGAGCTGGGCGTCTGTCCTCTCCCGTTTCACTGGCTTCCGGCGGGGGCGGTCGCAGGTCCCAGTGATGCATGTGATGGGGACACAGTGTCCACCATGGCCGTGCGGACGCACATCATCTGTTACTCCTCCCTGGCTGCAAGTGCTTCTGTGCCTGGGCGGCTGCTCAGTCTCCTGAGCCCTCACCTGCAAATGCCCCTGGTTTCTAATGACGCTGCTTTGGGAGAAGTCTCTGTACTTCCAGCCATCGTCTTTCGTGAAAACAGGACGAGAAACTGAGAGAGACCGTGACGTGACACACGGGCATGGAGGACTCTCCCATGTGGCTGGGACAGAAAACTGGGCCAAAATGAACAAACGCTTCACTAGAGAGGAGACCCCACTAGCCGGGAAGCAGACAGAAGGGGCTCAGCTTCGTGAGTCATCAGAGGAACAGGAGCAAAGCCCAGCGAGACACACACACCAGCAGATGTAAAATGAAGACAAAAAGCAGCGAGCACACAAGCGCACGCCACTCTCGTATGCTCAGCCCGGACTCCCGCTGGGCCAGGACCCAGGCACACGGAACTGCCTGTGGTGGCCGAGAGACAGGACCCTGCCCCACGCGCACCGACAGTCAAACACAGACTAAGCCACCAGCCGCCTGCGCGGAGGCCTGGGGCACACGGCCTCACCAACACAGGCGGGCTGGGCGCCGACACAGCCTGCACGCACTCACGCAGGGCTCAGAGGTGCCCAGAATGTGGCGTGGTGGTTGCCTTGGTAAAGCTGGGGGCAGTGCTGGTGAGTGGCAGGGCGTGTGGGGTGCTGGCCACGTTCTGACCAGGGTGCTCTAGTCGTGCTAACTGGTTGAGGGGCACATATGGCGCTATACACGGATGGGGCATGTATGACGCAGTGCACACACATACGTGCACCGCCTCTCCGACACACAGCACCTTACTGCCGCCCCCCACATGCAATCTCAGAAAGGTCCACAAGTTGTAGGGAACCCAGGGGTCCCTGAGGGACCTAGAGCATTCTGGAAGGGGTCACTGTTCATAGCAACCGCTTTCCATGCCCAGGTCACTGCAGGGTCAACAAGACAACTGGGCTTTTCGCCCCACACCGCAGGGCCCCACCCCTTCTTTCTTCACTCATTCTTCAAACACCAAGCACCCAATTCGTGTCTGGAAGGTTCTGTACTCAACTCTGGATCTTTCTTCAGCTCTGAACAGACTTCAATTTAGGTGACAGACGAATGTTTAAGGACATAGAAAGATGGACACAAAGAACTGGGTGGAAAAGTCAAGTTACACATCATACGTGCTTGTATATTTTTTATAAAATATATAACATGTACTTATAGAAAAAAAAAGTCTGGAAGGATCATACTGCACACAGAAAACTCCTAGAGGGGATTTTAGATTCTAAAATTCCTTCAGTGAATGCATTTATTTTTCTAATACCAACTGAAATGGCCCATGGTTCCAGCCTCGGAGACCCAGGGTCGGGGGGGAAGGGACGAACAAGCACTCCAGGTCCCAGGGCAGCGCTGAGCACCTCAACAGTGCACACACCAGGCATGGGGAGACCAGGAGAGGCCCGTCCAGGCGGCTGGGGGAGGGCGTCTGTGTGCCTGGGGCCACCGGCCTCCGCTCAGCCAGCTCTCACTGAACGGACACCCCCGAGGCAGGACCCTGGGGAGCAAGGCCACCCGCAAGCTGTGTAAGAACCGCACTGGCTCTGAAGCACGCACACGGACCCTGGCTGTGGGGTGAGCACACTGTGGTGTGGGCACCAAGCCCTAAGCTAGGGCACCGAGCTCACTTTTCATCCTGCTCACCCTTTTCTTGTCTGGGTGGCCCCTGAGAAGTCACTGAGCCCTGGGGTCTCGGGCACCTCCTCTGCCAGCTGTTCAGAGCCGGGGCGTCACCCTGCCGTGAGAGCCCACAACGGGGTCGGAATTACTCCTCAGTGCTTGCACGGTGCTTACAGCGCCAAGTTCCATGTTCCGCAGTTCACAAACATGGACTCACGCCTCGTCCCCTAGGAGGTGCGCCTGGCTGCCCTGGTTTTAGCCACGGGAAAACCCTGCCGGTGCCACACCGGGCGGCGGAAGTCCGCGACGCAGCCCATCCCTGCTCAGCACCAGCGCAGCTCGCCCCACACGCGGCCGTGGATGTCAGGCTGTGCCCGTGCAGCGCGTCTCTCCTGCCACCTGGTGGCAGCTGCGGGCACGACGCCTGGGTCCAGGCTCGCCTCCCGGCGGCCCGGGGTGGGGGGCGGGGTAGCGTTATGTCCAAAGGGCCTTCCTTGTGGACTGCGTAACATCGGGTCATTGAAAAGATCCGGTCCAGCGTCTCGGTCTAACTTCTGTTTAGACCAGTTACACGGAATGTAATTACTGATATGCCAGGAGTTAGGTCTGGTTTCTGCTCCCCATTTCTACGCCCTCCCTTCCTGTAGGTCACTTGAACATTTCGTAATATTGCATTTTGCATCATCTGTAGTATTTTTCACTTCGTCTCTTTGTATGCAGCAGCCCCTCTCTATATCGCGGTTCACTTATCGTGGCCTCACTGTGTCGCGGGATTTTTAAAAATATTATTTAATTATTTTTCGCGGATTTTTTGCTATGTTGCAGGATTTTCTGGTACTGTATATGTATGTTGTTAAAGTTATGTAGGTTTAAGGGTGTATAATATGTTTAAGAACATACGTAGTGTTTATAAAAATGTGGAAAAGGTTAATAAGGGAGTGGGAAAGATTAATAAGGGACCGGGAACAGTTTATAAGTGTGTGGGAAGGGTTTATAAAGCCTTAAAACATATATAAATACAAAAATAAATGTAAGGTTCCTACTTCGCGGATTTTCACCTATCGCGGGGGGGAGGTGTGTGTGTGTGTCTAGAACGTAATACCCGCCATAGGTGAGGGAAGACTGTAGTTGTTATTGGTGGTTGCTCTTAGGATTACAATACACATATCTAGCTTATCACAGTCTAGGAAGATCACTATTTGACTATTTTTAGCAGAATGTAGAACCTCACCACCGTGTAAGCCCCTCTGCCCTCCCACCCCTTATAATATACTGTAGTTGTCTTAAATAAGTATGTCTATACGCTTAGAACAATGTCTGGTCCATAGTAAACACTGTACAAGTGTTATACAGAGAAGGAAAACTCTGATTCCAAAAAACCTCCGCTGCCTTGCGGCATACCTCTTCAGGGGAAAGGCTAAGGGAGTAAACCCCGACAGAAAATCCGGAGCCGGAGTCCCTAAGGCGGTTTGACGTTGTAGTCAACACCGGCAACTCCTGCGGCGCACCTGAGGCCAAGCTGTATTGACTCCGTCTTTCCCTTGGATCCTTCAGCTGCGAAGAGAGGGGGGGTCTGCTGCATGGGCAACAGCAGACCCTCCATATCACCCTGCCCAGGCTCTGTAGCTTCAGCTTCACTGCAGAGGACACTCCAGCGACATCGCAAGATGTCGATTCAACACGGGAGGAGACAGGTACCGTGTCACTCCCAAGTCGGACTGCACAGCCATTCTCGGCGGTGCAGATAGACTCTTAAGAAGCTACACCATCGTCTCTCGAGACGGACGGCTGCCGACGACGACGACGATACGCTTTGAGGACCACATTGGATGTTATATTTTTTGCTTTCAATTATCAAACATTTAAAAACTGTCAAATTTTTTTTAAAAAAGAGAATACTCTGTTGTGGTTTCTGAAGATATTCACCCTCCCCATTGTTCTCTCTTCATTCTGATATTCCAAGTCTCCTTTTCATTTTCTTTCTGTTTAAAGAACTTCCTTTAGCCATTATTTTAAAGCAGAAATTCTAGTTAATATTCACTTAATCGAAGAATATTTTGCCTTTATTCTGAAGGATATGTTTGGTGGATGTAAAACTCTGTTTGGCAATTCTTTTAACACTTGAAAAAATGTGCCACTCATTTCTAGCCTGCATGTTTCTGATGAGAATCTGCTGTCACTCAAATTGTTGTTCTGCCAATACTGCATTGCTCTGCTCTAGTTTTCACATATATATTTTTGTCTTTAATTCTGAGAAATTTGATCATGATGTATCTGGTGATGAATTTTGGGGAGGTTATGCTGTTGGGAGGATTCACTCAGCTTCTGACAACTGTAGGCTTTTTTCTTTTAACAAAGTTGGGAAGTTTTCAGCCATCATTTCTTCCAATATTTATTCAGCCCTATACAGGTGCACCTCGCTTTACTGAGCTTTGCTTTATTGTGCTTCGCAGACGTTACATTCTTACAAATTGAAGGTAAAACTTTCCACAAGCAAAAATATTACAACTCGCTGAAGGCTCAGATGTCAGCATTTGTTAGTGATAAAAGTATTTTTATTTAAGGTACGTACATTGCTTTTTCAGACATAATGCTGTTACTGCGGCAGTCTGGGTTGAAGCTGCAGCATCTCTGAGGCATGGCTGTCCTGTCCTCGGGGACGTGCAAACGGTAGACCTTTGATTATTGTCCTACAGGTTCATGAAACTCTGTTTGAGGCTCTTTTTCCCCCACCTATATTCTTTCTATTGAATATATTTGATTATTTCTATTGATCTAATTTCAAGTTCATTGACTCTTTTCTCTGCCGTCTCCATTTTCTTATTGAGTCTATTTGGTAAGTTTCCAATTTCAAATATTGAATTTTTCCTGTCCTGAGGTGTCCATTTTTTTTTTATATTTGCTACTCTACTGCTGAGACTTTTTTTTTTTTTTTTTAATTTTAAGGGTGTTCTAACTTCTAGTTGATGCACTTTCATGATGTCTGTTTAAGTTTCTTGTCAGAAAATTCTAACCTCTGTGTTATTTTGATGTTGGTGTCTGTGAACTATCTTTTCTCATTCATGATGAGGTTTTCCTGGTTCTTGATATGGTAATCCTGTAATGTGTCCTGGACACTGAGCATTATGTGTGACTGAATCCTAGTTAACTGTCAGCCCATGTAGATTCAGAGCACACCCTAACATACTTTGCACTGCTGTTCTGGCCTACCCTGCTGCATGTCACACGTTGGCCAACCTGAAACCTGGGTGGTACTCCACACCACAGGGGCAGTCGCAAAGCTTCTGCCACGTTGATTCTGGTTGCTTCCATGCACAAGCTGTTCAGAAGTGTGTGCAGGGCTCCAGACACGGTCTCAAAGCTCCCTGCCGCCAGCTGCCTCCTCCCTGTGGCCCTCCCGCAGGCCCTGGGGCTGCCTCCGTGCTGTCCGCCCAGCGCAGGTCAGGCATCTGCACATCCCAGGGGTCCAGTGGGGGCGTGTGCAATTTCTCCAGCTGCAGCAGGGCAGGAATGCTGGAGGGGTTCCATCCTCAGGACCACCCTATTCTAGACCCTTTGGCTAGGGAGGCGTTCCCTGAGCGAGTTTTCTTGCTTCTTCCTCCCCCTCAGGTGAGTCTGCAATTGCAGATCGCTCGCACTCCTGTCGAGGCCACGTGGTGTGGGGAAAGCCAAGGGAGGCGCGGCTGAGTCGTGCTCCGGGTCCTGAGGGCCGCCAGCGAGCCTGCTTCCCCGCCTGTCAGTCTCTGACAGCTGCCCAAGGCCATCAGTTGTAAGTAGCAGGAGGAATAGGGTGGGATGGACTTGCTCCATCTCTTCCAGAATCATCAATGACACTTTTAAAAGACTTTGAGGTGGACCATTCTAAAAAGTATAGAGTATGCATTATACAGTTAGCAAACTTCTGACAGGAAGAGGCCAGGTCCATTCGAAAGATGCTTAAGGCTGCAGCCACTCAGGGCTCAGGCAGGCTTCAGAGCTCGCTGCAGCCCGTCCCAGGAAATATTCTCTCGGTGTCCCCCAAAGAGCCCCTCACTCTCCAAGATTGCTCCTACAGCCGGCATGGGGACAAAGCTCCCACCTCAGGTCCCGTCAGGGGCTGTGCTCCTGCCTTCCAGGGAGGCAGTGTGCACTGGGTATACTGCTGGCTTTGAAAGCAAATGACTTTAGTGGTAATTCTGCCTCTACAGCTACTACGAGGGGACTCGGCTGTGACTCTCTCTATATATACACAGTTCACATCTTGTAAAACAGGGATAACACAGCCTCCACTGCTAGCACGTGGCCCACACCACCTTCGTTGTGACCAAAGCCTCCCTACTAAAACTCTTGGTCCTTCTCCATTCTTTTCTCCACACAATAAAAATTCCAGAATGGTAAAAAAAAAAAAAAAACATTCCAGAATGGAAACCACATCAATCCGCTCCTCCAGCCAATGGCTTCCCCAGTCCTTACCATGGGCCTGTAGGCCCTCCCTGGTCTGGCCTCTACTATGCCTTCAACCCCAGCGACCATCCTCCCCTGCTACCGTCCAACACCCCACGTGCTCCTGCCCCAGGACCTCTGCACATGCTCCTGTGTGGAAGGACCTTTCCCCAGGGAGACATCACAGGGTGCTGAGAGGAAGGGCACACATGGCCTCATCTGAAGCCTGACTCTGCCATGTGCTATAGGCATGTGGCCTTCGGCAAACTATTCAATACTTGTTGCATGCTTCAGTTTCATCATGTGTCAAAGATAGCACCTGCCAACACAATGTTGTCATTAAAACTCATTATATGTGTGAATGCCTTAGAACAGTGCTTGGCATACAACTGGCACCAGATGTGATAGTTAACTTTCACGTATTACATTTGTAAGTATAAATATTCTAAACTTCCGTATTTTTTCTCCCTTGTTCCTTCAGGGGTTTGCTCACCCGTCAGCGAACCCTTGCTGACTCCCCATGTGGCACTCGGGCCCCCAGCACGGTCTGGCCATTGGCTGCTGCCTCTGGCATTAATGCCTCCGACACCCTATATGTGCTTGCCCGTTGTCTGCTTCAGGCCGTAGGAAAGCTTCACGGGACAAAGACATTGTCTACTTTGCTCACTTCTGTCCTCAGTTTCTGACAGAGTGCCTGCCAAGGAAGGTGCTCGTTGTGTGCTTGTCAAATGGGTGGCTAAAGGAACGAATGAATGAATAAAAATGTTTCCTAAGAGCACATTTTGAGAATCAATGAGGTTCTGTTAGTTATTTTTCAATAATTGTTAGCTATTTTTTCATTCTGACTGTGATTTTGGAGAAAGTCGAGCCCTATGATGCTTACCAGGTCCTAAAGGGAGGAGGGCCCTTTCCGCCATCCAGACTTTATCAGGAGCCTCCGGGGGTGATGGAAGGTTCAGACATGAACACATCTAAGCTTCAGGAAGAAATTATGCACAATGTGTTCAAGACATGCCATGGGAGGGAGAGAGTGGAGGCAGAGCCCCTAATGAGGAAACGGAGGCGGTCTCAGCCGACCCATGTGGAGCAGGATCTGGGTGGAAAGCTCACACAGGCTTATCTATCATCTGCACAGTCCACACAGCTCTGAGGCCTCCAAGGGATAGGCGCTGTCCCCTTTTCTGCTGGGAGCTGAGGCTCAGAGCAGTGCAGTCGCGCAGAGACAGGAGTGAGGCAGGACCGAGAGCTCAAACCCTCCTGCGCATCCCAGCTTGCCACCTCTGCTACTGACCGAACCCCCAAGGAGCAAACCATTCAAAGGCAGAATTTTGTGATCTGGGTACATTGAAAGTACAAGTTCATTATCAGTAATTGTATATAACTATTTCCTGCACTTATTTTATAATGTGTCTTATCTTATACTTTTGAAACAGGGACTTTCAAGATACAGCAATGGGACATGGTCAGACATGATTTCCTTGAATCTGCTCCTGGTTTGGGGCTGTTTGTGACTGTTACAACTTACAATGAGGAGGTAAAACATTCTTTTATATTTCGTCACTAAAATTTTTCATTTGCTAAAATGCATGTGTCATATATCCCCACAAACTTTTTAAATTTCTGTGTGAGCACTCATTGACCAGCCTTTAAATGTTTAGTGTGTAGACCCCTGAACACAGGCACTGCACAAAGACAAAGAAGGTGCCTACCTCCCAATAGCCTCGTCCGGCTGATGCCTGGCAGAGAAAGTTTAAGAACAACACACGTTGAGGTTTGCTGGTCCTGCTGGGCAGAGGGGACCCAGAGGGCCAAGGCATCCCAATGATTCAACAGGGGCCAGGCTTCATCTGTTCTGCTCGTGCTGCAGCTTCCCACCCCCCACCATGGACCAGACAGGTCACCTCCCCTCCCAGTCTTGGCAGGGGCTTTCTCTAGTCCTCGGCAGCCTCTGAGTCTCTCCGGTCTCTGTGGGAGTTAGCAAAGACATAGGAAAGATGCCAGGAGCAAGTGAAAAGAAGATGGGTTTTGACGTCAGAGCCACATTAAAGTGCAAACTGTCATCTACAGGCAGAATCCCAAGCAGGCTACTTGCCTGCTTTGATCTCTGTTTTCCCATCTGTACAATGGGTATAACAGATGTCCATTCCCAACCATGTCAGCTCAAGGTACTCTGACTCGCTCAGTCCAACAATTCAAACACAGTTATAGGGACGACCGCCCTTTGGACTTGGAGCTGTCCTGGGGTGTGTTCCTGGGGTGCCGGAGGGTGGTGGCGCAGAGCCTTGTGGGACAGGCACCTCCGCTAGTGCAGAGACGCCACCTGATGGAGACAGGACAATACAGGACAACACGCCTATTCTCATGAAAACCAGGGGTGCACAGGCCTGTGCTCAGGGCTGACGTGTGACCCCCCTACTCACATAGACTGGACACTTGACTCTTGCCTGGTAGAGCAGTCTTCTCCTGGCACCTCCCTGACACCAGTTCCCCTGGGACCCTTCTCCCAGCTCCAGTCCCTTGCCGCCCCCTGCACCCCGCCCTCCTGTGCTCCTTGTGCAGTGATACCAAAGCCCAGGTCTCTTGTTCTTTCCCAGGCCTCCACGAGCAATCTGGAAATGTCTCCGTAGTTTATGAAAGCCAAATCTTAGTTGGGCTAAACACGGTCACAGAAAAACTTGTTCACTGTTAAGACACAGGAGGTTCATTCTTCAAAAACTCTACTGCCTGAAACAATACCCCCTTCTAAGAAAAAGGAGAAATATTTTCATTCATTCTGCAAACATCCGACAGATTTTATCATGGGCCTAATATATGCCCAACCCTCTTCTTGCCCCAGGAACAAGAAAACTCTCACCCACAGGCCTTATATTTTCAGAAAGGCCGTCTCCATTTGAAGATGACAAGAAATGGCCCTTGTTTCAGCATTTCTTACAAGCTAAGATCCCCTTTTAGGGCCCCTATCAACACCCCACAAGGACTCTGTTCCTGCTTGGGCCAGTGTCTCTGGGGCCATGGGGTTCTCTAAGTTGTCCCCAATCACATGTCCATTTCTATGCATGTGACTGACAGCCCAAGAGAACAACAAGCTGGCAGAAGAGACAGGGTGGGCCATATCAACAACATACATGTACCACATACACATGCATTCCGTGCCCTGTTTTCCATTATCCCATGTCCTCAGAAATGGTAGTTCTGAGAGGTTAAATGACATGTAAGACCTCGTCATCAGCAAGTGGCAACACTGAGATTTAAACTCACATGCATTTTTTCCAATACACCAACCTAGTAGGCATTCAAAACGTGTGCGCTGATTAAAATATCCACTGGAAGTAAACCACGCAGAGCCTTGATATCAAACTGAAGGTCAAGATCCAAGGTGGCGGAGGAGTAAGTGGAAGTTACACTAGCCTCCTCCCAGGACCAGTCTGGAATCACAACTTAATTGTGGAGAAATCACCCAGAATAACCAACTGAACACTAGCTGGAGAGAAGCCTTATAACCATGGTCAGACAGGGTAGACTGCTTCCTCACAGCATGACTGGTCTCCTACAACAGAAGGTCACAGCAAGAAGACAGGAAGTCAAAGCAGATCTGAACAGCAGAAACAAACCAGAAGAGTCACAAAAATGGGGAGACAAAGAACCCCTCATAGAAAGGAAAGGAGGAATCCCCAGGGAGACTGCTAACTGAAATAGAGGCAAGCAAACTACCAGACCTGGAATTCAAATTAACGATTATGAGGAAGCTCAATGAGCTCAGTGAGCGCAAAGAAAACTACAAAGAGCTCCAGGGGAGCTACAAGGAACTGACTGAGAACCACACCAGCATGAAAAAGGAGACAGAAACTACCAATAAGAGCGAGGGGAAAATGAAGAACATGAGTTCTGAACTGAAGAACACAAGAGAAGGAATCCAAAGCAGACTAAATGAAGCAGAGGATCAGATCAGTGACCTAGAGGACAATGTAGAAAAAAATTCCCAGACAGTGCAACAAAATGAAAAAAGACTTAAAAAGAATGAAGAGGGTTTAAGAGAGTGGCAGGACAACATGAAACATAATAATATCTGTATCACAGGGATACCAGAAGAAGAAGAAGAGGAGCAAGGGATAGAAAGCCTGTTTGAAAGAGTAATGACGTAAAACTTCCCGGACTTGATGAGAGAAAAAGTCATGCAAGTCCAGGAAGCACAGGGGGTCCCAAGGAAGAGGAACCCAAACAGGCCCACTCCAAGACACATCATAATTAATATGGCAAAATGCAAAGAAAAAGAGAGAATCCTAAAAGTAAAAAGAGAGAAACAGCTAATAACATACAAGGGAGCTCCGATAAGGCTATCATCAGATTTCTCAACAGGAATACTACAAGCCAGAAGGGAATGGCAAAAAATATTACAAGCAATGAAAAACAAAGGCCTACAACCATGACTACTCTACCCAGCAAGAAAGGTGAAATAAGAAGTTTCTCAGACCAAGGAAGACTAAAAGAATACATTTCCACCAAACCAGCATTCGAAGAGATGCTAAAGGGCCTGCTTTAAGAAGATGAAAAAACAGAGAAAGACAGAGAGGAACAGAGGTACAAAGGGGGAAAATGACAATGAATAAGTAACTGTCAATAATAGCCTTAAATGTTAATGGATTAAATGCACCAATCAAAAGACATAGGGTAGCTGAATGGATTAGAAAGCATGACCCACATATATGCTGTCTCCAAGAGACTCACCTCAGAACAAAAGAGCTACACAGACTGAAAGTGAAGGGATGGAAAAAAATATTTCAAGCAAAGGCATATGAAAAAAAAGCTGGGGTAGCAACACCTATATCAGACAAAACAAATTTCAAAACAAAGGCCATAAAAAGAGACAAAGGACATTTCATAACACTTAAGAGAACAATTCATCCAGAAGATATAACCCTGGCAAACATATACACACCCAAGATAAGAGCACTCAAACATATAAGACAAGTCTTCAAAGGCTACAAGAAGGGTATCGACAGCAACACACTCACAGGAGGGGACTTTAGCACCCATTGTCAACAATGGACAGAACTTCCAAGCAAAGAAACACCAAGGATATTGGGTATTGAACAACACTCTAGATCAAATGGACTTAATTGATACATACAGAGCCTTTCATCCCAAAGAAGCAAAACATACATTATTTTCAAATGCACATAGAACATTTTCAAAGATAGACCACATGGTAGGACACAAAACAAGCCTCAACAAATTCAAGAAAATTGAAATTATATCAAGCATCTTCTCAGATCACATTGGCTTGAAACTAGAAATCAACCTCAAGGAAAACACTCAAAAACATTCAATTACACGGAAACTGAATAACATGGTATTAAATAATGAATGGGTTAACAAAGACAACAAAGGAGAAATCAAAGTTTCTGGAAAAAATGAAAATGAACAAACAACCCCAAACCTATGGGACACAGAGAAGGGAGTCCTGAGAGGGAAGTTCATAGCAATACAGGCCTACCTAAAAGGATAGAAGAATCTCAAATAAGAAGTCTAACCCTACAGCTACAAGAGCTAGGTGAACAATGACAAACAAAGCCCAGAGCGAGTAGAAGGAAGAAATCATCAAGATCAGAGCAAAATTAAATGACATAGAGACTAAAAGAACAATTCAAAACATCAATAAAACCAGGAGCTGGTTTTTTGAAAAGACAAACAAAATTGACAAGCCTTTTACCAGGCTCCTCAAGAAAAAAAGAGAGAGGACCCAGATAAATAAAATCAGAAACGAAAGAGGAGAAAGCACAACCAACACCACAGAAATCCAAAGGATCGTAAGAAATTACTGTGAACAACTGTATGACAAGAAATTTGACAACCTGGGTAAAATGGACAAATTTCTGGAAACATATAATCTTCCAAAACTGAACCAAGAAGAAGCTGAAAACCTGAATAAACTGATAACAACTAGTGAAATTGAAGCAGTAATCAAAAAACTCCCAGCACAGAAAAGCTATGGACTGGATGGTGAATTTTACAAAACATTTAGGGAAGAACTAACGCCCATCCTTCTCAAGCTATTCCAAAAAATCCAAGAGGAGGGAAGACTCCCAAACTGTTTCTATCAGGCCAGTATTATCCTAATTCCAAAACCAGGTCAAGGCACAACAAAGAAAAAACTACAGACCATTATCACTGATGAACATAAGATGCTAAAATCCTCAACCAGGTATTGGCAAATCAGATCCGGCAATATAGTAAAAAAATCATACACCACGATCAAGTGGGATTCATCCCAGGGATGCAAGGATGGTTTAATATTCGCAAATCAGTAAATGTAATATACCACATAAACAAAATGAAAGACAAAAATTACATGATCATATCAATAGATGCTGAAAAAACATTTGATAAAGTTCAGCAGCAACCATTTATGATAAAAACACTCAGCAAAGTGGGAATAGAGGGAGCATAGCTCAGCATAATAAAGACCATATGCAAGAAACCTGCCACCAACATGATACTCAATGGGCAAAAAGTAAAAGCTTTCCCCCTAAGATCAAGACAAGGATGTCCACTCTCTCCACTTCTATTCAACATAGTTCTGGAAGTTCTAGCCACAGCGATCAGACAAGAAAAAGAAATAAAAGGCATCCAAATTGGAAAAGAGGAAGTAAAACTGTCATTTGCAGACAACATGATAGTGTACATAGAAAACCCCAGATTCCACCAAAACACTACTTGACCTAATAAGTGAATTTGGCAAAATAGCAGGGTACAAAGTCAATATTCAGAAATTGAAGGCATTTCTGTACACCAAAAATAAAATATCAGAAATAGAAAGTAGAAAAAAAATTCCCATTTACTATAGCAACAAGAAAAATAAAGTATTAGGAATAAACATAACCAAGGAGGTAAAAGCCTGTACTCGGAAAACTACATAACACTGAAGAAAGAAATTAAGGGATATGCAAATGAATGGAAGCATATACCATGTTCATGGATGGGAAGAATTAACATCATTAAAATGTCCATACTACCCAAAGCAATTTACAGATTCAACGCAATCTCTATTAAAATACCAATGGCATATTTCACAGACCTAGAACAAATACTTCAAAAATGTATATGGAACCAAAAACAACCCCAAACAGCCTCAGCAATCTTGATAAAGAAGAACAAAGTAGGAGGAATCCAATACCTGATATCAAACTATATTACAAGGTGACAGTAATCAAAACAGCCTGGTGCTGACATAATGACAGACATATAGATCAGTGGAACAGAATAGAGAGGTCCAGAAATAAACCCAGGTCTTTATGGTCAATTAATATTTGACAAAGGGGGAAGCAACATACAATGGAGTGAGAAGAGCCTCTTCAACAAATGGTGTTGGGAGAACTGGACAGGGACAGGCAAAAAAATGAAACTAGACCACCAGCTTACACCACACACCAGAATAAACTCAAGATGGATAAGACTTCAATGTAAGCCATGATACCACAAAAGTCCTAGAGGAAAACATAGGCAGGAAAATTTCAGATATGCCACGCAGCAATATCTTCACCGTTATATCTCCTGAGGCAAGAGAAATAAAGGAAAGAATAAACAAATGGGACTACATCAGACTAAAGAGTTTCTGCTCGGCGAAAGAAAACATCAGCAAGATGAAAAGGAAACCAACCATATGGGAAAACATATTTGCCAATGACACCTCAGACAAGGGATTGATCTCCAGAATATATAAAGAATTTATATGACTCAACACCAAGAAGACAGACAACCCAATAAAAAAAATGGGAGAAGGACCTGAACAGACACTTCTTCAGGGAGGACACAGAGAGGCCCCATAGGCATATGAAATGATGCTCAACATCACTAGCCACCAGAGATGCAAATAAAAACCACAATGAGATACCACTTTACACTGATCAGAACGGCCATCATCAACAAATCAAGAAACAAGTGCTGGCGAGGAGGCGGAGAAACGGGAACCCTCCTGCACTGCTGGTGGGAATGCAGACTGGTGCAGCCACTGTGGCAAACAGTATGGAGTTTCCTCAAAAAACTGAAAATGGAACTGCCTTTTGATCCAGCAATTCCATTGCTAGGATTATACCAGAAGAATCCTGAATCACCAATTGAGAAGGACCTATGCACCCTATGTTCATAGCAGCCCTGTTTACAATAGCCAAGTGCTGGAAACAGCCTCAGTGCCCTTCAGTAGAACAGCCGTACAATTCACACAGTTCTTTCTATGCAGCAGAAAGAACTCCTTCCTTTTGCGACAGCATATATGGAACTGGAGAGTATTGTGGTTAGTGAAATAAGCCAGGCAGCGGAAGAAAAATACCATATGATCTCACCTGATACAGGAAACTAATGAACAAAACGAACAAACAAGCAAAATAGAAACAGAGGCCTGGAAACAAGGAGCAGACTGACAGACTGACAGTGACCAGAGGGGAGAGGGGAAGAGGGGAAAGAAGGGGAAGGGTCTAGTCAAGGAACTACTGTAAATGGCCCGTGGCCATGGACCACAGGGTGGGGACTGACCGTGGGCGGGGGGGAGGTGGGGGGGGGGAGAGCAATGGGGGGAAGATGGGGCGACTGTAATAATACAACTAACTAAATAAAATAAACTGAAGCTCAGGAAATGAATTTAATATATAACAAGCAGTCACTAAATATTTTTTCAGAGAAGAGGTCTTTGTTATTCATTTAAAATTTAAAATCAATTGTAAAATCTGACCGTTGAATGCAGTCCTATTTAATAAAATTTCCCAACCAATAACCTGTTAGAGGAAATCAAATACATGGTATGGTCCTTTAATCTTCTGCAAATCAAAATTGAAAGACTTAAAAAAAGAAGAATATTTACTCAATTTTTCTATGTGTAATATACACCTGAGTTTCAATGATTTAATAGACTATTTTTAGAGCAGCTTTAGAGGTATGCAGCAAAATTCAGTGGAAAGCACAGAATCAGCACGTGCCCTTTGCCCCCCGGACCCAGAGCCTCCCCCACTGTCAGCGCGGGTGTGGCACGTGCCACGGTCAGCGAGCCAACACTGACCCAACGTTGCTGCCCAAGGCCTCGGCTTCCGGCTCACCCGCGGTGGAGCACCTCCTGTTGGTTTCCATCCTAGTGCCGTACCGAGCAGCTTCACGCCCCTGGAAGTCCTCTGTGCCCCTAGTCATCCCCCTCTCCTCCTAACCTTTGACAACCACTGACCCTTTCACCCCGCCCAGGCTCTGTAGCTTCAGCTTCACTGGAGAGGACACTCCAGCGTCATCGCAAGATGTCGATTCAACACGGGAGGAGACAGATACCGTGTCACTCCCGAATCGGACTGCACAACCATTCTCGGCGGTGCAGATAGACTCTCAGGAAGCTACGCCATCGTCTCTCGAGACGGACGGCTGCCGCCGCCGCCGCCGACGACGACCCTTTCACTGTCTCCATGGTTTTGCCTTTTCCGGGATGTCACACAGCTGGAATCATACGGCGTGGAGCCTTTTCGGACTGGCTTTTTCACGGAGCAATATGCCCTGTGTGTCCCCCACGTCCTTCCATGGCTTGATAGCTCATTTCCTTTTAGTGCGGAATAATATTCTGTTGTCTGGATGGAGCACAGTGGCTTGTCCATTCATCTAATGAGGGACATTTTAGATGTTTCTAAATTTCGGCAATTATGAATAAAGCTCCTATAAACATCTGCGCGCAGATATTCTGTGTGGACCTAAGATTCCATCTTATTTGGGTAAATAAATAGCATATTTGCAGGATCACATGGTAACAGTATGCTTAGTTTTGTAAGCAATGGCCAAACTGTGTTCCAAAGTCACTTCCCCATCTTGTATTCCCACCAGCAATGGGCGGGAGTTCCTGCTGCTCCCCACCCTTGCCAGCATCTGGTGCCGCCAATGTTTCAGATTTCTGCCAGTCTCATAGGTAGCTCATTTTAAAGTTGCAACTCCCTAATGACATATGATGGGGACCACCTTTTCATATGATTATTTGTCCTCTGTATGTCTTCTTTAATGAAGTGTCTATCAGATCTTTTGTTCATTTTTTAGTTGATTTGTTCATTTCCTTATTGTGCTTTTCAGAGTTCCCTGTATACTTTGGGTAACAGTCCTTTCCTGAATGTCTTTTACAAATATTTCCTCCTGTCTGTGGCCTGTCTTGTTATTCTCTTGACAGTGCATTTTGCAGAGCAAAAGTTTTAAATTTTAATAAAGTCCAGTTTCTCAATTATTTCTTTCCTGGATCATGCCTTTGGCGTTTTATGTACGAAGTCTTAACCAAACCCAAGGTCATCTAGATTTTCTCCTGTTATCTTCTAGGAGTTCTATAGCTTTGTGTTTTACATTTAGATTTATTACACATTTTGAGTGAATTTTTGTAAAAGGTGTAAGGTCTGTATCTGCACTCATGTCTTTGCATATGGCTGTCTAGTTGTTCCAGCACCTTTTGTAAAAAAGACTGTCTTTGTAATTGTGTCTAGATGGGGAGACATATTTCTGGTGCTTTCTACTCCACCATCTGCTCAGAGTCCTCTCCTAGTTCAAAATATTTTTAAATCTCTTATTTCTTGACCCATGCACTATTTAGAAGTGTGCTTTCAATAACTAAATATTTTGGGATTTCCTGGCTCCCTTTCTGTTACTGAGTCTACTTTCATCCCACCGTGATCTGAGAACTGTGTGTGTCTGTGATTTTCAATGTGTTTAGGGTGCTTTACGGCCCAGAGTGTGGTCTGTCTTGGTGACTGATTCGTGGGGGCCTGGGAAGAAGGCCTGACCTGCGGTTGTTGGAGGAAGCGGTCTGGAGACGCCAGTTACGTGCAGTGGCTGACGGTGCCGCTGAGCTCCGCTGTCCTCCCTGATCTGCTGCTGCGGGGTCTGCCCACGCCGATGGAGGAGTGCTGACGTCTGCGGCCACCGCAGTGGGGGCTCCTGCTTCTCCTCGCAGTTCTGTCCATTTCTGTTCTGCTGTTAGGTTCATACATGCTAACAACTTTTATCTCCTTGGAAAATGAACCTCTTCATCATTATGTAATGCTCTGTGACTCCATTACTCTTTCTGGCTTCCCTTGTTTGGAAGTCAATAAAGCTACTCCAGCTTCCTTCTGATTGAGGTAAGCTTAAAGTTAGAACATCCTTGTCAATCCTTTAACCTGTACGTGTCTTTATATTTAAAGTGGGTTTCTTATAAACAATACATAGTTGTTTTGTTTTTTTATCCACTCTGACAGTCTTTTTTTATAAAGGTTTTTAACTAATTAATTTTTTAGAGAGGGGATGGGAGTGAAAAAGAGAGGGAGAGAAACATCAGTATGAGAGAGAAACATCCATCAGTGCCTGACCAGGAACCGAACACAAAACCCAGGCATGTGCCCTGACCAGGAATCGAACCGGCAACTCTTTGCTTTGCAGGATGATGCCCAAGCAACTGAGCCACACTGGTCAGGGAGGATTATCTTTTAATTGGTGTATTTAGTCCATTGATATTCAAAGCAAATATTGATACAGTTGGGTCAACATTACCATTATGTTACCATTTTCTATTCCCTGCCCTTGTTCTTTGTTCCTGTTTTTGTCTTCCACCCTTTTTCTGTCTTTTGTGGTTTGAATTGAGTATTCTGTGATTTTATTTTATCTCCTTTCTTTGCATATGAGTTATACTTAATTTTTTAAAACTTTTTTAATGGTTGCCCTAGTGTTTGCTGGATACACTTGCACCTAATCCAAGTCCTATTCCAAACAACATCCCACCACTTCACAGGTACAGCAAGTGCCTTATAATCACTAAGTAGTCCCAATTCTTCCTTCACATCCTTTGGATCATTGCTGCCATTCATTTCATGAATTATACATAAATTAAATCACTGTATAATCGTCAAAATACATTGTTGCTGTTATTCTGGACTGTTATGTGTCAGATCAGTAAAAAAAAAATTTTTTTTTTAAATTTTACCTCTACTTATTCCTCCGCTAATGCTCTTCTGTTCTTCATGTAGATTCAAGTTTCTGACTATGTTGTTTTCTTTCTCTCTGAAGAACTTTTTTAAACATTTGTTGCATGGCACGTCTACCAATGACAAATTCCCTCAATTTTTGTTTGAGAAAATCCCTATTTCTCCTTCACTTTTGAAGGAGCATTTTGCAAGATACAGAATTCTATGTTGGTAAGGCTTTTTTCTTCTCTCCCTCCAAACTATTTCACTCCACTGTCTTCCTGCTTGATGGTTGCTGAGGAAAAATCAAATGTAATTCTTATTTTTGCTCCTCTACAGCTAAGGGTTTTTTCTTCTGGCTTCTTTCTTGATTTTATCTTTGATAGCCACAGTTCCAATATGAAACACTTAGGTGTGGCTTTTGGCATTTATCTTGCTTGGTGTTCTCTAAGCTTCCTGGCTCTGTGGCTTGCCATCTGACATGAATTTGGAGGACATTCTCAGCCACTGTTGCTTTGAGTCCCTCTATCTTTCTTCTCCTCTGGTGTTCCAATTATGTGTGTGTTACACCTTCCGTAGCTGCCCCGTGATTCTCGGATATTCTTTCCAATTTTTTTCAGTCTTTTTTCTCTTTGCTTTTCAGTTTTGGAAGTTTCTGTTGACCTCTCCTCAAGCTCAGCCATGCCCAGTCTACCGATGAGCCCGTGAAAGGCATTCTTCATTTCTGCTGAGCATTTTTATCTCTAGCATTTCTTTTCGATTTTCTTAGGATTTCCAACTCTCTGCTCACATTGCCTATCTGCTCTAGGAATGTCTACTTTTTCATTGCAGCCCTTAGCATATTAATCCTAGTTTTTCTAAATCCCTGCTCTGATAACTCCAATATCCTGGCATGTCTGAATCTGATTCTGATGCTGGCTCTGTCTCCTAAAACTGTGTCTTCTTGCCTTTTAGTGAGCCTTGTAATTGCTGTTCTTAAAAGCTGGAAATGATGTCCTGGGTGAAAGGAACCTGGTACTGCTTCCCACAGAGCTGCTTTTCTGATAAGCTGTGCTCTTTGTATTTGCCTGTTTGTCTCTCTTATTTTGGAGGCAGCAGTTTGCTCTGTGACCTCAATACTCTGACAGATCTAAGAAAAACTGATTTCTTTCTGCTCTGCTTTTTATTTATTGTTTGGACACAGTGACAACTTCTAAGCTCTTTATTTGCCACACTGGACGTCCTATACCTGCTTTTAAAATCCCAAACAATACAGAAGTACCCTAAACAGAAAATCGAAGTTCCCCAACAAATATAGCCACATAACAGTTTGATATGTATTCCTCGGAATCTTCTTGTAAGCATACAGAAACACATATGTGCACACACACTTTTACAGATGATACTTATTACAAAAAGAGGATCCTATACAGGCTGCTCTACCACAGGATATGATAGACACTTTCAGTCTAGTTATAAGTATAATATTCTCTTTTATTGCTATGTACAGTTTCTTTATTTGGCTTTGCCTCAACTTAATCACTCCCAACTGAAAGGTATTAACATTATTTCAAAAATGCAGTTTTGCTATTACAGATAACATCACACTACATATCCTTTTACACACGACTATCTACTGTGTGTTTCCACAGGATAAACTTCTCTAAGGAGCACTGCTGGTCAGTGGTCATGTACACTTTAATTTTCAATACATGTCGCCAAATTGCTCTCCAGAATGGCTGTTCCGTTTGCATTCCCCAAACAGTGTTTGGTGATAGTATTTCTCAACACTATCCTTGGGTACTTTTAAATCTTTGCTGACCTGGTAACAAACAAGAGATATCCTACTGTGGTTTGTATATTTTTTACTACTAGAAGGTCTGAATATTTTTCATGTTTATTGGCCATTTGATTTCTTCTTTAGGAACTGCCTGATTTTTACTAGATATATAGGGGAGATTTATTTTTAGGAACAGAAACCAGAGCATAACAAACTTAACTACGGAAATCCTCAATCCTAGGTATTGTTGTCAAAGTTATATGGCCCGCAAGGAACATTCTATTTTACTTCACATTCACCTGGAGAACACATCATTTGCTTAGAATCTAATTCTACGAGGCTTGTGTCATTCGGAGGGAGTAAGCTGGTGAGTACCCGCCTCCGTGTCCCTGTTAATGAACACAGCGGCAGCACTATTCAGGC
The DNA here is from genome assembly GCF_987537825.1 of Furipterus horrens. Lineage (NCBI taxonomy): Eukaryota > Metazoa > Chordata > Mammalia > Chiroptera > Furipteridae > Furipterus > Furipterus horrens. The sequence goes on from NW_028327172.1 coordinate 217,956,713, forward strand.
GTGACGTTGGTATGCAAAGTCATGACACCCAGACCGGTTAGAAACTTAGGAAAGTCCTGTACCCAGGTCCCAGCACAGCCGCCGAGGAGGGAGCTGGAGAGCTTGGAAGGGGTTCAAAGGAGCACCATGACGTTGATGAAAGGGCTTGAGAAAGAAGAAGTGTGAGGGAAGGCTAAACAAACTGTGATTATTCAGGCTTGAAAATAAGTGAGGGCAGAGGGTGAGTTAATCATGGAATTCCAATAAATAAAACTCTTCACGGTAGATGGTGACTGGCTATTTTCTAAATGTGCTGGGAATGGATGAGAAGGATTTGTACTCCAGCAGCAGAAACTCAGCTGTGTGTAAAAAATCCTTCCTGAGAGCAATCTGATTCTCAGCACCAAACGCATGGGCCTGAGAGTAAATCTGATGCTCAGGAAGGTGTAAGTACCCTCAGGTCAGGAGGGTGCCATTTAGGACATGATTATTATTACAAAGACTGCAGAGCAAGACAGGAAGAGGATGGCAGAGAGGGGGAAGGGGAGGTGGAGAGTGAGGGACCACCTGCTCTTGAAAAGGGGGGAAAGGAAGGGGAGAGGAGCCGAGGACACGAGGAGGGAAAACAGAGGAAGGGGAGCTGCTTTAAAAACGTGTTTCTCCCTTTTCACTGTTTGCACAGCGGATCCACTTAGCCATTCGTGTTGGAGAACATGACCTCGATGCTGCCATTGCTCAGGCCAAGGACAAAGTTAATGAAGTCAGCTTCAAGCTAGAACATCTACTTGAGCAAATTGAGCAAATAGTCAAAGAACAAAACTATCAAAGGGTCAGTTTGCCTGTTCTGCTCTTTTGATCTCTTCCTGCCAGGAATCTAATTCTGCAGACAAAGTCCCTGAACCAGGAAAAAGAATAGACTCCCTGTTCCTTAATCTTTCTCTCTAAGCCAGACACGCGGGCTGTGTGTGGACACGGGGTGTGTGGGAAGAGGGTCCTGCTCTCTGCCCGCTGGACCACAAGCCCCTCTAGGGCAGGAGGCCATGACCCTTCACCTTTGGGGTGTGAGCTTACAGAATGAACAAATAAGTGCTTCCAAACACAACCCATGTATTTGAAGAGGCTTGGTATGCTTACTTTCTACATCACTATTTTGTTCCTGTAACATTATGTCTTTTCTGGGTCACTTCACTCAGTGGACTCCAGTCATACATGGACTCAAACATGCTCCACCACTCACTGACCTGGTACCATCTCTGGGCTGCAGTTTCCTCACCTGAAAAGTAAGATGAGGGCAGGTGCTCAGCTTAAAGAATTCAAACCATGACTATCTACCACTACTGGGTCATGTTCACTCTGCTTACAGGTGACAAACGGTTAAGGTAACAGATGACACCTGATAATTCACACCAAAATACATAAGTGTCTCGCAAGGTTGACTCTCACTTCCTGTCTTTGCTAACAAAACACCTGGCTTAGAAAGCCAGAGATGACTTTGGTATAAGATGCTAATTGGGAAACATTCAATACCTTGAATGCATGCAGTTCCTTCCCCTCAAGTTCATGCATCAAATGCTTAAAGAAACTAAACCTGTCTGCTTCTCTCCTGTATAGGACCGGGAAGAACATTTTCGAATGACCAGTGAAGACACAAACAGCAACGTTTTATGGTGGGCTTTTGCACAAACACTAATCTTTATCTCAGTCGGAATTTTACAAATGAAGTACCTTAAAGACTTCTTTATAGCTAAGAAGCTTGTTTAAAATGTTAATAAGGACAAATAACTACCTGCTAATTTGTATAATGTTTGAGTTAATAAAAATACATTCATAAATGTGTATTATAGCAGACCCTTAAATAGCACTGTTTTGTTCAATGTCATTTTGTTATAACTTAAATGAAAAATAATCGTTTTCCCGCCAGGACCACTGACTGTGGAATTTATAAGTTCTCCCCGTGTGTGTCTGTGTGTGTTTCCTCCCACGTCCCGACAATGTGCACAGATGTGCCCGTGAGGCAAATGAGAGTCTATACTGTCCCATTTGAGTGCAAGCATATGCATGGGTGGTCCTGCAGTGGACGGAAGGGCATCTGGCCAGGGTGGGATCTGCCCTGCACCTTGAGCTGTGGGAACAGACTGGCCTCCAGGGCCCTGAACTGGAATCAGCGGGTTGGAAAATAATGATCTTGTTTTCATCAATCTTTTTCTTTTTTAAAAGGTTTTATTTATGTATTTTTTAGAGAGGGGAAGGGAAAAAGAAAGAGGAGAGAAGTATAGATCTGTTGCCTCTTGCACGCCCCCAACTGGGGACCCGGCCCGCAAACCAGGCCTGTGCCCCGACGGGGAATCGAACCGACGACCTTCAGTTCCCAGGCCGGCGCTCAGTCCACTGAGCCACACCTGCCAGGGCTCGTCAGTCTTCCTGAAACATATGTATGTTGACAGCTCACACGTCAATGCTTAACATTAGAAATGTTTTGGGTCTTCACCTATAAATTTGGCACCAGAAATTCGCTGCCGGAACTTAACTCTTGTTCGCATCAACAGCCTAGGGTGACACTGGCCCCATTTCACGCGGCTTCATCACAGTCACAGTCCCCAGGAACCTGTCCTGGGCACTGCTGTGGCCTGTGACACTGACCCGAGGCTCCTGCGTGGAGAGAACGGGCGCCATCGGCCCGCATTTCACACTCGCCCTAAGCCAGCACTGTCCGAGGGAGGTGACGCAGCAGCCACACGTGCAAAAGTAAGCTTTCCGGTCGCCACGGAAACAGGGTTTCAAAGAGCGGCATCGTCAGCCCCGGTGACGTACATCTAACCCATGACACAGAAACATGGCCGCTCCACCCCGGAGCCAGCGCCGCACGCTGCTCGCGCGCTGCCTTTCCCAGCGGCGGCCTCGGGAACGCAGGGGCCGCTTCACACGGAGCGCGCGGCACCCGCCCCGAGTCGCGGTTCCAGCCACGTTTCTGGGTCTGCAGGACCGGCTGCGCCCTGACCACAAACCGCCAGCGGAACCCCTGCTCCCCCCACTTCCGGGAGACACCGCCCTTCTGCGGACGGCCGCACCCCTGCGGAAGCGCCCCTAAGACAGCCGTGCCCACGCGCCCCCGGCCCTCGGGGCTCCCACCTGCCCTCTCTGCGTTCCGAGCGTTCCGAGGCCGACGCAGAAGCAGCGCAGACGCCCGGCCGCGGCCGCGCCCACCCGGTCCTCGGTCTGCGCCCCCACCCCAGCTCCCCACCCACTCCGGGCCCTCTGGGCACCCTGAGCCTGCACGCAGTCCGCCAGGCCCACAGTCACAGACGGGCGGGCGGAGGCGGGGCCTCCTGGCGCCCCCAGGCCAGCGCGTCCCGTGTCCCGGCGGGCGCAGCCTCACCTGACTCCGCGGCCGCCTCCCGGCGCCCAGTCGCTGATGGGACACCTTCTCCGGGGCCTGGACTGCGGCACGCTGCCCCACAGGAGCGTCCCTAGGCCCGCAGCGACGGAACAAGGATGCCGGGTCCTCCGCGCGTGTTCCGCCTCTCAGACGTACAGCCGAAGCCGCGCGCGGGGACACCGCGCACTCACGGCTCGCATTCGCCCGCAGGCACCGTCCGGGCGACGTTTTGGCGGGAGCGGCCCGCCTCCTGTTGCGCAGGCGCGGGCTGCGCGCGACAATGTGCGCAGCCGCGGCGTCGCCGCTGCCCCCAAGCGCGCAGGCGTGGTTCCGCTCATGGGGGTGGCGGGTGCCAACGCCAGGGGGCGCGGTCGCGGCCTCGCACGGCGGTCACGTGGGCGTCGCGGCGGCGGCGGCGGCGGCGGCGGCGGCGGCGGCGGGCGCGAGGCATGGCCGGCTGGGTGCTCTGTAATCGCTGTTTCCAGCCGCCCTCCCGGACGACGCGCTTCAGCCTGACCAGCTGCGGCCACGTGTACTGCGAGGACTGCCTGAGCAGAGGTGCGCTGGGCGGCGGGGCCGCGAGAAGGGGGACGAGCGGGAGCGCTGAGGCCGGCCGTGCCTGGGCTCCTCTCCGCTCGGCCTGTAGGAGCCCTGCGGAAGGAACGGGGGACACCCGGGAGGCGTGGCGCGCGCCCGCGGGACCCACCTGGCTGGGCGGTGGCTGGCCCGGGTCTGTCTGCGTGCGGACCGGGGGGCAGGAGGCGCGGGGCTGCGGCGCGTTGGGTGAAGAAGTGAGGCTGGCAGGGGAGCGGGTGCGGAGCTGGGGCCCCGGAGCCCGGTGACACCTGCGCGCGGGCCCCGCGTGCAGGCGAGGAGTGCGGGCTGCTGGGGGCGCCGGCCTCGTGCCGCTGGAGCTGGAATCCCGAGGGGGGCGTGGGGCAGCAGGTGCTTGGGCCCCGGGCGTTGGGGCAGAGCCTGGAAGGGCTGCCAGCAGGCGCGCCACGTGGGCCTTCATCCCGAGGGTCCCCTGCGGTGCGGGCGGCACTGCCAACAAACGGGGCCGGAGCCGCGCGTGGGCTGCCCTGCCGTTGCTGAAGCCCGGCCGAGGGCGGGGAGCAAAACCGATTTTATCCGTTGGGTGGGGTGGGAGGCGCTATTTACAAATTAAGATACTGGTATAAAATCTGGTTGTAAGAAATATCCGGGATAGGCAAGTGTCAGCATTACCGATTTGTGGCCCCGTTTGGGGGCGTATTTGCAAAGCGGAAAGAAAGGAGTGTCGTCTGACCCGATCCCGCAGTCTCCGCCCGTTTGAAGGTGCTATAATCCTGTGTATTTTTTGAAGGCATGTTATAATTTAAAGTCTGTGCTTATACATATTTAAAAGTGCTCCTCCCAGTAATGTAACATCTGCTTTTCTTTTGTAGGTAAAAAGGATGAATGCTTGATTTGTAAAGTTCCTTGTTGTACAGTTTTACTTTCAAAACATGTAAGTTGAAATCTGTAGTATCTGAATATTGATCACAGCATTTCCTTTAAATTCGAGGTTCAATTTTTGGTCACTTGTGATGTCTAAAATTTTCGTTCATTTTGTTATGTTAACTGGAAGAGCTCACAGGGTTCCTGAGTAATCTAAGTACAATTAGAACTTGGTTTTGAATTCCTCATTCAGCTCTCTTAACTGTAGATTGGCCTGCCTGAAAGTCTGCTGTTCCTGAAAATGAAACAGTCGAATAAGTTTCTTCAGTACAGTACAAGCTTCTTAAGAGGGTGCTAGAGTTCAGTTTTGCATAGGGGCCCTATCTAGTTAAGAGGGGTGGAAGAAAGTTGGTTTAAAATGGATTACTATTGCTATAACTTTAAAGAATGCCTTTTGTTCTTTCTAGAAAGTACAGCAGTTTAACTTGCTTGGTTTAAATTTGGTTACAAATTATTGTTCTCATTACACTTAGGCTCCAAGATGTGTATTTGATCTGATGTTTTAATCTATAACAATTGCTTTTTCTGGTTACAAGTATAAAACAAAGTTACCCATTATGCACACAATACAGAAGGTCACAGCGGTGGCTGTGGAAGGCCCCCCCCCCCGCCCCCCCGTGCTGTTTCCCAAAGACAATGGCCAGGAGTAGGGCACCTGCTCTGTCTGGCTACCTTGATTTCTCTTCTCACAAAAACAGTGTTTTCTGTGTTGACATGTTTCAGGCACACCCACAATCTTTAAAGATGACTGCATGGCCTTTCACTATTTCCAGCTGGTAAATTTGGGGGCTTTTTTTGTTTTTTTCAGTTTTATACTATCTCAAACAATCTTATGGTGAACAATTTTAAAGGATACCTCTGCATACTTGTAAGAATACTTCTATAGCATAAATTTCTAGGGTGGGAAGGCAAGCACTACCTGCAGCCAGAGAAACCTGCTTTAACATGGGTCATGGGTCCCAGCTTTCTAGGAGCAAAGCTGAGGCCTGTCCTGCCCACAGCTCTGTGGCTGGGCTTCTGGTGGACACCTGGCCCCAGGCCAGCTCTCTGGCCTGCCGCTGCACCTGGAGCCTGGCCCTGGTTCTGTGTGGCAGTGGCTTCTCCAACAACCGGGCAGTGTGCACACGTCTGTGTGTGCACGTCTGTGTATGTGCACCTCTGTGTGTGTGCACGTTCATGAGAGTTTCACAAAACAACACTGACCCTTGCTAAACGCGGCACCCCTGGCAGCTTCTGTTCTGAGTGGTTTTCTTTCATTGAAGCAAAGCAACTTGTGACAGGCTAAGCTGATTTCCCAGGTCCTGCGTGGGAAGGGCCCCTCCACCACTTCTGCACGCACCCCGCTCCTTTTGCTCCATGGTGGAGCCACCATGTGATACACATGTCTTCGTTGATCTGTGTCATTACAAAATGTCACACCGCCTTACTAGTCAGGCGGTGGATGGCAAGGGAACAGGGCAGTTGTGACGGGAGCCCTTGGGGACTGGACGAGCCTCTGGTGCAGGCGCCGTGCAGGCAGAGGGATGCACCTAGGCCAGGACTGGCTGGCTCTGCGCAGACACAGACGGGATGGCTGCAGTGAGGGGAAGTGCCCACGGGGTGAGCAGCCAGTTACTTCTGCATGGGGATGATACCTGTGAACGTCTGGCGTGAGCAGGGCACACTTCCTCACGCCCACTTGACCGGGGGCCGTGGGGAGCCACAGACAAGGAAGAAACCCCAGGAAGCAGCATCAGGGGCTGGAGTGGGGACAGAAGTCTCTCCTGGACAGCAAAGGCCAGCCCAATCAAGATGGCCAAGGGCGGAAGCCCAAGGACACTGGTTTACATGGGCCTCATGTCTGCTGTGTCCTCCCACCTGTCCTCATGCTGCCATGGTTGACTGTTGTCCCAACTCTGGGAACCGGCTCACACCTGTATTCACAAGGCTGTCCCTCCCCTGGTCTCAGGAATGACGTTTCTGTGGTTACTCCAAGTGACAATGTGGGCACTGCTGTAGGCGGTTCTTTTACTTCATCTCCTAAGTGCCTGTTGCTGGTGTGAGAAACGCCATGGATTTTCATCTGAACTTACGAGCAGTGACCTTGCTAAATTCATGTGGTGATTCTGTTGGCTTCGCCGTGGGTTTCTCGAGACTGCAGAGTCACGTCATCTCTGAACGTTTGTTTCTATCCTCACGCACCGCTCTCGCCTGTGCTGGCCTGGACTCCGGTGCCGTGTGGAGCAGGGACAGTGGCGGCAGCGGGCGGCTTTGTCTCCCCGGATCTCAGTGTTGGTGGCAGTGTGTCCGTGAAATATTATGTGCGCCGCAGGTTTTCTGCTAAAGGCTTTTTATCATGAACGGTGTTGAATTTTATCAAATGGCTTTTCTGTCACTGTTGAGATTATCGTTTGATTTTCTACTTTACTTTGTTAGTGTGGTGAGTGGAATTTATTTTAGAATTTTAAACCCACACTAGCCTCCAAGAATAAATCCCACCCAGTGTGAGGCAGCCTAGTGCGTACTCAGGTGAGTGCCGCGTGGCTGTGGTCCTTGTCTTCGGGGGGTTGTGGGCCTCGTGGAAGCAGATGCAGCTCTGTCCCTTCCCTCCTCTCGAAGACTGAGGTTATTCATCATGTCGTAGAGTTATCTGGAGTTGGAAGGGTTTTGGTGGGAAGGCTTCTAACTGGGGATTTAATTTCCTTAGTGGAAATGTGACTATTCAGTGTTCTTAATTCTTCTTGGGTCAACTTAAGTGAGTTGTATTTTTCTCAGGATTGGTGCACTTCATCTGACTTTTCAAACATCTGGTCATTAGTAGTTCCAGTCTGCATTATCTTTAGTGTTGATAAGATATGTACTGATGTTTGTCTTTCATTGTAATAGAGGTTATTATGTCTTCTCTTTTTTTCCTGAACAGTCTTGTCAAGCATTTATTGACTTTTTAAAAAAGGTTTTAAAATATTTTATGTATTTATTTTTAGAGAGAGGGTAAGGGAGGGAGAAAGAAGGAGAGAACCCTCGAAGTGCAAGAGAAACATCGATCAGTTGCCTCTCATGCGCCTCCAGACGAGGACCTGGCCCACAACCCAGGCCTGTGCCCTGAGCAGGAATCAAACCGGCAACCTTAACTCTTGTGGGACAACACGCAGCCCACTGAGCCACAGCAGCCAGGGCTAGTGTCTGCTGACTTTTATTCGTACTTCCAAAGAACTAACTTTTGGCTCTGTTTATTTTATACTTGTTCTCTGTTTTGTGAGCTCTCCTTTGCACTTGGTCTTTTCTTTCCTGAGGTTCAGTTTGCTCTGTAAGATGGGTGCTTAGGGTAGGTTTCTGCCCTTTCTTTCTAACACTGGCGCCGTGACTCCCCTCCGCGCCCCTCCTCACCTGCAGCATGTCTTCACCATCTTCACTTCAGGATAATTTCAGGTTTCTTCTCAATGACTCCTGCAACCCACATGTATATTGATTGATTTGGAGATGTTTGGGGATTTGAGTTATTTTTACTAAAGTCTGTTGAAGGATAATGCAGAAAATGCACAAATGAGAAGTGCAGAGAATTGCGCGTGACCTGAGCACGGGCAGCATTCAGCTCAGGGAACCGTGTTGTGTGTGGCCCCAGGGACTCAGCACGTGGCCTTCTGACGTCCCCTGGGGCTTAGATTCTCCTGGCAGCGCCAGCCTCCGAGCCTGTATCTCCCTTCCCCTCCCGCCTCAGTTCCTGTGTGGTGATTGTGTCTCATTCCCTCTGAACAGACGTGAGAACCCACTGACGGCGCCCGCCTGCCGGGGTTCCCACAGTCCCCTTTCCTCTGGCTTTTCTCCTGTTCCCAGTCTCCCTGCCACCCCTGAGGGTCACTTTCCGCCCCAGGGGAGTTCCTTTTGTCTCATCCTTGAGTGAGGCCTCCTGATGACTGTCCTCCAAGGGGCCTCTGTCTGCCTGCATTGTGGTGCCTGTTTTCACTGGGGTTAGAATTCTCTGTTGGAACCAAGCGTTTTCTGTGGCTTGGGTAACATCACTCCCTGCTTATCTCTGGTTCTTCACAGTTGGGCTGTCGTGCTAGTTAAGTGCCCTGCTGAGCTGCGGGTGGCTCCTCAGCCGACCTGGGGACTCGGCTGCTGGTTGGAGGCTCTTGGCCGTTCCGCTCCACCTGCTCCCAGTCCCACCCGGGGTCTCTGTCCACCCGGGTCTCTCATGTACGGAATCACTTACTCTCCTCATAGAGGCTGTGGCTCTTAGTTCATCAGTGACAGCATTTCTGACCGCTTCCATTCTGCATGTGGAGCTGCTCATCCTGTTCTGGGTGTGTTTATGGGTAATAACCCATGCGGAACATCTGCTCTCCACCAGGCTGGCCACGCTCTGTTGGAGGCACTCTCCTGCTTCCTGTGATCTGGATCACCCAGGCCCCCTGGGAGGCCCCATTTCTGCTTCTGTTACGCGGGGAGCAGGCTGTAAGCTATGCGGCGAGGGGCCAGGTGGCAGGTGGAGCTGGCGTGGAGCAGGGCTTGCAGGGAACTGCGCCCCTGGCCCCCGTCCGTGGCCCACGCTGCCTGAGACCTGCAGTGGTCAGTCCAGGGACCCCGCTGTCCGGTGCCCTCCGTGTGTTCCTCCTCCGAAGTCCGGAGGTGGATTCTGGAGCCTCTTCACCTGACCCGCCATCTGAAGGCCAGGCCTGCTGTAGCCCCTGCCTGTTCCCCAGAGCCTGTCTGGGTGCTGCCTTCAAGGGACATTTTCCAGTTCCTCCCTAAGCCTAGTTGACTGTGGCTTCAGGGCAGTTTGGAGAGCAGGAGCAGGTTAAATGGATGGGCTCAGGTCCCTGTGGTCATGCCTACGAAGCAAGGACCAGGCTGGGAAGGGGCACGGGCTCTGCTGCTCTTCTGGGTCTGCTGGTCCCTCTCCAGGGCCTGGCTGTGTTTGTCGCCGTCCCGTGCCTGGTTCTGGGCAGCTCTGCAGGGTCTGTGTCCTGGGAGGGCTGTTGCTGTGGGCCTGGTGTGGGTCCAGGGGCGGGGGGCGGAGGAGCGGGGCATGTCTGCATAGGGTTTACGGGGGCGGCTGCCACTGGTAACCTGCTTGTCCTCGAGCGCCTCCTGTTGCTTCTGAAAGGGCTCCTGTGCTGACTGCTGCTGCAGGCTTGTCAGCACCCCCGCCCTCTGGTGGGTGTTCCCTCGGGCTGGGCTTTCACTCTGGCTCCTCTGCCTCCGGAGACCTCTTCCAAGCAGGCGTGGCTCTTGCCTGACAGGTGGGCACAGGTGGCCCCGAGGGCTCTGCCTTTCTGTCCTTCGAGGCGGTAGCACTGCCTCACCCCACAGCCCCGCAGCCAGGAGACACGGGCACCCCTAGTGCCTCTCAGAGCTGGGGAGGAGGGCTGGTCCCTCATGTCCCTGCAGACAACCCGGGTGGCACACGGGACAGCCACACTCTCTCTTCCAGACAGACTCAGGCATCCAGGCGCTGTTCATGGGCATAGACTGTCTGTGCAAGAAGTACTCCAGGGAGATTGCTCAGGTGAGCGTGGGCGTGCGCCGCCCGTCCTGTGAGCTGGGCCCCTGGCCTCAAGCCCTGGAGAGCTGGCCCCAGGGTCCCGGGAGCGGTGGGCTGGCGCTTCCTGTTCCCGTGGGTCTGCTCTGTGACATGCCGTTCGCTCTGCTCCTCTGTTCCCATCCGGCGGCTGCTGCTGCCGAGACGAGGTGCTGCTGCTCAGGATGCCCAGCAGATTCTCACATGTCCGCCGCAGACCTTAGTCTCCAGGGTCTGGGCAGGGCCTGGGTCACCAGCCTGCAGCATTTGACCCTGGAGCCCTTTCTGCACCAGCTCACTCCCTGCCCCCCACCTCTGAGACTGTGAATCTGCAGCCTCCCAGTTCCACTGCGTGTCTGACCTCCGGGACATCCGTGGGGGGCCCACGCAGGAAAGGAGCCCATCCCCTGCCTGTCCTGTGAGCAGCACCGCCCTGTCAGCTGGCACCCGCCCCTCCCGCAGAGGCCCAGCAGCAGCGGAGGGGCAGCACTGCTGCCCGGCCACTCTCAGCCTGGCTGTCCTCCTGCAGGCCCTGGCCAGCCAGCCCACTAGGACTGGCCCTGCTCTGGCAGGTGACTCCCTGGCTCCGTGCCCATGGTCATGGCTGCCCCATCGTCCTGCAGGCTCCCCGGGGGATATACGGGTGCCCCAGAATGCAGTGTCAGCACGAGGCGAGAGCCAGGGAGGGACATGGACTGACTTCGCTGCCGCATTTCAGTGGGGCCTTCTCGGGCCATGTCCCCTGGGCCCACAAGCTGCCCATGTTTGTGAACCAGGGGAGGCCTTCCCCACAACACTCGAACCACAGGCATCCCTGTGTCTGCAGCAGTCTTGCCAAGGACGGGCATTTCAGACAGCCCCCTGGGGCCTGATGGGGGGGGACTGTCTGCCATCTCAGGCGTGGAGAGAGAGAAGGGGGAGGCGCTGGCTGCCACATGAGCCTCTCCGTGCCTTTGGGTCACACCATCTCAGTGGTCTCGGGGGCCGAGGGGGTTTCCAGAAGGCTCAGGACAGGAGGGGTTGCAGCTCCTTGTTGATGTCAAGATGCTGGGCTCATTGTTCTTTTAAAATAATAAGTATTTTAAGTTATCTTAGCATTAACTTCTAGTGGAGTAAACTGACAGCTGAAACCACAAACCTAGTTCTTTGGGGTCCCCAGTGACTTTAGGGTGTAAAGCCAGCCCTGGGCCAGACTGCTGGGCCTGGGAGTTGCCTGCGTCCATCAATCCTCCAGACCCCTCGGAAGATGCAGGAGCCAGGAGCTCAGAGGTCGCTCTGACCACAGCCGTGTCTTCTGAGGTGGCCACGACTGCAGAGGCGCTGGAGGCCCGCCGGGGCAGGCCGCTATCCTTGTCACGGAGGGGCCCTCTCGTTCCCTTGTCTGAAAACATCCTGGCATGAACTAGCATGGCCCCCACCCTGCATCAGCGCAGGGTGGTGACTCTCCCGAAGATGGGCCCGTGCGCCGGCGGAGGCGCAGCTGGGAGCCCGCCTCACTCACTGTGCTCGGGGGCCTTGCTGTCTCCTCCGGGTCTGCAGGACGGTGTCCGTGTTCCTGGTTGGCGCTGTTTGGTCATGAGGCCGTTGTGACCCCGTCACTGTGGCCAAAGGGATGGTGCACTGTGGGTGGCCCCCGTGGGTCATATCGCACGGGAGGGAGACAGTGCCCTCGAGTTTCCACCACCCACGGTGGGACTCGCTCCCCGGACGTGAGAGCGCCTGTCGCGTTCCTCCAAGCACTGCACAGCGGCCCCGTGGTTTGTGTGGGCGCAGGGACCCTGTGTCCAGGTGGGCGGGCGGGCAGGGGCGTCTGGGGGGACGCACAGGGCAGCCCCGTGCCCTTGTCAGCTGCCGATGTGTGCTAACTTCTCAGATTTCAGAATTTCAAGAAAGACACAGAAAGAGACTTCTGGCCTTCTACAGAGAAAAGGTAAATCCTATGGCCTGGCTGCGTCTCACGCCAGCCTGCTGACTTCATGTCAGACACACCTGTGACCTGGCGCCAAGTCTCAGGGCAGAGGCCCGGGGCAGGGGGCACATCTGTGGGCCCTCAGCCCATCGCATGGTGCCTGTCTGCCACGTCACTGCTCAGGGCCAGCCGGGGTTCCCAGGCCGGTTTTATCATGGGCCCCACTTCTAACCCATGTCCCCCAGACTCACGGGGCAGCTTTTCACGAATGGCAGCTCAGAAGAGCTCTGGCAGGGAGCTGGAAACGCCAGCTTGTTTGCCCAACAAACACCCTCCTTCCTTGATTTCTAAACTAAACGAAGGAGAATAAAGCGTCAGGGACGCCATTCCTGGGAGCGTCAGCCGATTCACAGTAAGGCCTCCTGCAGGGACAGTTGACAACACTCAGAGGAGGAGGAGGGCAGAGCCTGTAGCAGCTGCCTGAGGAGGGAGGCAAAGGGCTAGTGACAAGGTCAGCTTCACTTGCCCGGGGCCACAACCCTGGGGGCCGGTCACACCCACGGGATGCACCCGCCGGGCCCTCCTCCTCTATGGGGCGGGGGTGACGTCAGGCCTTTAGAGCAGCTTAAACCCTGCTCTGTTCAGTCATACCATCCTGTTTGCTTTCAGTACGAGTCTTTAAAAAAAGAACCTTTGAAGGTTATGGAGTAAATAGGGCAAGGGGCCTGGCTTCAAAGCCACAGGTCCTGCAGCCTCCTCCTTGAGTGTGGAAGCCTGGTGTCTGTCCTATGCCCTCCCCCCACCCCCGCCTCCCTGGGTGTTCACTGCCCCTGAGCCCCGGCCTTGTGGGCTTGGTGCCTCCTGCCATCTCCCCTCCTTATGTGCCCCGGCCAGCCCTGCCATGGGTCTGCACAGGGATGGGCCAGAGGAGTGGAGACCCTGCCCAGGCCGGCCCCCATGGCCATGTCTGCAGAGCTATCCGGCCTGCTGCCCCGGCCATAGCCCCATCTGCCCCAGGACCCTGCTGCGCAGGGCCAGGCAGCTTCTGTGGGACTCACGCTCTGACTCAGGAAGTCAGAATTTAGAGGGTCTCCATCCTTTGACACCGTCAGCCTGGTAACCTGAAGTCCTGTGTCCTGTTAGACCTCCAGGCTGGAGGAGTCCCTCAGGAAGTCCGTGCTGCGGCTGGAGCAGCTGCAAAGGTGGGTCCCCTTGGAGCCCCGCCAGGCGTCCCCTCGCCACCTCCGAGCCCTCAGTCCCCACTGGGGGGCAGAGAAGGCACGTCTGTCTCCCAGGCGCTTCTGTCAGTGTGTGGTGGGAAGTCTCGGGCAGAAAGAGACAAAGGAGGAAAGGTGATTCCCTGGGCAGGGGAAGGGCTGGAGGGGCCCTTGCAGAAGGTGAGTGCAGGCCGCCGGTCTGTCTGCCGGTCTGTGCACAGTCACCTAGAGGTCACGGAGCCCGCGGGGCTGCGCTCCAGCTCGTTGCGTGTGGGGATCACCCACACGTGCAGCGTGGGCGGCTGCAGAAGGAGCGGTGCCACTGGTGCCGGCTCTGCCTCTACCAGCTGTCGTCATCACGGGCTGCGTGCTGAAGGTGCGCCCCGGGAGACGCGGCTGGCGAGCGGCTGAGGGCACCGTGCGGGGCCTGCAGTGGCGGTCTCGGCCCAGCCCTTCCAGTCAGAATGAGTGGGTTGGAAGTAAGCTTTAATTAAACGGGAAAGGTTTAATTCAAACCTTTTTCCCTCTGTTTAGTATGAGATCGTCCCAACACACAGCTTTCAGCACAATAAAAAGTCCAGTTTCACGTGACGTCACGCCTGCGAGGGGAGGAAACGACAGTGGCAGGGCATGCAAGTGCTCTAACGCGCCGTGTTTTGTCACAGCTCCTTCAGCCACACCCCGCGGACCCCTGCTCTTGCCCCCTGGCGGCAGCGCCACCGCTGAAAGGTATGTGTGTCCACAGCGCAGGACCGGGAGTTCGTGGCAATCGCTGGATGACCTTCATAAGTTTTACAAGACCCTTAACATCCTATGTCTCCTGCTATCCCTTCACCCCTCCAAACCCCCCAACTCTGATGCTGAGCAACCCCTAGCACAGGCCTCCCAGGAGCTTACCCCCCCCCCCCCCCCCCCCCCCAGTTCTTACTTGCCGGTCAGGGGTGTGGGCCAGGCTGGACAGGTGCCGCTCTGTTGCTGTGGCCTCCTGGCTGGTTTTGGAGTGGTCATGTGACTTGGGCTGGACTGTCCTGTGACCATCCAGGCGGCTCGGGAAAAAGCACAGGGACAGGATAAGAGAGGGTGACCCTGCTGGTGGCCCCAGTGTGACCCCAACCCACTCCTCCATCAGTTTTTTTCTTGAAATACTGCGAGTTGGGTCCACACACGGCACAGCAGGTCCTGGGGGCGTCCTGGCCCACGCTCTCCCATCCGTGTGTCCTGCTGGCTCTGGCGCTGAGCGTGCCACCAGGAAGTGATGAAGCGGTTGATTTCCTCCCTCCCTGCCTTTTCCTCCTGTGGGGAAGCCCAGGTGAAGTTTCCCTACCAACCTTTGGGCCGGTAAATGGAGGCACTGACATTTACTGAGCACTGACTGTGCAGTGGGCGGGCCAGGCAGCGCCTGCTAACAAAAGCAGCTGAGATGTTGCCGCCCCAGGGGGTCAGGCGGGACTTGGAGCAGCCACCTGGGCACGGGGTGGCTACAGCGTAGGATGTGGCCGTGCCTCCAACGCTCCACAGGGCCTCTGAGCTCCGTGTGGGGTTGTGTGGGGTTTTGCCAACAGCAGAGCTGCTAGAGAGTTTAAGCGGGAGGTGACAGTGACGGGGTCCAGGTCCTGAGCCCAGTGGCATGAGAGCGTGGGGACACGGAGACAAGGGTCCCGTGTGCTGTGCACGTTTCGGCTGTTGCACGTCGGGCCCAGTGACCGTGTCTTGCCGTCTGTTCGCAGAGTGGAGCGCATGGAGGTCGACCTCACGCCCGCCCCGCTGAGAAAGGTGAGTGGTCTGTTTTCCGTGTCGCCCATCTGCTGATGTTCAGGTCACGTGCTTCTCAGCGCTAACAAGCATGGCCACCGCAGGAGGCAGGGCTGGCTGCGCTGGCCGCGCTGCTGTGGGGACGTGGGGGCGGCCTGAGCCTGCGGTGGGCACGGTGCTGAGTGAATCCTGTGGAGTGTGTCAGAAATGTGAGGGGACAGCTGCCCCGTGAGAGAACACCAGAGGACAGGTGGCCCAAAATGCAGGCGGCCACGCCCAGCCCAGCGTCTCCGCTCAGGCCGAGTGCAGCCGCATACACAGGTGGCCCAGAAGGGGGCGCAGAGCGGACGCAGGGCTACGCTGGGATGCAAGTTCTCGCCAGCCACGCTTGCCCATGGCGGCGGGGACTGGTGTGCGACAGGAGCAAAGCGCTGCAGATACACACGCGGCCTTGTGGCTGGTGGGGCTGCTCAGTGGGAGACAGCGGTCATTGCAATGGTGCCCTGTGGAGCCTGACTCCAAGGAAACGGGAGTGGGGGCGCTGTGAAGAGGGGGCGACACAGCTCTGTGCAGAGCCGGGGTGGGGCAGCTCGGTCCTCGGCAGCTGGGCTAGCGCGCACCTCCTCTCTGCGCCTCCTGCCCGCCGTGTCTGTCAGACGGCACCCATTCTCATCAGCTGGGAGTGGCCACGACGCACGCCTTTCTGCCCCGACCTGCCAGCCTTACCAGCAGCTCTTGAGGGACCCCCAACACCAGGCATCCCAGCTGGACCACAGCCTCGGCCTACTGAACTGATTCGCATGTTAATGGGTTTTGCCTTGGAAACTGCCACTGAGGGACCAGCCTTAATGAGCAGTTTGCTCTAAATCCCTAAGTGAGGTGCTGACCAGGTGTCAGCAAGTGTCTGTCTGTCGAGGGCTCGACAGTAAGTGGCTGAGACTGTGGACCAGCAACTCGCCCCTGACGGCGTGGAGACCGGCGGGAATGGCTGCGTTCCAGGAGAACTTAAGTCACAAGATGAGGTGCAGGCTGAGGCCGGCCAGCCCATGCCAGCCCCTTCTGAACTCCGGAGTGCAGCCTGGACAGAAACCCCCAAACGTGCTCCAGAAACGGGGTTCTCCTGTGGCCCAGTCTGGGCGCATCTTGTTCCCAGTGCTCCTGATGGCACCTAATCTACCCTGTCCCCACACAGTCAGCTGGTCTGTCCCTGCCTCTGGGTCACGGACATTGTCCTGGGCACTTGTGTCTTTAAGTTCACTTCACTTCACCTATTACTGGGTTCGCCCCCAAGCAGAGGACTCAGCAACTGACCCTGTGAACACAAACCCTTTTTGTTGGAGGCCAGGATGAGAGCAGATGGCTCACCAGATTCTAACCTGACCGTAACTTCTGTCCTCCCCACGTGTGGACACTCGTCTCGGCTGGCGTTTCCCACGCTGCAGCAGGTGCTCAGAGTCGGCCAGCCCTGGGCGCACGGGCAGCATGTGGGGAGCAGGCTGCAGGTGGGCGTCGGGAGGGGACATCCCAGGGTGCATGCGGCCGCAGAGCGGAGCCTGGGGAAGGGAGGACAGCTGGGTCTCCAAGGCCGGGGCTCGGCTGGGGCCGGGAGCCAGGGGCAGGCCTGGGGGCGTGTTAGCAGAGGCCCCGCTCTGGGCGGCACCTGCGTGTGCACATCCCACCTGGTCCCACTCAGGGTCAGCAGAGGGGCTGTGGGAGTGGAGCTGCCCCCGGCACCTGCTCCCGTCCAAGGGCCAGGGGCGCTGGCTTGGTCTCGGCCCCTGCAAACAGCAGCACCACGCCTGGCCGTCCCACCCAGTTTCCAGGAGATAGTTTTGCACTGAAAGCAGGATTTACTCCGAATTTTAAAACATCTCTCATCAGCCACAAATTTTGTTTGCTTTTTCTCTGTTCTGAAATTCTTAGAGGCACCTAGTGAGTCCCTGGTCCACTCGCTGCCGTGGGCATGGAGCAACAGTGGGGGCCCAGTGGGGACTTTCCGTCTCGCAGGCTGCGCTCCAGGCCAGCTGGGGCGGACGGCATGTCGGCTGACAGAGGCTGTGTTCTAGGTGCGGAGGGCGGCCCTCGCTCTCCTGAGGGCGCTCGGCAGTGCCACCCACTGTGTTCTCTCTGCGTCCTCAGCCCGAGCTGGCGGCCGGCCCAACCAGGATCTCCCTGATCAGCCCCCCCCAGGACGGGCGCATGGGTAAGTCAGTCCCTGCAACCAGACCCTGGAGAGACGTCTCACGTCTGCCCCACCCTGCCCAAGGGTTGAACTTCAGCCATCACTTTCCCCACTGAAGAGCGCTCCTGGGCGTCCCACCTGTGGGCAGGTGATGCACAGCAGCCATGGCCTCTGACGCCTGGAGCCCGTGTGCCTGGTGTGACGGGGAGACACAGGCCCCGCCTTCTAGACAATGGAGCCACCCTCTCAGATGTCAGAGGCTCCTTGTTTAAGTGTTTCAGAGGGAAATCTTTCTCAGACGCGTGCAGCAGCGCTGCTCTCCCGGGTGAGGCCCAGGCCGAGGCTCGCGTCCTGCGCGCTGGCCTCGCTCTGGCCTCCCGTCTCTGTGGGGCTGAGGAACCATGGCGTCCACCCGTCACGCTCTGAGCACTTGGGAGGTTCTTGGATGGTGTTCCACCTCCACACCGCCCGCCCGCCAGCAGTGAGCCCCATGGTTCAGTCCCAGCCCGTGGCGTCCCTGCCCGAAGGCGTCACCTGGCCTTCAGAGCACTGTCCACGCAGCCTGGCAGCTGTCACCCTGCTGAGGACTCCTGTCCCTCGTCTCTGTTGACCACAGTTATCCTACAAGTTACTGTGCAGCGTGAGTGAGACGCTGCTTCCTGGCCAGTGGTGCCGGGCGTGCATGGCTCTGCCTGAGACCAAAATGCCCAGGACCTGTCCAGTCAGGCCGGGGAGGCCGGCAGGTCAGGAGACGGCCTCCACGAGGGGAGACGGCAGCACTCACGACCCCAGGGAACAGGCAGCACGCACGCAGGGCCAGCGGGTGGCAGGCACGGCCGACTGGGTTTGGCCCTGGTGTTCGTGGTGTCGGGGTGCAGGGGCTGCCCCTTGGGGTCAGCCTGGCCTCGGGGATTAGGGCAGAGCGATGCCAGACAGAGGAGGCGGCCAGAGCCCAGGCTGTGGGGGACTGGTCCTCTCAGGCAAACCCTGGACTCTCGTATCAGCCAGCCTGTGAGCTGCAGGGTCTCCAGCGTTGGTGAGGCCCAGGGGCCTGGTCGCCTCAACACGCACTGACCTGGCCTGTGGGAGGTGGGCGTCGCTGACTCCCTGCAGTGCAGCAGGGTCTGTGGGTCCCCAGCCCAGGGTCGCCCATTGCCCTGCAGCCTGGGGGAGGGCGTGCCCCGCCACGGCCCAGGCTCTGTGCTGGGAAAGGAGCCAGAGGGGCCCCCGGTGCTGTCTTCCCTTCCTACTCTGCCTTTGTCCTGTTCAACTCTCCAAAACGTGGCTGCAGAGAGGAAGAGCGGTCCTTGCAAATGTGCCCTCTGGTGTCCCTGGAGCGTGCCGCGGGCCACGTGCATCCAGAGGTTTCTTACAAACCCAGGAAGGCCGGGCATGGGTGGAGAGGGCCCCTCAGCCCCTGTGTGGGCCCGCTGCCCCCACCCTCCCTAGCCCACCCCGGGCAGCGGGGCGGGGGGGCCGCGGCCCTGAGCACCCGTGTCGGCCGAACGCAGCCGATGAGCAGCCCTGTCCCCAGCGCCCACGAGGCTGCTTGTTGGCGGGCGGTGCTCACAGGTGAAGGCCGAGGGGTGCAGTGTGCACACTCCTGCCGCGTGGATGGGGTCCCGCCGAGGCCGCCGCAGATGCACCTTCTCTCCCCAGGCAGTGTCTCCCGCCCAGGCGCCCCGCAGCTCCGCCTGACACCGGGCCGCCCCGGCGTGTCACAGAGTCCCAGGTATGGCCCGCATGGCCCGGCAGGCGGGGGGCGGTGGGGGGGGCAGCCGCCCCCAGTCCGACTCTCCCCTCGTGGCAGTTACGCCCCGTGTGCTGCTCTCAGCCGTGCTTCCGTGTTTCTGAGCACACGCTGTCAGGCCGCTGCACGTGCCGCCCTTTTGAAGCTGACGGAGAACTCGGGTCACTGCCCACCTCCTTGGTAAAATGCGCTGGAGCCCTGTCACGGCTGCAGCGGTTCATCGCAGGCCACTCGGTACTGTCGCGGGGGGCCAGGGGACAGAGGGGCA
Organism: Furipterus horrens; assembly: GCF_987537825.1. Taxonomy (NCBI): domain Eukaryota; kingdom Metazoa; phylum Chordata; class Mammalia; order Chiroptera; family Furipteridae; genus Furipterus; species Furipterus horrens. The sequence continues at coordinate 217,976,125 of NW_028327172.1, forward strand.
TGTCTGTGTCCCCCCCAAAGCCACTTAGAAGAGCAGGGGCTGGGTGGGCCTGTGGGCTGCCGTTCGCTGACCCCCAAGCAGCCTGTGACCCGCTGACCTGTGCCCGCCATCGCAGACGTGGGCCCCCCGTCTGCTGGCCCCAGTGCGTGACTGACATCTCCACAGGGCTCCCTGAGCACCAGGGCCAGGTGGTCGCACCCCGCTCACCCCACCTAAAGCCCCTTAATGGCTTCCGGTGCTGAGGGCCAGGTCCACAGTTGGCCATCTGGCACTGTCCGGCTGGTGGCCTCCGGCACCCTCCCCTAGCTCAGGCGGAGCCACACCTCTGCCCTCTGCCCCTCGACACACGAGGCTGTCACCACCCGCTGCCTGACTGTGCCTGCTCCCGTGGCAAGACTGATGGCCCCCTGCCCCTGCCCCGCTGCCCGGGGCACCCGGCCCTCTGTGCTGGTGCCCGCTGATGGTAACCCCTGACCTCGGTCGGCATCACAGAGCAGGGGTCCAGCGTGAGGTCCGCCGAGAGCAGGCGCTGGGCCTGGTGACGGGCAGCCGCCCCACAGCCCCTGCACGTGGCCGTCAGAGGAGGCTCAGTACGTGGCCTCTGCCCCTGGGCAGTGGGAAAAGGGCCCCTAACACAAAACAGTCCGCGTGTGAAGGGCACACTGCCAGAGTCTTGTGCCATGTTGGTGATTTTGTTGAATTTACTCCTAGGATTTCACCTCTGCAGATCCCCTGCTGGGGGTCGTCCCAAAGTCTCGGGCCCCAGGCCACAGGCAGGGCTGGAGGAGGGGGCTCGCCCAGCCTCGGCAGCGCCCCGGCCCCGGCACCCAGGCTGCCCATCAGCATCTCGGGGCTGCTGCAACGGCGGCAGGCAGGCAAGTGCCCGTGTACGCGACCACACTTGGAATGCTCTGGAGCGCTGTTTCTGAGCACCCGTTGGAGGGTGGCTCAGCAGGTGGTGGTGTTCCCACGGTGTCACTTGCTTCTGCAGGGTCTGCCAGCCTCGGGGGACTCACGCTTGGGAGGTAACCTGCTGGTGCCCGTCCAGCAGCCCGCCCGGGGGGCGGCAAATGGACGCTGCGGCACCACAGTGCAGCGGAATGAAGCGTCTTCCTGACTGTCCGGGGCAGCGTGCACAGGAGGTGCTCCAAACGCTGCTCTCCTGGCGCCTGAGATCCTCCTCACGCCAAGAGGCTTTGCTCTGTGAGCACCGTCAGCCCGGAGCCTCTCAGACCTGGCATCGCAGGGCTCGGGGGTCTGCGGCCTGCTGAGCCCATGAGAGTCCTGCACGCAGACCCCACACAGAGACAGCCAGCGGCTCAGGTCACCCTGTGTCCCAGGTCACCCTGGATTTTGTCCTGACTGTTCTTGCCTCCACCCACTAGCCGGGACCACAGTGGGTTGAAAAAGAGGCTCATGGGGTTAATTATAATCCTTTCTGTCACAATGACCTAAAACGTGTCCAAAAACGTGTGTGTTGCATCACCGGCGGCAGGCTCGGCGCAGGGGGGGAGGGAGCCACAGGCAGGTGGCCCTTGCCTCCAGGTGACACTCCCTCCTGCAGCCCTGTCTGCCCCTCGGGCCGCAGGAGCCCCTGAGCGTGTCCCGAACGTGTGTGGCGTGAGGACGGCCGTCTTGTGGGTGAGAGGACAGATGCATGTGAAGCCCATAAATGTCACAGGTACACACGTTCAAGTCTGTTCCAGTCCCAGAATGTTCCCATGCCGTGAACGCCTGACCAGGGTGTGCTCTTCCCAGTATGTGTTCTGCGTGTCGTGGCTGTACACATGCTTCCTGCGAAATGCGCACAGCGAACCTTTGACCTTCTGCGGGGCTGATCACGTCCTCAGTCCATTCCTGGGGGAGCTGTGGGGAACCGAGGCTGGGAGACGGGGACTGGGCAGGGTGGCTGGCTGTGCTCCGACAGCGGCCAGGAAGCCCGTTTCCCGCCGCGGGGCTGCTGCCAGCTTCCTGCAGGTTGGGGCTCGGCAGTTGGTTTGGGGGCTCAGCCTCTCCCCGTCATTTACAGCTTCACGCTTCCTTCCATCGCCTCTCCGGCCTTTTAGACACGAACTTAGCTGCCACCTTTTCTTCCTGTTTTTCTCATTTTTCACAACTGAGTTCGTTCGGCCAGAGCGAACCTGGTGGGCATTGGGCTGAGACGGTGCGTCTGCCCCGGGGGACGCGTGTGACCGTCGCCTACCTGCTCGGCCTGCCGCCAACACTGGCTCCACAGTTTCTCCTCCGTGGAGACAGGCAGCTGGCCCGCGGGTGGGCGGGCGCCCAGCCGAGCGGGTCTCACGGCTGCAGACAGCGAGGAGCCACAGCAAACGGCAGCACTGAGAGGTCCGGCTCTTGGGCGCGCAGGCGGCAACACTGACTGGCCCGCGGCCCACGGCTGCTGTTCCCCGTGGGCGCAGCGTCCACACCGGTGCGCCTGCATGTTCTCTGCGCAGTGGAGTCGGTGGACACAACCCAGGGACAGCACTCGCGGGTCCGTCACCCAGGGACTGCAGGCAGGCTTCCCTGAGGCCTGGCACCCTGCTCTACTGACAGCGAGCTCAGCCCGGATTGGCCAGCTCTGGGCTCCTGTGTCACACCCAGTCCTGCCAAGGCAGCAGCCCGTGTCTGCTCCTCACACCTGGCAGCGGCACTCCTGTCGTCGTTTCCATTTTGCTTCTCATCTTGTTTCCTTTACAAGATGGTACTTGTCCATTCAGGCCCGAGACGGAGCGAGTGGGAGGCAGCCCCCTCTGCTGGCGCCACGGGCCTCCAGAGGTGTCCCACCTTAGTTGGGGGGCCTGTCCCCACCCCCACACAGGGACCACCCCCTCCCCGGCTGCCCCCTCATCCAACCCACCCCCACCCAGATCGGTGCCACCTCCATTGGCAGCACCAGACTGAGTCTCATCTTTCAGGGCCTGCTGGGTGGGTCAGGTCACTTGGGTTTTAATAAGAACGGGGCCACAAGCAGGTTCTGTGGCTCTTCCCAGGGCTCCCGCGGGCCGAGTGGGCAGTGAGAAAGGTCATGCTTAGCACCCCGCTCTCCTCAAGGAGCCCCTCGCTGCACCCCTCCTCTGCAGGGACACGCCCTGGGCTCAGTCGAGCCTGGCCCCTGACCCAGGAGAGTGGGACAGGCTGGGGTCCTGGGCACGGGGGTGCCTCCACCTGAGGGAGCCAGAGAGGCAGGCCCAGGCAGCCCTGGGAGCAGCACTCAGCCTGGAGGGCAAGGGGACTCAGGGCGTCCAGGGTCCCGGGACGATTGAGCTCCAGGGTTGATTGGTGGGGCTGGGGGCGCGGGGCTGGGAGCACTGAGGGAGACAGATCTGGGCCCTGCGCCTCAGGATGCCGGTGCTTGGCCCTCCCAGGAGTGGCCACCAGTCCCCTGACCCCTCCAGAGAAGCATGGCCCTCGGCCCTGCGGCGCATGCACTCCATGGCTCAGAGAGCACAAAGGGTCTCTCACTGGGCTGTGACTGGAAGGAGGCTTTGAATGAGCACTCTTTCAGATTCAAGGAAATCCCGAGAACTCTTCGCTGGTGGGTCTGAGCCTCTGCACCCCGATTCCTCGTTGCACTGAAGGAGCCATGGAGCCAGCACTCTGGAGGTGGAGCAGGGGTGTGTGCCCCTCTCGGACCCGTTTCAGGGGTCTGGCTGGAGCGGGTGGCGCCCAACAGCTGGGTCCTGCAGCCAAAGGCTCAGTGGACGTCCACAGCAGGGTCATAGTGAGGCTCCCTTGGTGGTCCCCCACCTTCGGGAGGGGAGGTAGCTGGGGTCACCGTGGCTTCTAGAATTCTCCACAGGATCACTCTTCACAGGGACATCAGACAAGACCAGGTGTAAAAGGAGACCCCCCCCCCACCCAGGGCTCAGAAACAGAGTGGGTGGTGCCGGCCGTCCAGAGCCATCTCCAGTCCTGCCGTGAGGCCCCTTCCCTGGGAGCCAGAGTCCCAGCGTCAGCCCCTAGCCAGAGGCACCCCTGGCCGGCGGGCTGGGGCCAGGGCACAGCTTTAGAAGCACCAGCCTCCCTGTCCTGCACGGGGCTGCTGACTTGCAAGTGTGAAGGGCTCGAATCCGGTTCCTGGAAGCATTTCCAGATGTTTTTGGCATCAGGAGAGCCTTCCGTGAACCTGGGAACCCAGCGGGAGGGGGGGGTCCCGTTTACCCAGCAGGCACTTCTGTCTCGTGGGCGGCCCAGAGTGTCCCCCAGGCTCTGTCCTTGAGGCCTCGCCACCGGCTATGCAAGTCAGCACCCAGAACGCAGGCGAGGCCACCACGGCCAGCGTGCTCTGTGCACAGAAGGCCATGCACCTGGGAGGGGACATGAGATCACGCAGGATGAGCACCCACCAGCCCAAGCTCCCCAGACCCCCTGGTTCTGCTCGGGTTCCTGCTGGTGGCCCCTCGTCCTCACGGGCAGTGGGAAGCAGACTCACACTCAGAGAAAAGCTACCGCGTGAGAGCCCCACGCGTGGCACTGCGACGCTGCACCACAGCTGCCCTTGCACACACAAGCACATGCATGCTCATGTGTGCTTGCCCCTGTTTTTTTCCTGAACCATGACCATGGCATTGGCCTGTCTGGTGCGGTGGTTCCCCTTATGGCTTCATGTGATGCTTCCTCGTGGCCAGTCCCTGTTACCGTGGCTGCGCGGCCTGGTGCGTCCCAGCGGTAGCGGGTGTGGTCTCCCGGTCCCGGTGGGGTTGCTGGGCACACAGCCCCCGGAAGGGGCGTCTCCCTGTGGGAGAGCAGGCACTTGGCTGCGGAAGCACAAGGTGGGGGCGGGTTCGGTGGCTGGTGCTGGGGCTCTGGAAACCACACAAGTCCTCCCGTATAGAAGCACCGTGACGTGGCCTCAACCCACACGCGCCTAGCTGGCTGCATCACAGGTGACTCAAGCCCCTGCAGATGGTGGCTGATTCAGGAGGGTGACAGTGATGTGAGTCATCATGACGCCAAACTCAGGCTGCGGGCTTAGAGCTGGTGGGAGCTGGGATGGCATGTGTCGTCTGGTGGCTGAAGCTGGGGAAACTGAGGCCCAAAGCCACTCCAGGGCCTGCTCCCAGGACAGCATCCCCATTGCCTTCTGTGTCCAGACATGGCATGGGACGTAGAGGCCTGTCCTGGCCCCTCGGGACACACTCCAGACACACACACCGCGAGTGAGGGGCCTGCAGCTTCAGGAGCCTCCAGACCGACCGCAGCACCTGGGTGCTTGTCTTGGTCCTGACTTGGGTCTCAAGCTGGGGGCAGGGGGGTTCAGCCTGGTGGACAAGGACCCTCCTGAGTCCATGGAGCCATGTGTGACCCCAGTCTCACAGCTGCATCTCCCCCGGGACCGGCGGAGCCACTGTCTGTCCCCTTTCTGACCTTCCTGCCTGTTCCATGTCTCCACTTCATCTCACTCACTGCTTCTGGTTTCTGCGTTTTTAAACCTGAGACCTAAATTTGGCAGAAAAATGATTTGCCTCAGGGCTTCCTGAGCCAAGACGCCTGGTGAGTAATGGGGGAGCCAGCAGAGCGCCGCAGAGAGTGCGCGAGCCCAGGTTCATCTTCTCTGTGCGGCCAGCCTGGAACCCGGCCTGCGGCAGACAGCAGGCAGCGGCTCATGGAGCATCCCCTCCGCGGGGTCCTGCTCCCTGTGGGAGCCACAGCAAGGTCACCGTGAGGCCCCCTGGTGGTCCCCCACCCTTGGGAGGGGAGGTAGCTGGGGTCACCGTGGCTTCTAGAATTCTCCACAGGATCACTCTTCGCAGGGACATCGGACAAGACCAGGTGTAAAAGGAGACCCCCCCCCACCCAGGGCTCAGAAACAGTGGGTGGTGCCGGCCGTCCAGAGCCATCTCCAGTCCTGCCGTGAGGCCCCTTCCCTGGGAACCAGGGTTCCAGCGTCAGCCCTTGAGCCGGAAGCACCCTTGGCCGGCGGGCTGGGGCCAGGGCACAGCTTTGGAAGCACCAGCCTCCCTGTCCTGCACGGGGCTGCTGACTTGCAAGTGTGAAGGGCTCGAATCCGGTTCCTGGAAGCATTTCCAGATGTTTTTGGTATCAGGAGAGCCTTCCGTGAACCTGGGAACCCAGCCGGGGCGGGCAGGGTCCCGTTTACCCAGCGGGCACTTTTGTCATCTGGTGTGTCAGCCATGTGGCACCAGGAATGTCCACTGCCTTCCAAAGAAAACAGGCCGGGGGGTGCCTGATATGGGGCCACAGGGGCCAGGGCAGTAGACTTCTGCCCCCCGGGCTCCTGCCCACCCTGCCCCAGCCCTGGCCTGCAGGCAGAGGAGGCCCCAGACCTCAAATCCTTCCCGGAGACCTGACCTTGAATGTGGGGTAGGCAAGGAACACGCCCAAATGCACACCATGTACATGCTCACACATGCGGGGACACATGCGTGCGTTCAGCCCACATGCACACACATGCGTATCCAGCCCCTCCACACACAGCAGCCCCCACTACCTGCTACCCCAAGACCCGGACAACCTGGGTTTGTCCCTGGGTCCCCCTTCCTGCTGGTGAGGCCTCGTCTGGGCGGGAACATTGGCCGTGACGCGTGTACAGGGTGTACTCAGGGCTCAGAGCAGGCGCTAGAGGTGGGGGTGCTGACGGGTGGGGCTCCCTAGCCTTGGGGTTGGGGTACAGCTGTCATGGCCCATGGGGAAGGTGGGGGGCTGGGATGCCTGCCCACTACTGGTGGGGAGGGTGGCCACCCAGGACAGAGGACCCCTGTGACAGCTTCCTCGTTCCCCAGGCCACAGCAGCCTCACTGTCCCCACCTCCCTTGGCCCCGCCTGCCGCTCCAGCTGGGCAGGCGCCCACGCTCAGCAGAAGCGACCACTTCACTCAGCCAGCGCTCCTCAGGAAACTGGGTACATTTGCAATGTTCAACAGCTCAGCCAGCATTCAATCAGGGCTGTTTTTCCAGTGGAAACTGTAATGTGAGCCCAGAAGCGTTCTCACTCGCCTCGCAGACGCCCCGACGCCCCCTCCACCGTGAGGCCGGCGCCTGGCTCAGCAGCCACGCCAGGCCAGTTCCGCACTCTGCCAGCACAGTCCCGGCCACAGCGCCTGCCCTCCTCCCGCACAGGCCCGGATTCCCCCTCACCCTCCCCGAACACGCGGGGAGGGCCCGGGATCAGGGCTGGCTGCACATCCTGGAGCAGGAGGCCGAGGCGGGGCGCCGTCAGGACCAACTGGGGCACGGGGCCGGGAAGAGGGTCCCTCGCCACACCACAGCTTTTGCTCAAACCCTGAGTGGCACCAGGATCCAGCCCTCTGCCAGACCAGGCCTGGCGCTCTAAGCCCCAGCTGGCCAGCGGGGGGCACGAGAGGCCTGGCCATCGGCGCTTCAGCCAGCCAGGCCAGTCTGCCATCCAGGCCCCTTGGGGAACTCGGTGGCTGGACAGACGCCTTGTCCTGCAAGGGGCCCTCAAGGCCATGACCCCTAGACTAGGGGCACCAGGCACCTGAGCTGAGAGAGCCAGAGTGGCCATTGTCACACCACTTCCCTGGGGGCGGTGACCCGCCACCCCAGGGAAGGACCCGAGGTGGCCCCTGCCGGGCTGGCCTGCAGCTCCTTGTCCCCTGGGAAGAGCTGCTCTGCCCACCCTGCTTCAGTCCAATAACAAAAACGTGAGGCAGCAGCTCTGGACTCTGCAGCCCCGAGCTTCCAGAAGGCGGGGCCCAGGTGTCCCGCAGGTTTTGCAAGGGGAGCAGATGAACAGTGTGGCACCTTGAGACCTCACGGCTGACACTGGCAGATTCAGAGAGGCTCCCCAGACTCCCCCGGGGCCTGAGACCCTTCCTGATCCCTGTGGGGCCACCCTCACCAACAATCGCCTTAGGAAAGTGGGAGCCAAAGGAGACAGTGGGGCCCCCACCCACTGCCCCTGCACCCCGCCATGGAGTCTACTCTCACCCGCCCCAGATGCTGGGTGCAGGCTCTTGATGCAAACGTGTCCTGGACGACCGACCCCTGTGGGCTGGGCTCACCTCAGCATCTCGGGCCAGTCCCTCAGGCGCCCGGTGCCCAGAGGGGCCAGCAGGCAAAGGCAGGTCCCAGCCACAGGGACCGCTTCCCTGGGCCCCTTCCGGCCCCGCCACCCCCACGTCCCTGAAGGACAGGAGCAATCTGCCCTTGCAGTGAGGGGCACGTGCCCCTCAGGTGCGTCGCCTAGCTGAGGGTCCTGTGAGACCCAGAAACACTGCTCTGAGCCCAGAGGGACGCTTGGCCGACTTGGTGGTGGCGAGTGCATGTCACAACCCCCCATGAGGGGCCTGGGCCACTCGCCGAACTCTGGGGCCTGCGATCCCTGGTGACGGGGGGCTAGGGGGCTGCCCCTGCCCACTGGCCTGGTGGCCCCGGCGGAGGACTTCTCAGCGATGGTCTCCGTTCTGTACGTAAACGTTCATTGCCCTGTGGGGGGGAGCGGCTCCCCTGCAATGAGACACACGGTTCTTTATTCCCAGCCTTCCCGCCAGACATCAGGAGGGACATTGGCAGGGGAGGCCTCATCAGATGGGAGGGAGGGCCCTGGGCCTGCCCCCCAGAGACCAGCCGGGCCAGCTCAGATACCTCCAGGCCAGGGCAGGCTCAGGGGCACAGGGAGGAAGGGCAGACTTGGGGCTTGCAGGCCGCAGGAAGTCAGCACAGCCCTGTTGCCACAGCCCCAGCTGCCGTTTGCAGAGCGGACGGCATCCTCTCGGCTCCTGCAGGAGCATAGCCGCCAGAGGTGGGGGCATACCGGGGCCCAGCCCTGGGGCCTGTCCAGGGGAGGAACTGTGCAGAGGTCTGCTATGGCCTGAGGCCTGTGCTCGGGGGCAGGGGCAGAGCCAGCAAGGCTGGTGGGAAGTCCAGCAGACTCAGCACTTGGGGGAGCCAGGATGAGGCCAGATAGGCCACAGGTACCCCAAAACCAGAGGTGGGGCCTTTCTTGGGCATGGGGGGGCCTGCTGTTTGAGCCTGGCCTGCTCAGCAGCAGTGGCACCACAGCCACCCCCGTCCCACTCTGGACAGGCCCTCCGCCCCAGGGGTCTTCCCACTTCTGGGTGGGCTTCAGGGCCAGACCCAAGGCCAGAGGGTGGGCCCATCCAGTGCTCCTGCCTGCTGGGCCCCAGCGTGGGCGTCAGTCCCAGCAGCACCTACCGAGGCCCCAGCCAGGCCAGTGTGGCAGTAGCGACCTGTGCCTATGAGGATCAAGGTGTGACAACTGGGCCTCAGGAGTCACCTTTCAGGAGGCCCAGGCTGAGATGGAGATGTCACTGCAGTGGGCCAGCCTGGAGACCCCAGGAGAACTGCTGGGCACCTATGAACGAGACCCCAGGCGTCCTCAGTCTCGCATAGGGGCTGAGGCGTGAAGGGAGGTGTAAGAGGACAGAAGGGGTCTCCAGCCCTACACGCTCACAAGCACCCACGTGTACCCGTGCGCGCGCACACACACACACACACGTACACACGTGCACGCACGCACAGGTGGACGCATGTGCTCAAAGGCACACACTCCCGTCCATGGCCCCAGGTTGCCAGTTCAGGAATTGGCACTAGACACGGGACCCTTCAGGCCCAGGGCCCCTCTTCCACAAGTGAGGGACAAGCTGCCCCTTCAGTCACGTCTTCAGGGCTCTGGGGAGTAGCGAGGGGCAGGGCAGGGCAGGGCAGGGCAGGGCATGGGCCAGCCCCCACCACTGCCTGCAGCTGGGGGCCAGCAGGGGGAGAGGAGGCCCTTCTCTGACAGCAGCAGGTCCGCCCTGGACCTGCCCTCCCCAGGGGCCCAAACAATCCCCCAAGGTCGGCCTGGGCTGAGCATGTGGGGGCGGAAGAGGGTGGAGACCTGGGGGGTGGCCATGGGCTTCCAGGTCTAAGCGCTCGGACCCGCCACCCACCCCCCTCGGGTGCACCAAGGTGCTTGGCCAGGACTGCTGCCCGGCCCGGGAGCCAGCCCCTCCAGCTCCTCTGCTGGGCCGGGCCCTGGCGGCGAGGTCTGCGGGCGGGTGCTCCCCCCCATTTCCTCTTGGCCCGCAGGCTCCCAGTGGCCTCAGGAACAAAGGGTGGATTGTGCCCCGCTCTGGGCCCACTCCCCGCCCCGCGCTGCCCCCGCCGGGCCGTGGGCGATGTTTGTGTTTGCAGCCAAGGACGGCTCCTCCGGCAGAGACCTGCGAGGCCCTGTGAGCGGCGGCCCTGGGCGCCAGCTGCTGGCCCGGGAGCCCGGGAGCCTGTGGGGCTGAGCTGTGTGGCCACCCTCCCCCGTGGCCTCCACGCACCCAGAGGCAGGGCCTGCTCGGCACCCTCCCCCGTTCAGACACTTCCTGTTGCAACCAGGCTGCCCCCCCCCACCCCACCCCCCGCCCCCGTGCTCTGGCCAGCCACCCTTCTGGGCCAGAAGCAAAGAGCCCCCTGCTGTCTATCCGTCCAGGCCCCCTTGTCACCGAGGCTCAGGGTCGCTTTGGCAGAGAGCCAAAGGGGGGCAGGCCTCCTAGTTTCAAGAGGGCAAGATGGAGACGGAGGGCCACAGCCCTCGCAGCCTGGCACCACAACCCCAACACTCCAGTTCCAGAGGTGTCCTCCACCAAGCATTTAAGGGGCACCCCTGAGTACACGTGTGGGCACCAGAGACCAGCCCTGCTGGGCCCACCGGTGGGGAACACTTGGCAGAGGACAGACACCCTAAGGCACACGCCGACCCATTTCTCAGTGGGCCCGGGCCCTGTGGCTGCAGGTCCCCCACCTCAGCGGGCAGTGTCGTCCCACACTCGGACACGCTGGCGGACGCAGGGGCACGCTGCGAGGAGCAGCCACGTCAGCAGCAGCTAGGAGCAGGCCCTGGGTACGTCGGCCCTTCAGCCAGGGGAGCTTGGGGGTGCTGGGCTCTGGACAGATGGATGAGGGACACCGTCCTCACAGCCAGAAACAGGCCAGGCTCAGGCTGGCAGAGCCCTGGGCAGGGGTCCCAGTGCAACCCCGGCACACCCCCACCCGGTGAAGGCGCAGGCCCTCCCCCGCCTGCCCCACCCCCACTGTTAGTTCAGCTCTGCCGACACCATCAAAAGGGGCTTTGTGGCCGCCAAGCAAGCCGGTTCGATTGTCTTGGAGGGGCTCCAGGAGTGCGCCGTGGAGGGCTGCTTTTGGAAAAAGAGTGGAAAAAATAGAGGAAAAAGCTGTGAAGAAAGAAGGAATTTGCTTCTGTGAACCCCATGCCACCCTCCCCGGGCGTAGGTCCAGGATGAGGCGTTAGGTGGCCCCTGGCCACGCCGTGCCCTCTGGGGCCAGGCCTGGGCTCCCCTTCTGGGCACGCGGCCACCATGGGCCTCTTGTCCAGGCCACAGAGGAGGAAGCTGAGGGTCAGTGACTGGGTGGCTGCAGGGCCCTCGAGGCCTCAGCCACGGGCCCCAAGGGCAGGATTGCTGCCCAGGCTGCAGAGGGCGGGGGGAGGAGGATGCCAGGCGCTGCTCCCTGCAGGCCAAGGCCAGAGGGCTGAGACGCGGCCCAGGACCGCCACCTTCCAGCCCACACGTCAGAAGGCACCGTTGGCGATGGCCGCTGCACTTTCCACGTGGCAGGTGCCGGCCACACGGGCAGTCCTTGTATGAGCTGGCACTGATGCCCCGTCCCACAGGGGTGGCTCAGGGAAGGTGGGCTGCCACCGGGGGTGGGGGTGCTTGGCTCCCCTGAGCTTGTTGCCCCTCACTCAGTGGGTCCTGCCTACAGCTAGGTGGCTCCAAGGTCCCGGAAGTATAAACCCACCGCAGACCACGTCCCCAGGGCGTGGCTGAGCGCAGGGCTCTGGCCGGGGCTGCCCAGGCTGGGGGGTTTCCTGAAAGGGCTGCGGGGTGATGCTGGGGTGAGCCCTCCCAGGGAAAGCATCATCCGTGGGAACTGTTGGTCTTCCAGGAAGCTGAGGGGTCTGGGTGGGGCTCGCTGTCCCCACCGCTCGCCGTGGGCCCGGCTCTCCCTCACTAGGGCCTGCCCACCGAAGCCCAACAGGGTGGGTGCTGCGTTCTAGCAAATGCTTTCCCTTTTTCTGGTCCCCACTGCCCTCGCCCCTCCCTGTGGGGTCCCCCAGGGGCCGATGGAGCCTCCTGGAGTCCTCAGACTGAGCTCCAGGGCCAGGACAGCCTTCCTTCCTCCCCATACTCCTGCGGAGTCCTGCACAGGGTCTTTTCAGGACCCAGGGAAGGGTGGCTTGGGCATAAGGGCGGACAGCCCACCCTTTCCGGGGACTCGCATGCACCCCCTCCAACTGTCACCAGGCCCAGCTCCTCAAGAGCCCAGCCAGACCCCCCATTCCCATCCATGGCACAGGATAAGGTTGGCGCCCACTCCTCCAGCCAGTTGTTGGCAGCTGTCACCACCTGCCGGCCCAGGGCCAGATGCACGCGGCTGCAGCGGGGGTGGGGGTGGGAGTGGGACTCACAGCTGCCTAGTGGGGGGAACCTCAGGCCTCTGCACCGTCCTCACCTGGGGATACTACAGTCCCCTGACAGTGCCCTGGGATCAGGTATATGTCTCTGCTCAGGCACTGCAAGGAGTAGACATGTGGCCCCAGCCTGAGGTCCCCTTCCCGGGGTCCCCCACCTGTCCTGTGCACCAGCCTGTGTCCCTCCCCAGAGCGTGGCTGCAGGGTGGCTGGTGGGGTCCCTCGGAGCTGCACTCAAGGTGGAAGGATGTGGCTCTGAGCAGACCCTGGTGGCCTCATGCCCCTGGGGCCAGAAGAATGGCCCCTCGACAGGTGACAGGGGCCCAGGGGGACCGAGATCGATAGGGAGTGAAGGCAGTGTGTGTGCTCAGCCTGTGACCTATGACCCTTGCTGCGGGGCTGCAGCCCATGGGGCCTCGGGCCTGTGTTCACAGGCAGCCTTCTCACCCCACACGCCTGAGTCAGGACCCCTGAAAGAGAGCAGCCTGTACCCCAAGGAGCAGACACATGTTGAGGGCCCCTGGCCCAGGGCGTCACCAGCCCCAAGTTGACACAAGATTTGTGCTGGGAGAACCCCTCCCCCCAGATGACCTGCTTCAAAGGGGGCAACAGGGCCTGGGGAACCCCATCCCTCCTCCGCATCCGGAGGCAAGCCCGCATTTGGCCCTGCCTGCCAGGGCACTGTGCTGGGGGTCATGGGACCCTGAGCCCAGCTTCTGTCCCCCAGCTCAGCCTCAGGCAGGTCTTCCTGTCCTCAGGGGTGGGGCTTGGGCCCTGAGCCTCTGCGTGGCTGAGCACCCAGGTCTCAGGAAAGCCCTTGGCCTCCAGCTTCCCCCACCCCGGGCCAGGGCTCACCCAACCTGTCCTGTGAAGACCTTGAGCCCGACCAGGCCCAGGTGCTGGCCATGCAGGCCAGGCAAAGGGTAAGGCCAGCACGGGGCACCGAGGGAGCCCCCAGGACCCAGCCGCTCTCTGCAATGAGCAGTCGCAGTGGCCCCTGCCCCCCAGAGGTGGCTCACGGAGCACCCTGGGCTCTGGCCACCAGAAGCTTCTGTTAGACGCTGCTGCCGCCGTGCACGGGGCGAGGGCTGCTTCCCCACAGCCCAGCCACTGCATCTGTGCCCCACTTCACAACAGCCCCCGCCCCACAGGCTACGTGTCCTTGTGCCCTGGGTGGGGCAGGTCACCTGGGGCCTCCTCCATCCAGCCCACAGAAGCACCCAGGTGTCCTTGACCTCATGCCCTGGGCCTCGGGCCAAGTCCGTGTCCACCAAATGCCCCGTGTTTCTGTCCCACATTCTGTCCCCCTGTCCCTGGCCCGGCCCCAGGACCAGGCTCTGATCTCCTGCCAGCCCCCAACACAAGGCCCGTGGGGGTAGGGTTGCCCACGTGCCCCTCATCCTTGGCCTCTGGTCGTTCTGCCCTGTCCCTGGCATCAGCCTCAGGCCCCCCTCCAGGACAGCTGCTGGACGGCCTGCCGACACCCCTTTGAAGCCAGGAGGGCTAGGCAGCAGCAGGGGCGGTCACACCCGAGGGTGTCAGAGCCCAGCCGCCCTTTCAAGTTTGCCGGACTTCAAGGGGACCGGCTTAGCGCGCACAGGACAGATCAGAGGGACGATGGCTGGCCGGCTCGGCACCTGGGGCTGTGCCCTGTGGGTGCCCCACGTGGCCAGCACTCCGTCCCCAAGGGCACCCAGAGTCTCCGAAATGGTCCAGGGTCACTCTGAAGACACAGCTCATCCATCTCCAGACTGGGAGCCCCTGGGCAGGGCCCAGACCCCAGCCCACCCCCGGAATACCCTGCAGAGCCAGGGACAGTGGCACTTGTGTTCCTGCTGGTGACCCCATAGAACTGGCAGCTTCCCACTGGCCTTTCTGCCTGTGGCCACAGGCTCTCTGGCCTCAGTGTACATCTAGGGCAACCACACAGGGGCAGGGCACCCACGACCCGGCCCCAATGAGCCCGTGGGCGTCACGGCCCCGCCGCATGCCTGCCCCTGTCCCCTGCCCCCCACCCCCAGCTCCACAGCCTGCCAGCCACCCCAAGCCCCCGCCCGCACCCCTGAACCTGGCCAGTCACTCCGCGCTCGGCCTGGGAGTCCTGGAGGGAGATGGGATGCCGGGACAAAGGTGGGGGGGGGGTTGGCAAAGAGCCACCCGCCGGCCAGGCTCAGCTGGCAGACGAGCCAACAGTCATCTGCTCAGGGCGGACTTTGCTCCCCCATCTCCCCCCTCAGAGGACTCGCGCCGTCCAGTCAGCTGCCCCCCTCTCCCATACCGTGTGGGGGTGCAAAAGTGAGGTTCCATCCTGGGAGTGGGGTACAGGGCAGTGCACATGCACCTTTGCAATGTGGGGGAGCAGGAGGTGAGGTCAATGGGTGTCAATGTGGGCCCTGAAATCACCCAGGGGTCATGGCAACATTGAGGGGCAGAGAGTCCAGAGATAGGAGAGGGGATGTCCCCGCTGGGGACTGGAGCTACAGGGAGCCAGCAGGAGCTACCCCTCCAGGCAGTGTCTGAGACTGCAGGGCGGGCGCTCCGAGTTCCAGGCTGTGACCGGTCACCCAGGCGGCAGAGCAGCCTCATGAGGACCAGACGGGCCTGCGCTGTCCATGAGACTTCCTCGGGGCCGATGGCCGCCCCCCACCCATCTCGGGAGCCCCAGGGGCCAAGATGGGGACACAGGCACAAGTCTGGGGTCTCAGTCTCCTTCAGGAGGTTCTGGGGACTGTCCCCCCAGGGTGCCTGTCCCTCCCTGCTCCCTGACCCAAATGTGGCCAGGTGGTCCACTGCCCAAGGTCTTCCCACCACTGGAAAGAGGTCTCCCTGCTACCCAAGGTCCATCCCTCCCCCATGTTAGACTGAAACGCAGCCACGCCCCTCTGCCACCAGGCCTGCTCTGAGGAGCATGTTTGTCACCGCAGCAGGGCTCCCTGGTGCTGCTGGCCCCCGTCTCCCACCGCACCCGCCACTGGTGACCTCCTTACCTGCAGGCAAAGCCACTCAAGCGGGGCCTACCAGATGGTGGGAGGGTGTTCAGGACAGGGGCCCCCATGGAGGAGGAGAAGGGGACTGGGAGTCCCGCCCTCGGAGACAAGAGGATGAGCCACCGCAATGTGAGAAGGCAGAGGGTGGGAGGCCAGGGCCTTGACCTTGGGGGGCCCCTGCAGTGCCTGGGAAGGATGGTGGGTGTCACAGCCTTCAAGGCCTGGCAGAGCCTGTCCTTGTTTGGAGAAGACCTGAGACCAGGCCCCAGACACCAGCAAGGCCTTGCTTGCCCTCCCTGTCAGACCCCGAGGCTCTGGCGTTGCTGTGGGCCTCACACGGCGGCTCTGCTGAAACCACACAGGGTGCCTCACTGCCTTTTCTTACAAGGGTCCAGCACCCCAGACCCCAAGAAAGCCCCAGCCTCCAGTGCTGGCCAGCAAGGTGGAGCCTCCGTTTCCCCACCCAGAGAGCAAGTCTTCAGAAGGTGCCCTGCAAGCAGCATATGCCTGGGTGGAGGTGGCAGTGCAGCCCTGGCACTTCAAGGTCACCCAGCTGATGCAGGACAGGAGAGTGCCAAGCGCCACAGAGCTGCACCCGTGGAGAGGGACGTCCACTGTCCAGTCTCCAGGACCCCCGCCGGCAGGGAGGCAGGCGTGTGCAGGTGTATGGGGCAGGGCTTCCGCTCGGGGGACTGGCACTGAGCCCTGGGGACCCTGGGTCCCAGGCAGAGCCTCAGGCCCAGCAATGGGACTCTGAGAGCCTTCTTTGTTCCGTGTCTAGAGCCCAAGACATAGGCCCCCACACAGGTCCATGTGCACACACACACACACTCACATAGGCCCATACAGGTCCACACGTGTGCACAGCCATGGGCCCACACACAGGCCGCGTGCATGCACATACGTGCGGAGACAGGCCCACATGCAGATCCACGTGCACCTACAAGGTCCCACGCAAGTCCACCTGCACACACATGTGCAGAGGCAGGCCCATGTGCATACACATGCATGCACAGGTGCAGGCCCCCACACACAGGCACACAGCTGTACACAGAGGCACATGTAGGCAGCGACACTGGTTCCAAGGAAAAGGATGCACATTTTCTTGTTTAACAAAATAAATTAAATATACGAAGCTTCAGCTCAAACTCTATATAAAATTACAGAGGTCTAGGCCGCCTTGGGCAGTGGGATGAGGGTGCCTGGCCCTGAGGCGGACACCCAGCCTGGCTACAAGGCCAGGCGGGTCCTGGGCCCCAGGAGCGGCCAGGTCTCTGTGGCCCAGCCCTCCTTTCATCATTAATATTAATTTCTTAAATATAAATATCAAGGCCCCCTTCTCTCTGGCAGTGGGAGGCCGGTGTGACCAGAGTCACTTCCAGCTGGGCTCCAGCCTCTCAGGACAGGGTCTGAGGTGGCTGGGCCCGACCCCCCAGCCCAGGGGCTGCTGGACTCCTGGACACCCAGGACAGGTGGTGGCAAAAATAGCAGCCCACCTGCCGAGGCCTGGGCAGAGGGACAGGCGGGCAGGCGTGGGGCAGGGCGGGGAGATTTTGGTTTGCAAAGCTGGGTGTCTCTCAGATCTCCTGCCAGGCGGGGGCGGTCGCTGTGCCCCGTGAAACCCTCCTCGCAGGCCAAGGGCTTCCCTCATCGAGCAGCCCCGCACGGCACGCACTCCGCAAGGCGCAAGCGCAGACCCGCGTGTGGTGGCGCTGTGTCCAGAGCGTGTCTGTATGCAGGGACGTCATGTGTGCACGTGCGTCCAGGAGTGTGCGCCTCGCACAGAGCACCCCGGCAGCTGGCTGCGCCTTTCCCGCACACACGGTCCTTCGCGGCCCTCTTCCCCCGGCCCAGCCAGCCTGGGGCACCCAGAGCCCCAAGAGTGGCGGCCCCTAGCACTGGTAGTGGATATGCTGGTGCTGGTGGACCTTGCCCTCCACGTGTGAGTGCGTGTGTGAGTGCGTATGCGTGTGTGTGTGCACATCTGTGTAAAGTTTGGGGTAAAGCTTGGGGCCAGCAGCTGAGCCTGGGCCCAGCAGGTGCTGGGGGGCCGCCGGGGACCCAAGTTCCTCACACAGCCCCACAGCGGCAGCAGTGCCGAGGCTGGGGGACACAGGCATGTCCTTGTCCCCACCACGGTCCCGAGGGGTCACGGGCGTGCGGTGTGCAGGTCCCGGGGGGACGGGAACGGGTGCGCACGGCTTCTTCTTGGCCTGGCAGACCCACAGGAGCACGGTGCCCAGGATGAAGACGGCGCCAGCCGGGATGCCAATGACCACGGGCCACGGCAGGCTCGTGGTTGAAGACGTGGGGGCCACGGGCGGCCCTGGCGGCTTTGGATCTGCAGGAGAGAACACGGACGAGGTGTGAGGGTCAGGGCGTCTGTGAGAGGCCAGCGGGGTGGGGCCGGGGGGTGGGGGGGCACCTGGCAGCACGGTGAGGAAGGCGCTGCGGAAGCTGTAGCCCATGGTGTTGGCGCCCAGGCAGATGTACATGCCAGCGTCATCCTGGCGGGCGCGGGTGACGAGCAGCTTGTTGAGGTAGGAGCCGTCGGGCCGCGACCACACGTCGCCCGTGGGCAGCACCACGAACTTCTGGCCGCCCACGTCAATGGTGGAGTTGTAGCGGCCCTCGGCGCCGTACTCCACGCGCTTCAGCCACTGGATCACGGGCTTCACGTCGCTGCGCACCTTGCACTGAAAGGACGTCGTGCCCCCGAAGTCCACCGTGGTGTTCACGGGATGCGTGCCCGTGAGCACAGGCTTGGAGCGCGTCCGCTCTGCAGGGAAGACTGCATGTGGGCCTGTCCCCGCCCCCACCCTCGCCCGCCCCCGGGCCCGGCACTCACGGATCACGTCCACCTTGTAGGTCGCGTTGATGGCACCAGCACGGTTGGACACCCGGCACGTGTACTTGCCGCTGTCCTCGGGGCGCAGGTTCTTCAGGCTCAGTGTCCACTTCTTCCTGTGCTCGCCGGCCTCTGGGCGCATCAGGGCCTGGTCATCCTTCATCCACAAGATGTCGGGTCGTGGGTGCCCGCTGGCCACGCACTTGAGACGCACGGAGCTGCCCACAGGCCGTGCAATCACCCGGCGCCTCATCTTGGAGGGCTGTGTGAAGCGGGGCCGCGCTGCAGGGGTGGCACAGAGGTCAGTGGGGTGCGGGCAGCAGCCGGCCTGCCCCCAAGGGCCTGCTGTCACCCACACTTACCCCACTGCTTGCTGGCTGGGTCCTCCTGGCCCCCTGAGGAGCCCTCGTGTCCCGGGCTCTCCCTGGCTGGGCTGGTGTCCTCTGCGGAGGGGAGGGTGTGTGAGAGGGGTCCCCGCAGCCCCTCTACCCAGACCCGGGCTGGTTCCCAGGCCTTGCTGTCTGGTCCGGCTACTAAAGTCCTAGAAAGGCCAGCGGAGCCCGTGGGTGCACACCCCCATCCCTAACCCAGAGGCCTCAAGACAGCTGGGCACAGCCCGCCTGGTCCACTCCCAGGGTGCAGGTGACCCCTACAGGCATGGGGGGGCAGAACTGAGAGCAGGGGCCCCCCACCCTGGCTCCGGGGGGTCTGCAGGCCGGGGGGAGGGGCAGGCCCAGTGGCAGCTGCAGTAACCCTAGCCCACATCAAGGGGCCGAGGGCTGGGAGAACTGACATGGCCCACATGCCACCCGGTTGTCCTCCCCTCCGAGAGGACAGTGGAGGCACAACCCCCCGCGGGGTGGGGCTTCCTGAGGAATGGCCCCTCCCCAGAACAGCCAAGGCCAGACTGTCTCAGGCCCCTACCCTGGGACCCAGCAAGGGGAGCACAGCTCAGGCTGCTCCGAGGACAGGGTTGGGCCAACGGGCCCTGAGAGACCCACCCTGGGAAGACGCTTCCCCCAGGGACCCACACGGGGAGCCTGGCACCAGCCGGTGCAGGGTGTGTCACGGGGACACGCCCAGGCCCCAGAGGCAGAAGAGAACAGAAGGTCCTTGGCTTCAGGCGGCCCCTCTGAACTCCGAAACCTGAGCCTCAAAGTCACCGCAACAGCAGGGCCAGCCTGCCCAGCATGCTCTTCAGGGGGACGACCACCCTGGCAACCATACCCACTCCCGTAGCCCCAGGGGTCCCTGGCTCTGGGGCAGCGGGACCTCTAGGGAGGAAGGGTCCCCGAGGGGTGGGCCTGAGAAGAAGGGGTCCTGGCTGGGGCTGATGACAGAGGTCAGGCCCCTGCTCTGGGCTCACCAGGGGCGGCTGGACTTCCTGGAGGCAGTGGCCAGGCCCCTGCTGACGGGTGTGGGGAGGGGGCCCCAGGGAAGGCCGCCTCCAGCACATGCCCTACCCGGCGCACTCACCCATCACGATGAGGGTGTAGTTGACGCTGAGGCTGCCGAAGCCGTTGGTGGCCTTGCACACGTACGCCCCCGCGTCCTCCCGCTCCACCTCCTTCACCCGCAGCCCCTGGGGTAGCACGCGGAACCGGCTCCAGCCGCCGTGGATCGTGCGGCCATCCTTGGTCCACATGGTCAGCGGCGGCGGGTCCCCCTCCACGGGGCACTGCAGCCGAACGGTGCGGCCCAGCCGGGCGACCTGCCGTGGGACCACCTTGTCCGCCATCCTCGGGGGGCCTGCAGGCAGGTCAGAGCCTTTGTCAGGGTGGCAGTGGGGGAGGTGGGGGGAGCCCAGGGAGGGGCTGTTCCTAAGGGTCCGCACTCAGGACCCCGCCCCAGTGCCCCTGCCCAGCACCAGCCGTGGGGCTGCAGCACGGGGCGCCCCTCCCAGACCCCCGCCGGGTCCCGGCCAGCGCACAGAAGCCAGGACGGTGCCCGGCAGGAGCAGCTCACGGGGACGCATGCCCACGGGCGAGCAGGGCGGCACCTCACGGGCCCCACGAGGCAGGACCGAGTGCCCGTGCGCACACAGGCACAGGAGCTGCGTGGCTGCCCTACATCTGGTGGCCCAGGTCTGTGTGCATGGGCCCATCTGCCTGGACAAGGGCCTCCCTGCTGTCAGCCACACCGAACACGTAGCTCAACCCGAGGCCCTGGGGTCACAGGGGGAGTGGCTGGGTACACTGGCCCCAAGGACAGGGTCCCTGTCAGGCAGGCAGTCCATGTCCACTGCCCACCAGGGGAGATACCCCTGTTTCAGGCTGAGGCCATGGAGCCCTTGGAGAAAACCTCCCCCCACCCCCCCCACAGCCCGGTCCAGCCTCAGGCCCTCTGGGGTCAAGTGCAGGGACAGTGCAGTGACCGGGTCTGGAGGACACTGGTGATTGCCTGGCTGGGAAGGACACCGCAGGTGTCAGAAAGGACAGAGGCCATCTCCCGGCCAAGGACCACAGGGTGCTGGGCCCTTATCCAGTTGTCCTGCCCACCATACCCCAGACCCGAAGAGGTAGCCTGGGGCACCCAGTCACCTTTCCCAGGGGCCTGGCTGGCCCAGCCCCAAGACCCACCCACCAGCCCAGGCTGTGGCCACTTCAGGCCAGGAGGGCCAGCATCTGAGTCCTGGCATCACAGACGTCCCGGGAGGTGGTGGCTGCTCCCAGATGCTGTCAAGTGGCCCGAGGCTGCATGTGTTTGTAATAAGCAACAAGTGTCTCTCCCACATGCAATTACCAGCTGGTTACGCCGGGGCCTTTGCCACCAGGGCTACACGTGCTCCTGCAGGTCTGATAGATACTCCGGCAGCGGCTCCTCCCAGGGCACGGAGCCCTCACTCCTCCAGGGTGTTGGGGGAGGGGTGGGCCCCTCTTCGAGGCAGGGAGCTGGGTTCCCAGCGCGGAGGAACCCCACAGCCCCACCCTCTCCCCACCCTGCCTGGCACTCCCCACTCTGCCAAGCCCACCCTGCCACATCCACTCCCCGTCTTGCCTCTACTTGGGTCCCCCTCAACCACCACATGGCTCTTAGATGGTGCACCATGGCCCCCCAGCCCCCTCCTCACCAGCTCCCACCCCACCCCTGTCCTGGAAAGAATGAGAACTGCAGAGATGCAGGGGTCTCAGACCCACCTCTCCCTAATTACTCAACAGTCCGAAGGCCCCCCCGGGGCCCCCAACCCGCTTGATGGGAGGAGCTGTAGGGTCCACAGACAAGGCTCCAGCCTCATTCCCAGGCAGACCCTGTCCACCACCTGTCACTGCCTAAAATTCCACCACTCCCAGGGCCTCCGGCTGCAGGACAAAGAGGTCCCCAGCCCGCCCAGTGCCCTGGGCTTCCACCTGGGCACAGAGGATGCAGAGGATGACAGAGCCCAGACCTGAGGGGCACGTCCTCCCGCTGGGGGTTGCCTGCCTAAGGGAGGGTCCTACACCCCGACCCCCAAGGGGCCTGCTCATGGTCAGAGGAAGGGCTGACCTGCCAGTGCTGGGGCACCATGAGCCCCGCCCACCACGGGAAGGAGAGCTGGGGCCGTGAGGGGGGTACTGGGCGACAGCAGCTGGTTCGCTCAGACAGCGGCTGTGATGCCGCTGTGTCCCTCTGTCCTGCGGGACAGAGCCAAGTGACTGCCAGACGGCCGGAAGTGTGGCCTCGAGAGCAGCCTGGGGGGCAGGCGGGCTGGAGCCAGCCTTATCCTAAAGCAAACAGCCCCTTCCCCGCCCCTGCGGCCAGAGCACCCCACCCCACCCTGGACCCAGGCAACCCCCACACCGGCCGCCTCCGCAGAGACCCTGGCAGGCTCCCGGGAGGAAAGCCCCCCTCCTCGCAGATTCCTGGGAAGGTCGGCTGTCAGCGTGACTGCTGCGGCTCTATATTTAGTCTGGAGAACACAAGCTCCCATTGTGCCACCTGGACAGGGTGTCCAACCCACTGGGGATGGGGAAACTGAGGCCAGGGTACGTGGAGGGGTCAGTCAGGGCCGGGGGCCTGGGCCTCAGCCAGAGTCCCTCCCCCAGCCTCAGCCCTTCCCTATGAGCGCCTCCTCCAGGAAGCCCCCCACCCTGCACATACTCGAAGCCACAGCCCTGGGAAGTTCAGGCACAGGCAGGATACAGCAGCCACATGGAGGGGCAGACATGGGGGTAAGTGGAGGCTGGGTCAGGGTCTCACCCCCGGGTGGGGGCAGGGAGGGGGGTCTCTGCCCCCCCTTTCATCTCTCCTTCCTCCTCCCCCAGCTGTGAAAACAAGGCCAGGAACAGGGATGCCAGGAGGGGCTGGTGTGCAGCGACCTAGAGGCCCCACCCCCAAGCTGCTGGGCCAGGCTCCCCAGCTGCCCCCGGAGCTCAGGTGTCACACAGATCCTGTCATGCCTGCTGTTCCCCAGCCCCACACTAGCCCCAAACAGTCCCCCAGGTGCACACACACACCAACAGGGGATGCAGACCCCGCACTGAGGGACACCACCCACGTCTGAGCCCCTGAGACCCCCCAGGCCCACTCCTGTCACCCACCTGGCCAGGGTTAGTAAAACAAGAACCCTCTGTAGCCCCAGCAGGTGTCCCTCTCACCCAGTGGGTCCAGGGACAGTGGAGGGGAGCAGGGTGCTGGGGTGCAAGGAGAGACGACACAAGGGAGGGTGGGGCAGGACCCCGTGCAGTCTCCACAGGCCGTGGCTCGGCACCCACTGTACACCGAACTGGCCCCAGGGCCTCATCTCCACCGCCCACCTGGTGACCTTCCTGATGCCCGTCCCCTCCCTGTGTCTGTCAGGGGCCTGGCCCTGGGCTAACGGCCCAGCTTCTCCCCACTGCCAGAGGCAGCCTGTGGGCTCCGACTCGCTGACCCTGAGCTCCCTTCCAGACGGCTGGGCCAGGCCCGCAGGGTGGCAGGTGCCCCGCTGTCTCAGGCTTCGTCCCACACCTGCCCCCCAGCTGGTGACATGCGCCCACGGTGGTGCAGACACAGGTGGGAGTGAGGATGTGCAGGGACCGCCAGCCATCAGGGCTGCCTCTGTCCCCAGCAGGCCCTGCAAAGCCCAGAAACGTCTGGTGTGGAAGGAATTCTCCACCAGGTGAGGGGGGTGCCGTGCATCAGGGCCAGCCATGCAGGGACCTGCCATGGGCTGCCGGCGCCACCCAGGAGCCGCTGACCTGGGGCGCTGCCCTCCTAGAAGAGCTCAGTGGCCTGGGAACAGCACGGGGGGACCTGGTCCGAGGGCGGGGAGGGGAGGCAGCTGCGGCCTGGACACCCTGAACCAGGTGGAGCAGGTGGGCCCCCCGGGAGGACAGGGGGCCCGTGGCCTTGCCCCACTGGGAGAGCGTCAGCACAGGGCTGAGCTGGGGAGTCCAGCTGCCCCGGCCCCGAGCCGGCCAGGCACGGGCACACGCTCACACGGACTCCCAGGCACTGGGTGGCAAGGCCCTCAGGGGCTGCATCCACAGGTTCTGCGGTGGAACTGGTAGGACCCGCAGGACAGGTGGTTGCCCCAGAAACAAGGCCATTCTGGGCGCGGCAAAGCGAGCGAGCCGGCCGAAGCATCCAGGCCCCCGCTGCCCAGCAGGGCTCCAGGGGGACGGAGCGGCCTGCCCCTTTTGCTGGAAGTCCTGAGGGGGGCCTGTCCATAGGGACCCTCTTCTTTGCCATCCTTGGGGGCACAGAACGTCACCCTGATGGCGCCACGGCCCTGGGGGAGGCCCACGAAACCTGCCAACAGCTGACAGTGACCAGGGCAGCACCCGGACTCACTGCCACAGTGACCACCCAGGGGGCTCAGCTGGACACCTGCAAGCCCTCACCCCATGTCCAGACCTCACCAGGCCCCCTGGACTCCAGCCTGACCCTGCACACTGCCGCTCACAAACACCACTTGCCTGGAACTCGGGTCCCATCATGGCCTCCCCAGAGGGGTCCCGCCCCCTGGCTGTCAAGGAACTGGATGGCACTCTCCCCTGGGGCCTCCCTCGAATGCCAGCGATGGACCCCAGCCGCCTGAGCACCCTTGTCAGCTTGGAAGTGTGACAAGGACATTTCCTGAGCCTGCAACCCCTGCGCCAGAGGTCGCAGAACCAATGGTCTGTGGGCTGTAAGGGCTCACCCTGCAGCCTGGGCACCACCAGGCCAGAGAGCCCCTCACAACCACCCACCCCTGTGACACCCGCACCAGGGCCCAGGGCCCACGGCGCGCCCAAGGACAGGCCTAGGCTGGGCCACCCGGCCCTCAGGGCCGAGCGCAGCGTATCAGGCTGTACTCCAGAGCGACCCCACAGGCCCTGGCCGGGCCGCAGCAGGAGCACAGAGGCTGCCCAAAGTCCCCGGCCCCGCGCCCCCGGGCGAGGGGCTCTCTGTGGTGGCTCTTGGGGTCTCAGCATCGAGGGAGCCAGAGGGGGTCACCACCCAGCCCAAGGCCAGGGCGGGGCTCAGGGCCCTCCTCCCGCCTCTGCCCCAAGCCCCATATTCACTCCTCAGCCACTGAATCTCTCACAAAATAACCTCGCCACCTCGCCGGGCAGGAAGAAAAGCAATTGTTTCCTGCCAGGATGGGAAGCCTGAGGTTCCAGCAGCCCTGACGCTGGAGCCCCCTTTCTGCCGCCTCGCCGAGGGGACAGCTCCTGGGAGCTCTGACTGCGCTGCTTCTCCCAGGGGTGCAGTCTGGGAGGGGGAGGGTATGCACGGCCCCAATGTGCCCGTCTCAAGGCCCTGCCCCCAGCCACCAAGTGGGGCACAGAGCACGGACTCCTTACTGGGGACAGAGCTGGGGATAGGTGGAAAAGTCCTCCAAGACACCCCCAGCAACCCCCCTGAACTCCCCAGCCAACCAAGCTATCAGCCTAGCCATGGCCTGTCCCTACTCACAGTCCCCAGTCCAGCTACACCAAGGCCCCCATGGGTCCTACATGTTCACCCTGAACGGGGAGCTGCTCCTCTGTCCAAAGACCCCCACCTGCAGCCTTTCCTCTCCTTCTAGGCCTGGCCTGGCCCAGTCCGTGACACCAATGCCTCTCCCCCACCCCGAGGTTGGCCTAGGCTGTGGGCCCCAGGCTGCAGCCCCCCTACCTTGCCCCACTGTGGGCCGAGGACAGGCCCTGAGAGCAGCCAGGCTTGACACCCAGGACTTAGTCAGGAGCACCCAGTGGCCACCACTAGGCGGAGCAGAGGCAGGCGGGCTGGGTGCCGTGGGGTCTGGGAGCAGCAGCCCAGGCGCCCCTTCCCTCACGTTCCTGCCTTCCCACCAAGGCTGTCACCAGGACATACCTGGTGAGGTTCACAATGAGCCAAATGAGGCCACGAGGACACTGCGCGGCGGGGGGTGGCCAGTGGCAAGCATGCAGGGTCACAGCCTGCCTTTCCTGGGCGGCCGTGCAGCAGTGCCTGAGCCTGGCCCCGGGCGAGCCACGGGCTGGGGCCGCTGCGGGGGAAAAGCAACATTTCCCTGCCGGTCGGGCCGAGGAGCCTGGCAGGAGCCGGAGGCCCATTGATGGCGCACAATGGAGAAGGAGCCTGTGTTTCCAGGCCTAGCAAAGGCGACTTTGTTCACAGTCCCCGCCGCCCCCCAGAGGGGACAGTGATTTATGCTCCCTTCCAGGGGTGGGGCCCAAGCACAGGAGGCAGCTGGCCACACCCCACTGGGCAGCACCAGCCTGGCTCCTGCTCACCCACCTCCCGCTCCCCCACTGCAGCCCCTCGCACTCTGGCCAGCCGCTGCCCTGTGGGGCCTGAGGGGCAGGGGGGTCCCCGCATCCCGGCTGTGGGCCGGGGTCCTCTGATGCACACATCCACCACTGCAGCCATCCCGACAGCCACACATCTCCCCGCTAACCTGAACACACCACAGACACGGCTGCCCCAAGCCCATCCTGCCCATGAGTGGGGGCACCGCATCCGACCAACACCCAGCCTCCAGGGGATCCGCGTTGCGTTCACCCAGAGCAACTGTGAGGGCTGGCTGCTCAGGGCCCATTCCACTGCCCCGCCGTCCTCGGAAAGGCTCAAATGCAGCTCAGAACACCCCCAACACAACTTCCAAAGTCATTTGTGAAAAGTAGTTTGTTCTGAACCTCCCAAGCTCCCACTGTGAGAAGCAAAATGGAAGTGGAGAAAGCCAAACTATCTTCTCAAATTTGGAAAACACAGTTGAAGACAAACCCACCACGATTGTGAAACTTTGGGAAAAGGGGAACTTTAAAAACAAGATCCGACTCCAGAGATGTACCGGCTCCAGAAGCTGTGACGTGAGGGAAATGGCTTTCCAAACCCCAAACGCTCTCCGCACGGGTTTGCCGGCCTGGAGAAGGTCCACACGCGCCACTCACCCGGGAAGTGGGAAGAGCCTCAAGTCCAGCACGATTCAGGAAGTGCGCCCCCGCCCCCAGCCGAAACCACAGAGGCCCTGCCCTTGGACAGCGGCCCCCAGCTCCCCATTGCACAGAGCCAGTGGGGCCGGATACCAGGCACAGCCCCAAGGCCGAGGCTGAGGGGCACAGGGCAGGGTGTGGACCCTCTGAGGCCCTGCTGCCCACAGCCATCCACTGCCCACTGCCAACCCCCACAGCGACTCGGGCTCCACGCCATGACCAGGTCAGGACAGCAGCCTCCAAAGCCTCTGTGGCCAAGTGGCCAGGGGACAGGCAGGTGTGGGGATGGGGGAGTCCGGCCGATAAAAGAAGAATCAGAGACTGGGCCGCCGGCTGCCAGGGGGCCTTGCAGAGTATGACCTGAGTGCCCATAGAACCCAGGGCGCTGCCCTGCCCAGTTGTGGCTGGGCAGCCCCCACCCTCAAGCCAGCCGGCCAGTGCCCGGTCGGGCGGGCAGGGAGGGGGGGTACTGTGGCATGAGGCCCACCTGGGCCGCCGCCCGCCACCCAACACCCGAACGTGGCCATATAAGGCCGCGTTGGGCTCGGTGCGCCCGCTGGGCGGCAGGGGAGGGGTTCAAAGCCTCACAGGACTGGCGGACGGGGCAGGGACGATCCTGAGTGGCCAACACACCCAAAGGGCCGGCCTGGCCACAGGTCCCGCCTAGCTGAGGGGAGGCCAGCACAGACCATGGCGGGCAGGAGTCTGAGAGTCCGCGTCACCCATTACCCCTCCGCTGAGGATGCCCTGGCTCACTGGGGCTGGGGGCAGAGGCAGGGGTCTCTCAGGGGGCGTCCCAGGCCTGCTCACTTGGACATCAGGGTTGTGAGCATGCGCCCGGGCTCTGGTACGGTGCAAGCTGAGAACACCATGTTCAACCTGATATCGGCAGTCTGTGGGGTCTGCCTTGAGACAGGCCCCATCCTCCACACAGTACAGCACCCCTGGAGCTGGGGATTGTACCTGAGGGGGGGCAGGCCCAGGGAACAGGGCTGGGTCATGAGTCCCAGACACCAAGAATATCCCCACTGTCGCTACACTGCACCCTGGCCACCATGGGGGTCTCTGCCGGTTCTCAGGGGCTAAACTGGGTCCACTGTGGCCAAACAGCCCACTCCCCAAGAACCCAAGGTGACCAGCCACCCTCAGCTGCAAGGACTCATGTGGATGTGGATTTCCTGTGGGGAACAGGGGCCAGAGCCTACCCTGCCAGCAAGTGTGGGTGCCCACGGGTGAGCCGGCGGTGCCCTGAGAGTCAGAAGGGCCCTGCAGGTGAGCTGCGGGTGTCCCAGGGGTGAGAGGGGACCCTGTGGGTGAGCTGAGGGTCCCAGTGGGTGAGTTGGAGGTATCCCATAGGTAATGGGGGTCCTTGTGTGAGCTGGGGGTAAGCTGGGAGGACCCTGTGGATAAAACGGAGAAACTCCAAAGGTGAGCTGAGGGCGACCCGCGGGTGAGCTGGGGCCTGCAGGTGAGGGGCCACGAGCTCAGGCCGGCAGGGGCGGGGCGCAGGCACGCGCCAGGCGGGCACTGGGGCAGAGTTGAGGGCCGGAGGGAAAGGGGCGGTGCTGGCGGAGGCCGGGGTGCTGGGCTGGGCGCCAGGACTCACCTCGGGCGGCGGCGGCCGGCGGGAGGGCCCCCAGCAACAGCGGCGGCAGCAGCAGCAGCAGCAGCAACGCAGGACTCGGCGTCATCTCGGCCTGTCCGGACCTGGGAGTTTGGGGGGGCGGGCGGTCAGTGGCTCACGGGGAGGGGGGCGCCACCCTCTGGCCTAGGGTCCCTGGCCGCGGGGGTCGGGTGCGGGCCGGTGCTCCGGGCGGAGGAAGAGGTGGCAGGGAGCCCGTGGGTATCAAAGCAGACAAAGGGTTTACACTAATTACCGCCTCCCCGCCGCCCCCTCTCTAAGCACCGTCTGGATTCCTGGCGCTTGTAACTCGGGCCTGCCCGCGGGACACACAACACCGGCGGCCCCGCAGATAATCGCCTGCGCCATTAGCGGACAAATTTGCGCTGGGGGGGGGGGGGCCACGTGGGGTGCCGGGGGGGCGGGGCGCGCAGGACCCTGGAGCAGGCGGGAGCAGCGACGGCGCGTGCCAGTGCCGGGTGGCGGCCCCACGGACCAGGGACCCTGACCCTCCCGGCCTGCGCCCCGGACCCCGACCCTCGAACTCGGTCCCTCAGTCGTCCCCCGGGGCCGCGGGCGAGCGCAGAGGGGCTCACCTCGGCGGGGCTCGCAGGCGGCGGGGCTCAGGGCCGGGCCCGCGGGGCGCGCTGGGCGGTCATCGCCGCCCCGGGCGCCGCACCCCGCCGCCCCGCGCTCCCGGGCCCGGCCTCGGGACTGCGCGGCGCTACCTGGGCGCGGGCGGCTCGGGCCGGGGCCGGAGTTCGGGGCGGGGTGGGCAGCGAGGTCGCGTCCAGGGGCCAGGGGCCGGCGCCGGGGTCCCGGGGCGGCGGGGCGAGGGGCCCGGGGCGGCGCGCCGCGAGGCGTCCTTCCCTGCGGGGCTTTGTCAACTCTCCCGGAGCGAGCGCCGAGCCCGCCGCGCGCTCCGCCCCGGCACAACTTTCCGCCAATCGGCGCGCCGAGTCCCGCCCACCCCGTCCCTCGCCCCGCCCCGCGCCCGAACTTTCCGCCAATCCACGCGCGCGTCCGCCCCGCCTGCGGAGCCCGAGGGCTTAACCCTTGCGGTGCGGGAGGCCCGCGGGCGGGGCGGCTCCCCGGGGCGCGGCCCCGCCCCTGTCCGGCCCTGCCTCCACCCGGACCCGCCCCCTCCAGGTTTGGTCCCCATACCCGGCCCCCGGCCCCGCCCCCACCAGGCTCTGCGCGCCGCCAGGTGCCTCGGCGCCTTCCCCACACCTGCACCTATCTGCCGCCGCATCAGAGGCCCCCGAACCAAGGCACCCCCTTTCCCCCCCGCACCCCCAGAGTTGACTTCTGGCCAGCTGCATCGGCTGCCCAGGGGAGGAAAACTGAGTAGCCTCGGGCGCTTCTGGGCCTCGGGTCCGCTTTTCGTGGAGTTGTTGGAGGCAGAGCAGTGATCCAAAACCCAGCTCGGGCCGAAAGCGGCCGGATGTGGGGCCCAGGCTTACCTGGTGCCCTCGACCGAGGGCAGGTGCGTTCCCACCGCCTACCCTCAGGCTTCTGGCTTCTCAGCTGCTACTGATAACAACACAAGGACATTAATAATGATAATAGAGCACACACACACAGCGCCTCGGTGAGGCAGGTGTCCATCACCCCGTGCAGACGAACAAATGCAGATACAGAGAAGGTAAGTAGTTTGCCCAAGATTCCCCAGCCACTATGAGGCACGTCCAGGACGGAAGCTGAGGCTGCGGAGTCCAGCTCTCCCACGGTTCTCTCTCCACATCACCCCACTGGCCCTTCCCCCGCTCAGCACCCTGCATGCGCTGCTCCCGCGCCTCCCTACCTGCCATCCATCAGCCCTGGGACGCCCACACCGTCCTCTCTGGCCTGAACTACTGGGCAAGGCTCCCCCCTGGCTTCCCCTCCACTGTCACGCACTTGAATCAAAAATCATTTTTACACACAGCCCTGACTCACCTGTGCCCTCAGCACAAACCCCGTGACCTCTGAGGCCCTGGACGCCTGGGTCCTGACCATCTCTAACTCCGCTCTGCCCAAATTACAGCTCCCCTTCCCTGAAATGCAGCGTCCTCCCAGCACCTGTGGACTTTCGCCCATAGTGTTTCATTGGGAACACTGCCTGGAACATCCTCTCTCCCCTCAGGAGGCCCCTCTTCCAGGAAGGCTTCCAGGAAAGACTGACCTAGAGGCCTTGCAGGCCTGTGTCCCCAGGGCAGAGGAGAGTTTGCTGAGAGGTACCAGCCATCAGGGCCTGGGGTCCATCAAGGCCCAGTCTGCCCACCCTTCCCAAGCCAGTGAGAAGGCAGATTCCTGAATCCCTTCTCGGCCTGTGTGAGCACCTCAAGGGCAGTGGAGGTGTGCCCGGCCCATCCCTATCCTTCCGGCACCCGGAAGTGGGGTCTGAGTAGCGGCCCCGCACTTGGAGTCATGCAGGTGGGAGGAAACTCTCAGCCACGAGCCCCGCCCAGGGTCCACCTGAGGACCTGAGACTAGCACTGGCAGGGGCTGGGGGGCACAGTCGCTCTGGGACAAAAGGGCATGTGGGTGGAGAGGTCCCAGGCTGCCCTGGACTTTGGACCTCGAGGACAGGTTCGAGATACCAGCAGACCGTGAAGAGCTCCACAGGTGCGTAGGCTTCCAAGCGCAGGTGTGTGGAAAGGTGGCTCTGAAGAAGGGGTAGGTCAGAACAGGAAGTGGATGGAGGGCAGAGGTGGGGGTGGGGGCCGAGGTGGGCAGTGCGGAGGGTCACAGCAGGCAATCAGGCTCAGGTGGGGGAGCAGCCCAGGCAGGTGGGAAGGCGTGGCCCCGACAGTGGGTGTGAGTGGGACGGGTGGATCCCAAGTTCTGCGCCGAGGGGCTGCTGGCGCCCTCAGCTCCGTCGGGCTCCCTGCGCGGGGATGCGCTGCCCTCTGGCGGAGGCACTGGGCAGTCCCGGGCCAGACCGCACTGGTCGCAGCGTGCCCCACGCCAAGGCCAGGCTGCTTCCTGCGGGAAGCCCTCCAACCAGCGGGCTCCCACGGGCTCTTCATGACAACTGTCCCAGAATGCAGAACCCGTTCAAATCCTGCTCCTCGGGGCAGAGACTCGGGGCAATTCACTAAACTCTGGGTCCCAGTCCCCACACCGGCAATCAGACCCCACAGAATTATCATGAGGATTGCAAGAGTTTCTGTCTCCCACCTGCCGGGCACAGGTGAGACCCAAGAAGTATTAATTTGCTAGTCATGTGGTCATCATTCAACCGTGCAAGCTGAGCCTGGCTCTGGGCCGGCTCTGTGGCGCGAGCTGGAGGAGTGGGACGCAGAAGGGAGACTTCTGTGGTCCATCCCTCACAGACATGGGGTCTTAGGGCAAGCAAGGGTCCTGATGAGAAACGTACAGAGAGAGGACAGGGTTTGGCAGGGAACTGAGAGGGACTGTTATACAGCCTTCTGCTTCTGCTCCCGATGAAGTAACAGCCAGATTGACACGCTTGCACCTGAAACAGCACACACACAAAACTTAAGTAGAGATAAATGCACGTGAAAAGGACCCAGAACACTGGACATCATGCAATGAAAGGACAGTGACCCTTGAGAGGTAGAGACAAATGAGGGGGGAGCCTGGGATGGCCCCTGTTCCCTGCAGATCCCGGTGTGTCCCACAGGGGGAAGGAGACGGCCCCTTAGGGACAGGGCAGCTGGAGTTCACAGGGGCAGAGTCCTGGAGAGCAGGGAGCTGCACAGACAGGGAACTGCAGGCATCTGTGCAGGGCCAGGGAAGTTAGCACCCAACGGGAGAGAGCCTGCGCCGGACCCAACCTTGTACCTGAAGGAGTCGGTGAGGGGAGAGAGAAGGGTCCCACTGCCTGAACATGGTTCCGGTGCTCCCCACCAGAGCTGAGCAACAAGACCCAAAAGGATTCGTTTCCAAGTCACTGAATTGAGTCAGAAACAAAGGCAAGAAATTGATAGGAATACAAAATGATTCAGCACCCGACAAGGTAGAATGCAAACTGTTTGACGTCTGTCCCAAAACTACTGGGCATGAAAAGGAGCCAGAAAAGAGAACCCCCACTGAGGGCAGAAATCAAAACAAACTGAGAAACCATGATTAGCAGGATCAGCCGACAGGAACGTCACACCCATCTGTGGCTCTTCCATGTTGGAGACACGAAAAGATGGACTAGAGTGAGGGGACGTGGAGAACATTTTCAGCCTCACCTTGAACTTCCAGAGATGAAAATAATCACATATGAAATTAATGATACATGGAATGGGAGTAAGAACATTGCCAAGGAAAAGATTAATGAGCCTGAAGAGAGAGCAACAGAAACTCTCCGGGTGAGGCAGAGAGCGCTGGGAAGCACGGGGCCAGCATCAGGCCGCAGCGGGGCCGCGTCAGCTAGTGCCACGAGGGCGCGGGAGGCCCCAGGACAGGAGGGAGAGGTGGGAACAGAAGATGATTTTAAGAAAAAACGACCAGACCTTTCCCGGTTGTGTTGGAAACATAAACCCACAGTTCGCAAAGGCTCTACAAAACTGAAGCACAAGAGACATGAAGGAAATGACACCAAAGTATGTGCATCACTGTCAAAAGGCTGAACAGTCACAAACAGAACAGCTCACACGCATCCCGAGGAAAACAGGAGCACGTTGCGGATGCGAGCAAAGGAAGGGAAGTGCTGTTGGTGTCTCGCCCACAAGGAGAGCCGAGCAATGTGTTTAAAGCTCTGTCAGCCTGTGCTCTTCACCAGCAAGGAGGTCATTTGAAAACAACACCAAAGTGGGGACTTTTTCAGACATAAGAAGCTGCGAGAACAAGTCAGCAGCAAACCTACACTGATGCTCATAAAGTGCGTCCTCTGAGCAGCGGGCAACGGTCCCAGGTGGGGGCCAGAAGCCGCAGGAAGACATGAGGGGCGCTGAGCATGGGGACGACAGGAGCACCTATAAAAGTGTCTCTTTTGGCCCTGACCAGGGTGACTCCATGGGTTGGGCATTGTCTGGCAAAGCAAATGGTCACCGGTTTGATTTCTGGTCAGGGACAGGCCTGGGTTGTGGGCCAGGTCCCTGGTTGGGGGCATGCAAGAGGCAACCGAATGATCTCTCTCTCACACATCAATGTTTCTCTCCCTCTCTTTCTCCCTCCCTTCCCCTCACTCTAAAAATAAACAAGTAAAATCTTTAAAAAATAAAAAAAAATTTTAAAAAAATGGAAAGAAAAAAAAAGAGGTTAAAGAAAAAGGTACTGTATTAAATCCCAAAGCAACTACTAAAATAACCTTAGCAAAGGATTACAGCTAAAACGCAACCAAGGGGACAGAAAAAGAGGGGGAAAGAACAGTTGAGACAGATAAAAGGTAAACACCAAGACCGTACATTTCAACGCAACCCAGAAAATAAATAAAACAAAATAAAATGATAAACGCCACCATATCCACCATCACACTAATGGGAGTGATGCAAACGTCCCAGTGAAAAGGTTCAGCGTTCCAGCTTGGGTAAGATGGCCAGCTTCAGCCTGGAGCTCAGACGAGGACAGCCTGGCAGTGAGGGGACAGGGACGTACGCTGTGCGGACACGCAGCGGCAGAAACCTGGAGTGCTGCCACACCTCAACTTCAGGGCAAGAGCAGCTCCAGAGAGAGACAGGACCGTTTCAGATCATCAGAAGAACGTAACGACCCTATGTGTGTGTGTGCACCTAACAACAGGTGATAAAAACCCATGAAGCAAAACTGATTAGGACAGATGTGCAAAGCCAAACTGATACTAAGAGTTCAGCACCCCTTGCCCAACATTTGACTCAGGAAGAGGACAGACAGTCACCAGGAACGCAGAAGACTTGAACAAGCCGACGACTCAGCCTAGTTGATATCATAAAACAGTCCAACATTTTTTGGGCCACACATCTCAAGATATTTAAAATAATTCAAGTAATTCAAAGAATGTTCTCTGACCACATTGGGGTTACATTAGAAACTGCTAACAGAAAAATATCTGGAAAATCCTCAAATATTTGCAAAACAAATAATCCACATCTTAATTTCCCATGTACAGAGAGGAAACCAAAGGAAAATTAAACATTATTTTGAACTTAGTGGAAATTGAAAGACAACATGTCAAAAGCTGTGGAATGCAGTTAAAATGCTGCTTGGAGAGAAATTGATCACCATGAGCACGTCCATTGCAGAGGCCAGCCCTCCAGCCAGAAACCTCAGCTTCTACCCAAAGAAACGAGAAAAAGCTGAGAGCGGGCGAAACACAAAGAAAACAGAAGAAGGGAAATAGTAAAGATTGCATTAGAAATCGATGAGATAGGAAAAACAATAATGAAAATTAATGAAATCAAAAGCTGGTTCTTTGAAATCAGGGAAATCGATAGACCTCTTACCGATGCGTCTGGGAAGAAAGTGAGAAGACACAAATTATTGATGTTAAGAATGAGAGCAGAGACATCACTACAGGTTCTATACACATTAAAAGAATAATAGCAAATATTATGACTGTGCCAATAAATTTAACATTTAGGCAGAATGAACAAATTCATTGAAAAACAAAAAGTACCAAACCTCAGTCTAGAAGAAATAGATAACCTGATTATACTATTAAACAATTCGAATTTTTAGTTAGAAATCTTATCCCAAAGAAAGTACCAGGCCCAGAGGGCTTCCCTGAGAAATTTTACAAAATATTTGAGGAGCAAATAAAACTCACTGGAGAGAAGGGGAACCTTCCAACTCACCCCAGCACAGCCAGAGCAACAGCTTTCCTGGACACACTCAGATGGACCGTTTTTAATTTTGGTCAGTCTGATCCAACGATATAAAAAAGGGATCACGTGCCGCGACCAGTGGGATTTACCCCCGGGACGCAAAGCTGGTTTGACGCCGAGCCTCGGTGGATGCGAGTTACTACATTCGCAGAAGGAAAACTGCGCGCCTACCTCCACAGAAGCAGAGAAGCCCTGAGTGCCGTCCAGCACCCATTCCTGATTTTCAAATAAACACCGCTCAGCAAACCAGGCGCCGAGGACTTCCCCAGCCCGGAAAGACACATCCAGAGAAGACCGTGTGGCCAACGCCACACTGGATTGTTCAAGACTGATGTACCTCCCCGACCGGAACCAGAGGTGGATTGCTCCCCCCATGCCACCCAGCATGGCAGCGGGGCCCCACAGGCACAGACCGCAGAGATATGCAGGTGCCACGGCCGTCTGTGTGGGACGTCCTGCAGAGCCCACAGGAAAAAAGGCGCCGGGCTGGTACCACCATCAGTGCACTTAGCAAAGGTGGGAAGACGCCGGCGGGTCACGTGGGGGTGCGGTGCGGCCTCGGCACAGCCCTGCGGCAGTAGGTGAGCAGGCCCCTAAGGCCAGTCCTGCCACCTGGTCATCCCCGCCCCCCGATGTGTGCCTGGTGGGAGAGCGGGACCCAGCCCCACGGAGGCTCCAGCACAACTGTTCACGGCAGCTTTATCTGCAGTAGCCCCTGACTGGAAACCACCCGGTGTCCCTGGACAAGGGATGGCCCGGTGACGTCATCCAGCGGGGCGCTGCTGGCGACAGAGGAGTGAGTCTCAACACAGCAGCACAAGCGAATCTCAGGCAACTGGCCGGGTGAGAGAAAGCAGTCCGAGCGGACAGGCGGCGCAGCGGTGTTGGCACGGCATTCTGGGAAAAGCCCGCTGGTCTAGTGGCAGAGCAGGGCCGCCGGTGGCCGGGGACTGGTGGCAGGGGCGGGGCGGGGGGGCACAAGACAGCGGAAACATTCACTACATAGATGGCCAGCATGGTTTCATGACGCACACGTGTCAAAACCGATCAAATTGCAACGCTTTCAAAGTGTAGTTTGTTGCAGGGATTAAACCTCAGTCAAGGTGCTGTTTTTTTGCACCAGCTGATGTTCCAGGAAGAGGAGAGGTCCCTTCTCCATCGGGAAGGGGCCCGGGGGGCCGGGCGGCCGAGTGGACCCTCCACCAGTACCTGCTGAGCGGACACACGGACACCTGAAGACGCTGAAAGTCACCCAGACTTCTGAAGCACAGATGCCTCTTCTGGGCCCCTCTTCCCTCCTGCGACCTGCATCCTGACCTGGAGCCTCACTGGAATGTCCCCCCCAGAGCACACGCCTCTCAGTCCTGGGCCTGCGCTGGAACCACCGTGCGGAGGGATAGGACCCACTTACTCCTTCCTCTTTGAGGGACAGTGGGAGCTCACAGACACTGCAGGGCTGGGCGACCCCACACCCACCCTTCTGAGGGGTGACCTCAGAAGGGCAGCCCCTGGCCTAACCTTGACCTGGAGTCCCCTTCCCATGGCTGCTGTCCCCACCGGGCTGACTAGGTATGGGCTCATGACACTGGTCCTGCTTCACAGTTGGCCATCACAGGACATGGCCGGGGCTCCCGGTGGGACCACAGGGCAGGACAGCAGGCTGACAGGGCCTTGTCGGCCCCAGGGCTGACCGGACTCCTACTGAGGCTGGGCCCTGTCCCCTGAGGTGCTCACCTTGCACCCTGAGCGGATCCCTGCCCAAGGCCAGAGGACACTGGTCAGGCCGGGACGTCCTGACCAGGGCGGGTGGGTGGACAGGCCTCCCCAGTGGAGAAGCTGGGACTGCCGCTGTCCTTGGCCCAGCATGTCCCCTGTTGAGTTTCTCCGGCTCTGCGCAGGGCAGTGGTTTGGGAGGGGGGTCAGCGGGGGTGGGTGCTGGGGGTGGTGCAAGCAGCCATGGCCCCCTTCCACGCGGTGCCTGTGGTACCATCACCTAGAGGGACCCCCGTTGTACGAGCGGGCACCAGGGTCCCAGGAAGGCGGCTCTGCCAGGCACAGAGAGCAGGCCATGGGGCTTTGGCCTCCTGGGGCTGCTGAGCGGGTGTGTCTACCCTTGGCAGGCACGGTGGGCCCTGTCCCGTGCCAACCTGAGACCCCTTAACCAGGAGGCCTTTCTGGCCTGGTTCTGGGGTGCACCCAAGAGGACAGAGCAGGTGTCATCCTGCGTGGTAATGTCTGGGTGGACGGCAGGGCACATGACGTGGCCGCTGCACCCAGGGTCTCCCTTAGCCTGGGGACGGTGTGCGCTCAGGAGGCTCCGTCCCGCCAGTGGCCGGACCCCAACTGCCTCCTCTGCTGCCCAAGCTGCCCCCATCCCGCCTCTGGCCCATGGGACCCCGCACTCAGGACGGCCCTCCTCCTTGGCAGCCCTTTCACCCCTGAGCCCTGAGGAGGAGCCAGGTCACCCCCAGGCATGTGGTGGCACCTGACTCCCCTACCTGTGGCTTCCACTTGGATTTGTTCTGTGCCACCTGGAAGGAGCCAGGGTGTGGCCAGGGTCAGGCCTGTGGGGCCACCACCCTTTCTGCTTCACACCTTGGGGGTGCCCCACCCCCACACTGCCCCAGGCCCTGGAGGCTCCATGACCCACCTCTGACCCTGCACTGAAGCTCCCACTGGAGTGGGCGTGTCCTTCCTGTCACTAGAGGTGGCCTCAGGACACAGACGCTCCACAAGGGTTCCAGCCCCGAGTGACGTTGCTGATGGGAAATGCGGTCCCAGTCACTCAGATAACCCAGCCACCGGCAGAGCCAGGTGGAAGGCAAGGGCTGGTTGCTATGGCAATGGTCGCGGGCGCTGTGAAGACCAGGCATCCCTCTTCTCTCTTGAAAGGGAAGAGGTGAAACTGAGCGTGACGGGCATGTGGGGGTGGGGCCTCCGTGCTGCGGCCCAAGGAAGGTTGGGCCTGGCTGAGACCCTTGCCGGCTGAGGAGCAGCCATGTGCAAGACTTGGGAGGGACACCCTGAGACCCAGTAGGGACATGGGGACAGACAGGCAGGAGGCTTTCACCGAGAACCGTGCCTGTCACACCTGTGCCATTTCTTGCCTCCAGAACCCAAAGGTGACTGGCCCCAGTGCGGCCTGGATGCCACCCCCTCGCTGCTGGTACCGGC
Organism: Furipterus horrens; assembly: GCF_987537825.1. Taxonomy (NCBI): domain Eukaryota; kingdom Metazoa; phylum Chordata; class Mammalia; order Chiroptera; family Furipteridae; genus Furipterus; species Furipterus horrens. Next base: position 218,014,257 of record NW_028327172.1, read on the forward strand.
AGGAGGCCGGGCAGTGACCTTGGCCGCTGTACAGCTGCGCAGGTATCATCTGCTGTGCTGGCTAGAGCCCTGGGCCTGGAGCTCAAGGTCAGCAGATGGGGTGCTGGCCTCCCCCTAGCCTGCAGCCATGTTCCCACAGGGGTTCCCAGGGCCCATGGCCCCTGGCCAAGCCAGGCCCACAGTGTTTCTGAGGTGACAGACCCCCAGGGGTTCTTGTCACACCTGAAATGACTGAATGCAGGCAGGGTCCTGGGAAAGGAAGCACGTGGGAGCTCCTCCAGGTGCAGACGGGGGGCCGCAGGGCAGCTCTGACATTCATCATAGTGAGACTTCAGGGCCTGTGTCCGGTGTCCCCAGACCTGAGCCAGTTCATGGACGCAGAGCCTGTGATGACGGGGCCAGATCCCTAAACAGAGCCTGCACTACAGTCGCTGGCCTGTCCCCAAGCATGGAAGGGACACCTGTGGCCACCTTTGGGGACTGGCTGAGGTGAAGGAGACACTAACTTCCTGGCATTACGGTGTCCTGATTCTGAGAAACGCCACCGCTGTCACACAGGGCAAGGTTCACACCTCACCCACGGCGGCATCTGGCCCCGGAGGGAGGGCTGCGTGCGGCACCGGGCCTGCGCCTCCCTGTCCCCCTGCACCCAGCCCCCCCCCCCAGGGAGGCTGCAGAGAGTATTAGTTCCCACATCAATAACACGGGACAGGCAGGGGTTCCTTCCTGCTCTGCATAACGTGGCGAATGGTCACCAAGTGGAAGGTGACCACCGGGCAGCCCGTGACGCCGCCTGTCATGGCTGAGTTGTGGATGCAGGGTCTGTGCTGGAGAGAATCAGCCATGACACTGACGCACAGCCGAGCTGCAAATGCTCGTTTCTGTCCCTGTCCTGGAAAAAGCCAGAAGCACTTGGCCACCGCAGGAGAGGGGCATGTGCACGTGGTCATGGTGGCCATCATGGCACCGGCTTGCCCACTGTCTCAATGCGACCCAGAGAGCTTGTCTCCTGGATGCCGCCACCATGCTGACTGGACTGGGCAGGTAACGGGTGGCCCCCGTCCTCGCCAGGGCAGCGACATGCCCTGAGGGAGTTTCAGAGATCCCACAGTGTCAGGAGTATTGGCACATCCTATTCAAACAGAGGTGAGTTTTGCCCTGGCTGGGGTGGCCCAGTGGACTGAGCACTGGCCTGTGAACCAAAGGGTTGCTGGTTCGATTCCCAGTCAGGGCACAGGCCTGGGTTGCAGGCCAGGCCCCCAGCTGGGGCGCACGAGAGGCACCCACACATCAATCACCAATGTTTCTCTCCCTCTCTTTCTCCCTCCCTTCCCCTTTCTCTAAAAATAAATGAACACAATCTTAAAAAAATAAAAGAAGAGGCTTTAAAAATAATTTTGAAAAAAATGAAGTGAGGTAAGCTTCTGTACCTTATTCCGCCCACTTCTAAGAGGCGTGGTGCTCGGTGGGACTGTGAGTTTGTAGGAAAGCAGGTGCCACACTTGCTGCTCTGACCCATTGCCTGGGCAGCAGGTAATGTCGGCAGGAAAGCCTCTGCAGCAGGACCAGGTGTGAAGGTGACATGACTGCCTGCTGCTTGGGCAGACAGCCCACGGGACCCCAGGTTGCCTGAAGCAAATGCTGCGTCTGGTGGCCCAGACCTGGCACCCTGGCGCAGGTCCTCCTCAGCCTCTCCATCAACTGTCCTCCGACTGAAAAGCCTCAGCTCCCAGCTAAGCTCTGGGGACCATCCAACGTGATTTACAAAGTAGCCGAGTGACCCAAACACCCAATGAGAACAGAGAGTTGGGCAGGAGGCCCCAGCTCCGCTGCAGGGCTGCCCCCATCCTGGGCCTGGGCTGCCCGAGGGGCTCCCTGTCAGCGGCAGGGGACACACAGACAGTGCAGACAGGACTTATGTGGATGTACAGCAGCCCCTCAGCGGGCAGGCCCAAGGGGACAGAGCTGGCCCAGGTGTGGCCCTACCAAGGGCAGCATCCGAGATGATGACCGGTTGGCCAGATTCAGAAAAACCCAGATGGGAAGCCCAGGGCCAGGAGGTCTGGGGAGCGGCACAGAGTGAGGGTGCTGCGCCCCACAGGGACACCTTCCTGGATTCTGGCAGGGTGGACTCCTTCTTTGGAGGTGACCATGGCTCGGGCAATCATCTGGCTCCGTCCCTCAGTCCCCAGGAGGTCCAGTCACCATCTCCACTACGACTGTGGCTTGTGTGTGTGTAGTCAGGTGGCCAGCAGACTACTGGTGCGTCCCCCAACCCCAACCACACTGATGGGTCAGTGTCTGCCTTGGCTGGTTTGGCGCCAGGACAGGTGGCAGTGGCTGGGCCCTGAACCCACAGCTCAGGTGCAGCCTGGAGTCTGTGCAGCTGCTTTGGCAGGAAGATACAAGGGAGTGGCTGCTGCCATAGCCCTCACTGCCCCGGGGTCTCCGCTCAGCACATTTGCAGGTCTTGGTGCCCAGGGAGGGACCTGGGCCACCAGGGATCCCAGTCCTCTCCTGGCGACCACCTGGGGCCTCAAGCCACTGACCGAGGAGGTAGAGCAGCTCTCCCTCACAGCTGGGGACCACCACGGAGACACAGGCCAGGACCAGGCCGAATGGTGCCCCTCAGCACCGCGGAAGTGACCGCGTTTGGACAAGAGGTGATCACTGGCTGGCCCTGCTCCCATGTGGCTAGTGTGCGTCTCCGCAGGGATCAGCACTCAGGCGTGCATGGGAGACGGCATCGTCCGCAAACCCAGGAGCCCAGCCCTGAAGGAACCTGCCCACCGGCACCCTGAGCTCAGACTTCCAGCTCCAGGCCCACCAGGAGATACGCCAATGTCCTCTGAGCCCCCTGGACTGTCATGGGCAGAAGCTGACGGGGCAGGAACACCGGTGCAGTCACAGCGGGCAGTGGGCAATGGTGTCCCACAAAGACATGAGGCCGCCCAGGCCCTGGGCCCCCAGGCAACCGCATGGGGGACACGCGCTGGCTCTGAGGTTCAGATGGATGTATGACAAAACGGACACCTCCTTCCCATGACAAGGCTGTTAGTGGCCCCAGAGCTTTTCACATAGACACTGGGCAGGCAGTCCGGGGGAGCCAGAGGGTGGACTGGGCCTTGTCGTCCACCTGCCCTTCCAGACCCGTCTCCTCCCCTCCCGAGCCCTGGGCAGCCTCTACCCCACTTGCAGGGATCCCAGGCCCCGGGCCCAAGGTGTCTGTCTGTCTGCACCTGGCCAGGTGAGCCCTCCACACCTTTCTGTGTCTGTACTGGTAAAGTGTTCCCTCACCGGTTCTGCCTGCCTGGGAGCAGTAGGGGTGAGGATGGGGGTTCTGTACTACCCCCTGCCCCCTGACCACAGCTCTGTGGATGCCCCCGAATTGTCTTAATCTGAGCACACCATCTATTTCCTTCTGGACCCACGTATGGAACCAGGATGCCCATGGTGTGGTGGGGACAACCCCCTGTTGGCCTTTCCGCCGCTGGCTGCAGTCCGGGCCAGGCAGCTGGGAGCATGCTCTGCCCCGCCCGGCAGGTGGAGGAAGCGATGCAACCGGACCCCAGGAAGGGGATCGCCCTGCAGGCAGAAGGTGGGATGGGGGTGGGATCTCCTGCTTCCCTTGGTACCAATGGAGATCCAGCAGGGGCTGGTTTTGGGGGGGCAGCCTCCTGTTGGCAACGGCCCCTCGGCCTCCTCCAGCAGCTCGGGCCTGTCTGTGCTCAGCCCGCTTCCCATCCCAGCACCCATAGGTGGGGGCGAGGGTCTGTGTGGGAGGCAGACAAGGAAGGTGTGCCCCAGCCGTGCCTGTCCACAAAGGCCAACTCCAAGACCAAGGTGCAGAAAGGCACTTTAAGGGGGTGAGTGACGGGGCGGGAGGAGACGAGCAGCACTGGCCACCAGCTGATGGCCGGCCGTGGTGGGCACAGGCCCAGAGTCCCTGGACAGTGGTGGCCCTCACTGGGCAGGGGCCTCCAAGTAGTGCACAGTGTCCGAGAAGGGGCCTGGCCGGGCCCAGTAGTCCACTGCTCGGACCCGGTAGGAGCCAGAGACGACAGCCACGTCTGGGGACACAAAGGGACACCCATGTTCCTGAGCCTGTGACCTCCCGAACCCACCTCACACAACAGTAGCCCCGAATGCCAGCTTCACAAGGCCCTGGACCCTGCCCTGTCCAGCCCGGCAGCCGGCGGTGGACTCACCTGGACTGAACACAAAGAGGTTAAAGGTCGATGGCTTTCTGCTGACTGGAGCGAATACCTGCCCATCCGCGGAGAACTGGACCTCATACGTCCACAGGCACCTGCCGGGGTGGGAATGGGGGTTAGAGAGCACCTGGGCGAGGTCCGAGTGGTCAGGCCTGGGGGCCCCACAGGGCCCGATTCCCTCCAGCCCTGTCCCGGGTCCCCGGCACTCTCCGGCAGTGATGACAGGCCCCACTTGTCTGAGAGGAGGGGGCTGGAGCCCAGCTGCAGGTGCCCTCACCCGGCATCAGGCAGTGGAGATCACAGTCTACCTGTGATTACAGTGGAGGGCAGGTGGGCAGGGGAGGAGTACGTGGCCTTCGGGGTGGTCAGGGCGGAGGCGGGGGACAGGGGCTTAAGGCCACAGTGGGGTGACCACATGGGCGCCAGCGCCTGGGTCGGGGAGAATGGGCGTGTGCAGGACACGGACGGGGTGCGCGGGCGACCACACTCACGCACTTTGAGGCCATTCGCTCATCTGACCAGACCAAAAGCAGCTGCCCGCGGGTCAGGGGCAGAGCGCGGAGCCGGGTCACCTGGAAAGACGGAGGCGCCATGAAGGGGGTGCGGGGTAGCCGGGGCGGGGCGGGGCGGGGCTGCCACTTGCCTGGCCCGGCGGCTCCTTGGGGCGCGCGCACACGTGCACCAGCAGCAGCGAGGGCAGCGGGAGCTCGGGGTGCAGCGTCAAGCGGCCGCTAGTGGGGAAGGGGTGCGGCGCCGTGGCCACAGGGTCCTGGAGACAGGGGCGATACTCAGAGCCCTTAAATTTAGGAGCAGCCCCGCCCCTCACCCCACCCAGCCCGCGGACCTCGGCTGCACGCAGGCGCCGGAACTGCTCCGGTGAGGGGTAGACAGGCCGGCCGAGGCGCTGCCACTCGGCGTGGGGGTTGCAGAGCCGGTTGTCCAGGTAGAGCGTGACGTACACGAGCCCTGCGGAGCCAGACGCTAGGGCCTCGCCTCCTGGGCACGCCCCCTCCAGACACACGCCCCTCTGGGGACGAAGCCCCGCCCCCAGGCCCCCACACGGCAGCCCTTCGCTCACCCGGGCTCGGGGGCACCCCGTGCAGGCGCAGGGTTAAGGCGACACTGCGGTTGGCGTGGGCGCGGGTGTCATCGCTCGCGTAGACCAGAACCGTGGCGCGCCAGGCGTCGGCGGGGCCAGCCGGGAAGTGGGCGCTGGCCAGGACGCCCACGGTGTGGTTGGCGTCCAGCAGCGCCCCGTCCTGCGACACCTGGGCCCAGAGCTGCTCCCCGTCTGCGGGGCAGGAGGCGGCGGTCACCACACGGAGAGTGCCGCCCCTTCCCCCGCCCAGGGCCTGGCTCCCCACCATTTGCTCCCCTCCGCTGGGAGCGGCCTCTGCCGCCCGGGCGCCCGGAGGCGCGCGCCTGCCCCCAACCCACAGACTCCCAGCCCCGCAGCGACCTGCCTGCGACCCGCAGGCTCACCCAGCAGGGCCAGCAGCGCCAGGGCGGTGAGCACCGGCTTGCGCAGCAGCTGCACGTGGGGCGGGCGAGTGTTGTTGACCTGGAAGCGAGCGGTGAGCGTGCGCTGGGAGAAGGGGTGCGGGTGGTAACTCAGGAAGGCGTTGTCGTTGCTCAGGAGCGCGTAGCGCACGGCGGAGCTGCGGTTGGCCACCAGCAAGTCCTGGTGCTGTGCGATGACCTGCGGGCGGGCGCGGGCAGCTGGGACCCGGCCTCCACAGCGCCCTGCCCCGCCCCCCACTGCGGAGGGCGGCCGATAAGGGGCGGGAGAGGTCCGGGGGCGGGCCCACCTTCACCATCATGGCCGCGTAGGTCACGTCGGCCCGCCACGGCTGCGGCAGGGACCAGCCCACCAGTGGGTCCGCCTCGTCGTTGTAAATGGGGACGTCGGCGAACTTGGGGAAGAGCTTCTGTATCTGCTGCACCACCGCCTTCTCCTGCTCCAGGATGTAGATGGAGCTGCCCGCGCCCTGCGGTCAGCAGCCAGGCCTCAGCACGGCCCACGTCAGCCCACAGGACCGACGCGGGGCCTGCGGGGGCCGTACCTTCTTGTGCAGGGCGATGTAGTCCAGCCGCACTCCCACCTCTCCAGTGAAGAAGTTGGTGCCGTGGTGACAGTGCCCCAGGAGGCCCCAGCTCAGCGGGGAGCGCGGTGGCGGGTGGAAGGAGTCCCCAGGGCCGCCCAGGCGCAGAGCAGGGCTGGCTGCACGCAGCCCCTCGGAGCAGGCGTCGTAGTAGTTGAGGAAGCCTGGCGGAGGGATCAGACATCCATCCACAGCCGCGCGCTGAGAGCCTGCCCCTGCGCCGCAGGACCCAGGAATCCCCGCCCACCTTGTAAGGTCAGGGTCACGTTGTCAAAGTCGTGGTGGTCTGGCTCGTTCCACGTCTCGAAGTTCCACCTGGAAACGTGCTCCAGTCCATACCTACCTGCAGTGTCCCAGCTGTCACTTGGGCCCCTGGCCACCCCGACTCCCAGGCAGGGGCACCCACAGTTGGGGATTTGGATGTTGGGCTGTCTGATTCATATGTGTCTGCAATCCCCCCCCCAACACCTGGCCTCCCACCTCATCAAGTTCATGACAGAAGATCTGCGTGGCGGCTGGGGTGATGCAGGACAGCCAGCCCAGGAGCACCCCCTGCTGCCCCCCCACCCCACCCACCTATGTATCTCCTGGCCAGGAGGGAGACCAGGTCTCTCCACTCAAACACCTGCTGTTTGTCTTCAAAGTCCGTGAAGAGTCCAGAGGGGCTTCCCATCAGCTCAAACCCTGGAACACAGGAGGTGGCTGGGTGCTGCCCCCCCCCCCCACAATCCCCAAGCTCCCCCAGGCCAGGCCCCACCCCCAGCACCAAGGCCAATCCTGGGTGAGCAGCCAGGGGGGCCCAGAGGGGAGAGGGTCATGGGGAGAGGGCGCTTGGTGGGCAGAGGTCAGGGCCAGCCGCTTACCTGGGAGGAGCTGGTTCTCCCTGAGAAGGTCCAGGTACCCATCCAGGTGTGTGAAGTTGTAGCTCAGGCCCTGCCCCGCTGACCTCCTGTAAAGGACACACAATGCCAGGGCGGGGAGCAGCAGGCCTCGGTTGGAACCATGGCCACGTGCTAGCATGTAGAAAATCCACAAAGTGCCACACAGGATTCAGCTCCAGAATCACGGGCCCCTCCCCCAGGAAAATGCCAGCTACGAAAGCCTATCGCTCACAGCCTAGTACGAATTCGTGCCTGTGTTGGAACCCCCACCCCAGAGCTAGCGGGGCTCGGGAGTGGGCCGGGCAGTCAGGTCTCCTGGGGATGGTACAGCAGAGTCAACAGGGAGAACTTGCACCCTGCAGACAGCTGCCCTGGAGTGGTGGCTGTGGGACAGGAGCCTGATGGGACCTGCTTCTCTGTGCCCCCTGGAGGCAGGGCCCCTGTCCCCCCCCCCCCCCACACACACACACGCACACTCCGGGAGGCAACATGGTCAGTCAGGAAAGGGAGAAGGCAGCTCCCCCACCCTCCACTCACCCCCGACTGAGGCCCAAATCCCTTGGGGTTCACATTCTGAGAGGGGACAGGCATCATCAGGCAACTCAGACATGCTGGGCAGGAGTATGACAGGGAGCAAAGGCCCAGGCAGGGCGGGCTTCTCCAAAGTGACATCCAGGATCTCCCAAGTGATGGAACAAGCCAGCAACATGAGTCCTGGGGTGGGGTGGGGCGGGCACAGATGGGACAGCCTGTGCAGAGGCCCTGAGGCAGACAGGAACTCATGGACACTGAGTGGCAGAAAGGCAGCTAGGGGACCTGGGGCAGAATGAGGGTGAGTGTGACATGTCACATGGGCCTTGTGACCAGCGAGGAGGGACCCCCAACTCCAGGGGAAAAGGGGAGCCCTGTCAGAGATCCAAGCAGAGCAGCACCATAACTTTTTGGGTTTGCTTGTTTTTAAGACTTAATTTTTTTTTTTTTACAGCAGTTGTGGGTTTCAGCCAAACTGATGTAAGTGCGGAGATTATCTGTCCCGCCTCCTGCCTGCACAGCCTCCCCATTGTCAACACCCCCACCAGAGTGGGACATCGGTGACAATTGATGGAACCACACTGACACATCATTATCACTCAGAGTTCAGTGTACCTGAGGATCACTTGGTGGTGTGCATTCTGTGGGTTTGTAACGACGTTTAATGACACGAATCCCCCGCTAGTGTCGTAGAGAGCAGGTTCGGTGCCCTGAAACCCTCACCTGTCCAACCCTGCCTCACCCCAAACCCCGACAAGCACGTGTTCTCACTGTGCTCAGTCTCGTCTTTGCCATCGTGTTTTGAAAGGATCCCTCTGGTGGCACCTTGGAGCCAGAAGATGGTCCCCCAGGGGGAGGTGTGGTGTCCAGAAAAGGCAGGGCTGAGCGGACAGGTTGATGAGGTAGCAGGGATGCACCTGCTGATGAATTCAGGGGAGCCGGAAGTGGGGATCCACACAGCCCCCAGATTTTGCCTTGAGCAGCGTGGCAGGTGGGGTGGGGGCGGGGGAGCCAGGCAGGCAAAAGCCGGAAGTAGGCGGTGGTCCTCAGTCAGGCCAGGGCAAGGGGGTGGGGCAGGTGAGCAGCTGGCCCAGGTCGGGGAGAGTGAGAGTGTGTGTGTATGTGCGTGTGTGCGTGTGTGTGTGTGTGCGTGTGCCACGTTAGGAGTCCAGGGAGGCGGGTTGGCAGGGTGTCTGAGGGCTTCCCTTGAGGACATGCCTGGTCCATCCAGAGATCTGAGGAAGGCGGGAAAAGGCAGCAGGGCCTGCCAGGTGGCAGCCAGGTGTATGGCACATGTGACGGTGGAGGAGGCAGAGAGAAGTCACCGTGGGTCAGGCCCTAAAAAATCCTCGGTCTGTCTCTGTCCCACGCCGCACCCTGGCCAGCCCGGCTCTGTACCCTGAACACGGGGAAGGTCTGGACAGATCAGCACCTCACTTCCAGCTCCTCCTCTCCCCCACCCCTCACTGCATGCCAGGCGTGGGCCTGGCCCTCTAAGTCCACCCTGCTTGCCTCCTGCTCCTCTCTGCAGGGCTGGCTGCCTGCTCCTGGGACCCAGCAGGACAGGTCTGTGCACCAAGGACGCAGCCCTCCCTTCTCCCCACCTTCCCTTCCATCCAAAGGTCACACCTTTACAAGCACTTGGGTAAAAATTAAGTGCGTGCAGGAGATGGATTCCAAAGTCTCATAGGTGGGGAGGTGGGAAGGTGGGTGCGCACAGTGGTGACCAAGTGCAAAGGGAAGGCACAAAGCATTCTCCAGACCCCTGCTAGTCCCGGCTTTGTCCTGGGCCAGAGGTGTCCCCAATCTGTCACCCTGGGTGAACTTGACTGTCTGCTGTACCGGCCAGCCTGGGCAACCAGGGGTGCCCTGGGGGGTCAGCACGCCTGCCCCCAGGGGCCAGGAAACCCGAAGGTGGGGCTAGGACCCCGGAAGCGGTCCTTGGCTCCACTGTCGGTGCCTGCACTCCCTGGGGGGGGGGGGGTGTCCTTTCTAGGCAGGGTGCTGAGTGCTAAGGTGAAGCGCACCGCCCACTCAGCACTCCCCCTGCAGAGAAGCCTGGGTCACGGATGCAGCCTGGCCCCTCCATCCTGCCACCCTGCGGGGGTCGAACCTGCGCGCAAGGCACCAGGAGTGGCTCACTCTCAGGAGCCAAGAGGCGGCGGCACAGCGGCCTCATTCTCCGCCCGCCTGCGGCCGGTGGGCGGTACCAGAGCCCCCACCCTGGGCCTGAGCGCGTGCGCCGCAAGCGCAGCCAGGCTGCGCCCGGGCCTGGTGAGTGCTCAGTGCGGGTGTGTGTGTGTTGGGCGGGGGTTGGGTGTGTGTGTGTGTTGGGGGGGGGGGGGGTGTTGCCCGGCGCAAGGGCATGGGGTGTGTGGGCCTGGTCGCGCGCTTGGCAGTGGGGGCGCACGCACAGGAGGGTGCACAGGGCAGGGAATGTGCGGGGTGGAGACCCAGGCTGCATGCTCCCAGAGCAGGTGGGGGCGGAGAAGAGCGTGTACCGAGGTCCTGGGATGGGGGTGGCAGGGTGTTGGCCCCAGGGGTCCTGCAATTCTCTCAAAGGACAGCTGTGATCTCAATTGTATTTTGTCACCTGCTTCAGACACCTGGCCTGGGTAGGAGCTGAATGGGTCCCAGGCCACACCTGGGTGGGAACAGGGGCCCCGGCTCTTCCCTGCGGGGCCCAACACAGATTCTTCAAGGACAAGGAATTAAATCTGGACACAGAGCCAGCATTGCAGTCTCTGGCCACCAACCCCCCAGCACCACTTCCATCTTTGCCCCCAAATGGGGCTCCTGGTCTCCCCAGCCAGGCCCAGGGCTTCAGAGCTGGGGCAGGACTTCCAGGCAGGCTTCCCAAGGTCCCAAAGTGGGGCTGAGTGTGGAGGGGCCTGAATGCAAGCCCCCCAACCTCTCCCTCTCCCCTGCCCTGGGGGAATGGCATTCTGCAAGGCAGTTGGTTGTTGATCTTAATTCTCCCTCAGAGCCTGGCAGCTCCCATCAGGACATGAGAAGCAGGACTGAGCCAAGGCCAGGGCCTCTGGGGACAGCAGCCCAGGCAAGCTCAGCCTTCCAGCCACCAAAAGGACCCCCCACCTCCACACCCCACAGATGGACTCCTGCTCACCAATCCCTTCATTTAAAAAATGGGGGACTGAGGTCCTGAGTAGTCACTGTAAGAACAGCCGCTTGCCCTTAGTGTACATGTGTGGGGCACAAGGAAAGCCGTGTCAAGCACTCCAGGCAGGCTTTTCTTCTGCAGAGGAAAGAACGGAGGTACAGGGTAGCCAGGTCCTGCCACTCACAGGGGGTCAGTGCCTGGCTGGAATACAGGTGGTCAGACTCCAGGGGCACACACCCAGGACCCATGCCCCAGACCAGGCTGGAAACAGTATCTCAGTGCCTGGCATCCCTCCCACCCTCGGAAACACACACACACACACACACACGGCAGCCTTTCCACAGACGGACACAGAACAGAAGCCAGGGTGTGCCCCCGCCTGGCCAAACCTGTCTCCCATCAGCACAGAGGGGATGTCCAGGGATGGGATGAGAAGGCCTGCCCCTCCCTTGATCCCCTCTGGTCCATACCCATCCTCCAGGGTCCTGCAGGCCAGGGCACTTGGCTCCAGAGCTGAAGGTCACATGCTGCCTGTGTCCATCCTGGGACAGGCTGGGTTCCTGAGCCTTGGCCTCCCCCAAGCGCCCTAGAGCCCGAGCACCCTGCCCCAGCCCCTCGCTGCCCCGCCCACCCTGTCCTGCACCTGCAGCTTTGGCCTGGGGGGCTGGGAGCTTATCAGAGGCCACACGATGTAATTATTTGTGAGCCTCCAATTACAGCACAGCTCCCTGGATTAGCCGCTCAAGTAGCGCCCGTCTGGGGGAAACACGTGACTCAGCAATCTTTGGGGTAAATAATTTAACTGCCGGCCCAGCCCAGCCCAGCCCAGCAATCAGAGGCTAACTACAGAGCACTGCCTGCCAGTGGACGCCTGACCCAGGGCCCGCCACCCGCACGCCCACCCACCAACAGGAGCCAGGGGGCTCAGGGGTCCGCCAGCCAGCAGACCCTGGTCTCGGAGGACAACGGCCGGGCCCCTCACTGCCCACCAAGCCCGTGAGGCGCTCCCTTAGGTGAGAGTCAGGCTGCGGCCCGCGCGGGACAGTGAAGGCTCTGGGGGACACAGCCGCCGCAGAGGCCGGCTCCTGGGTGGAGGAGCAGGGTAGGCTCTTTTCGGGGACCCGCAGGCAAGAGGCAGGTGGCATTTAAGCAGTAATGGACCCTGGGGACCCCTGTGAGGTGAGGTCTTTAGAGGAAGAAAGTCAGCTCTCACTCGTCCCCTAACGGCAGAGCCACTCCTGAGCCCATGGGGGCTGGGCCACCTGCCTCGCCTCCTGCCAGGCCAGCAGTACCAGCCACCCTCCACACCCCAGGCCCCATGCCCTGGGCAGCGTGCGACACTGTCAACACAGGCAGCGGGGTGACCAGGCTCCATGTCACCGTGAAGGGACCTTCAAGAGCCGAAGTCTGAGCTGAGCTCAGCACCACGGAGCAGGCTGGGCCGTGACGCGCTGTGCTGAGTGCACAGGCCGGCAGCAGGCACGGTCCAGCTCCCCTGGTGCGCGGTGCCCGTGTGTTTTGAGGAAAACCCAGAAGAGTTGCCTGTCACTCGGAGAGGGTGGTTTGGGTGGGGGCGCAGGGTGAGGGCAGGGCCGGCCAGGACCGGGAGGCAGATGGGTGCAGCGGAGCTTGGGTCTGGCCGCACATGCACCTGGGTCTCTGTGACAAACATCCCACTGCCCCAGCGTTGACACCCGCCTCTCCGTGGCAGGCTTTCTCAAGGGGCCTGGCACCCCAGGATGGAAGCGTCCCCTCAGCAGCAGGCAGGGGGACCGGCGCTCGTCCGCCGGCGCCCCCCGGCACCCCCAGGCTTGCGCGAGATGCTGAAGGCCAGGCTGCAGCGGAGCCGTGAGTGCAGCATGGGGGGGGCCTGGGTGCTGGTGCAGCACCTGCTCCCCGCCACACGCTGGCTGCGCAGGTATCACCTGCGGGAGGACCTGGCGGGGGACGTCATGTCTGGGCTGGTCATCGGCATCATCCTGGTGCCCCAGGCCATCGCCTACTCGCTGCTGGCCGGGCTGCAGCCCATCTACAGCCTCTACACGTCCTTCTTCGCAAACCTCATCTACTTCCTCATGGGCACCTCACGCCACGTCTCCGTGGGCATCTTCAGCTTGCTGTGCCTCATGGTGGGACAGGTGGTGGACCGTGAGCTCCTGCTGGCCGGCTTCGACCCTGCTCAGGACGGCCCAGGGCCTGGGGACAACAGCAGCGTCCTCAACGCCTCGGCCGCCACGCTGGCGCACGGGCTGCGGGACTGCGGGCGCGACTGCTACGCCATCCGCGTGGCCACCGCCCTTACACTGGTGGCTGGGATCTACCAGGTGAGGAGCCAGCCGTGGCAGGGATCCTGCCTAACTGCTGGGGGTGGCCCCCTGGGTGCCACTATGGGCCAAGCCCGGGGACACGCAGGGTGGGCGCCTCCGAAGACAGGCGGTTTACCCACAAGAACAGAACGGAGCAAGGCACAGTCAGAAGTGGGCCGGAGACGGTGCCCCAGGATGGAGCTCCTGAGGGGCTGAGGGTTCCCAGCACCCAGGGAGCCTGTCTGGCTGGCAGCAGCCTGGGCTGGAATTGGTGGCCCAGGTGTGGCCACAGCTACAGGCATGCCTGACTGGCCCACATGGCTTCCCCAGGTGTCCTGTCCCGGTGGGACCCTGGGGACAGCCTGCCTTCCCGTGGCCTCCGCATACCTGGCCCGCCCCGTGCCTCCCTCCCATCGGCTCCATGTCTCCCGGGAGGGGCAGGGCCACTCATGGGGCAGGAGGAAGAGCTGCCTTCCAGGGCCGGGCTGGCTTCGTGCTGTGGCCATCCCCTCGCCGCGACGGACAGCCCACTGCCCTCCGACATTCTGCCCAACAGGTGCTCATGGGCATCCTCCGGCTGGGCTTCGTGTCTGCCTACCTCTCGCAGCCGCTGCTCGACGGCTTTGCCATGGGGGCCTCGGTGACCATCCTGACCTCCCAACTGAAGCACCTACTGGGCGTGCGGGTCCCCCGGCACCAGGGGCCGGGCATGGTGGTCAGCACGTGGCTGAGCCTGCTGCGCAACGCTGGACAGGCCAATCTGTGTGACGTGCTCACGAGCGCCGTCTGCCTGGTCGTGCTGCTGGGCGCCAAGGAGCTGTCAGACCGCTGCCGGCGTCGCCTGAAGGCACCGCTGCCCACGGAGCTGCTGGTCATTGTGGGGGCCACGCTCGTGTCCCACCTTGCGCAACTGCACGCACGCTTCGGCTCCCGTGTGGCCGGCGACATCCCCACTGGCTTCATGGCCCCGCGGGTGCCAGATCTGGGGCTGATGTGGCGCTTGGCGGTGGACGCCGTGCCCCTGGCCCTCGTGGGCTCCGCCTTCTCTGTCTCGCTGGCAGAGATGTTCGCCCGCAGCCACGGCTACTCTGTGCGAGCCAACCAGGAGCTGCTGGCCGTGGGCTGCTGCAATGTGCTGCCCGCCTTCTTCCACTGCTTTGCCACCAGCGCCGCCCTGGCCAAGAGCCTGGTGAAGACGGCCACTGGCTGCCGCACGCAGCTCTCCAGCGTGGTCAGTGCCACCGTGGTGCTGCTGGTGCTGCTGGCGCTGGCGCCGCTGTTCCGGGACCTGCAGCGCAGCGTGCTGGCCTGTGTCATCGTCGTCAGCCTGCGGGGTGCCCTGCGCAAGGTGAGAGACGTCCCGCGGCTATGGCGGCTCAGCCGGGCTGACGCGCTGGTCTGGGTGGCCACGGCAGCCGCCTGCGTGCTGGTCAGCACCGAGGCCGGGCTGCTTGCGGGCCTGCTCCTCTCGCTGCTCAGCCTGGCCGGCCGCACACGGCGCCCGCGGGCTGCCCTGCTCGCCCGCATCGGGGGCTCCAGCTTCTATGAGGACATTGCGGAGTTCGAAGGCCTGGTCCCCGAGCCCGGGGTGCGGGTGTTTCGCTTCGCGGGGCCACTCCACTATGCCAACAAGGACTTCTTCCTGAGGTCCCTCTATAGCCTCACGGGGCTGGACGTGGGGCGCGCGGCTGCCAGGAGGAAGGAGCAGGGCTCCGAGAGGGAGCCCGTGGAGGCCAAGGACCGGGGCCCAGGCAGCAGCATGGCCGTTCTGGTGCCCGAGGCGGCCGGCTTCCACACGGTGGTCATTGATTGCGCCCCGCTTCTGTTCCTGGATGCAGCCGGCCTGGCCACACTGCGGCAGCTGCAGACAGACTATGGGGCCCTGGGCATCGACCTACTCCTGGCCTGCTGCAGCCCCTCTGTGAGGGACGCCCTGAGGAGAGGGGGCTTCCTCGGGGAGGACCAGGGGGATGTGGACGAGGAGGGGCCGCTGTTTCACAGTGTGCACAACGCTGTGCAGGTGGCCCAAGCCCACCACAGGGAGCTGGTGCCCACAGTCTCCCCGCTCTAGCAGGGGCAGCATGCCCCCTGAGTCCCCACAACACCCCTCATGCAGACAGACACTTCCAGGGGCTCATGTGCCACCTCCTCCCTGGAAGGACAGGGGGGCCCTTAAAATAAGCCCACCATGTGTGCAGCTGGGCCCAGTATCGTGCGTCCATAGGGCCATGGGGGCCCTGCACACTCAGCAGTACCTTCTTATTTGAACAAGGGCCCCGAGGCAATCGTGTGGCCGCCAGGATGCCAAAAGGACACTGTTCCTTGACCTCTGTGGCCCCCACCGCACCAAGTTCTCAAGAGCTGCAGCTCTGACTAGGAGCGCAAGGGTCTCTGCATCTCTGCAAGCCCCCAACACACACCCAAGTGCTCCTTACGCCTCGTGCCTGGGCCATGGCCAGGCCTTGCAGGGCCAGAGGCACTGTGACCAGCGCAGCCTCGGCTCGGCCCTCGGGTGGCATCCCTGCACCGCCTGACCGCACGTACCACGTACCCAGCTCAGGGCGCATACGTGCACCCTCACGGGAGCTGAGTCCAGCACAGAGCCGGGGAGGGGATGCCAGCCCCACCCTGAGCCTCCGTGATGGCCTCCAGCAGGAAGCCAGCCCGCCAGGTCCTGGGGCTGCCCCAGCACCCACGCCTCCAGAGCTGGGGGACGCCCCCCAGGACACTGCGCAGGATGTGAACAGGCGACAGAGCTCCCTCCCGAGCCGCGACCACAGCGCGCACACAATGCCCTCCGTGGTGGACACCTCGGCTCACCTCTGCCCGGCCACTCCCAGGCCACGCCCCTGCCACCCACCTGGCTGTGACGAGCTCCAGCAGCCAGTGGGTGCGGACCTGCTCGATACCGCCATGAGGGATGGCACCCACATACGCCAGGTTGAGCCGCTGGTCCCAGCTGAGGTCATACTGGTCAGCCCGGTTGTGTGGCAGTGGGGGGCTGGTGACAGAAAAAGGATGTGGGGGCATCAGTACCTGTGGGTGGGACCCACAGGGTGGCCTCTTCGACCTTCCACCACCAACAAGGCCAGAGCACTGACTGGGGGGTGACTGCCAGTGGACTACACTGTCTTGGACGTAATAAAGTGATCTCTAACGCCAGAAATGTTATGAAGTCTCATGTTCTGGGGGTGGGGGACTCCCAGGAGAGAGGACCACATCCCCACCTCGCTCCGTGCCCCACCAGCAGCGGGAGTTGCGGATGTGAGCTCAAAGCCTGACACAGAGGGGCTGCGGACATGCAGGCGCAGCGACAGGTCCCACTGCAGGGTTACCCTACACCCTGGGGCTGCCCCCAGAGAGTCCTGGTCTGCAGCAAGAACTGTGTCCCGAGCCAAGGCCCCTTCCTGGCCCTGGGCCAACTCCCATCACCAGGCTGCACCACGCAAACTCGGGGCCTGGCCCCAGGCCTCCACCCCTCCAGGTCCCCACTCAGCTAGAAAACCCCGGGGAGCCGGGGGACATTGAGAAAACCCCCACTCTGACTGAGGGTGGACCCCAGAGGAAGGAGTGAGCAGCCTTGGGCCGCTTTCGTCACTTCGAGGCACCTACTGTGCGCCAGAGGCCCAGGAGCAGGGCGCGTGGTCCAGGTTTAAGAGAAGCACGCAGCGGGATAGAGGCAAAACAGGCCGCTCGAGCCTCGGTTTCCCCGCCGGTGGCGCTCACCAGAAGCCAGTGCTCCTCCAGAAAGGCCGCAGTGGCCGCAGCACGCGGGCCGCGTCCACAAGCACCAGGTGCGGGGCCTCGGCCAGGGCCGCCGGGGACGCGACCAGCAGTGCGGTCAGGAGCGGGAGCAGCACGGCCCCAGTCCCCGGGGGGCGCTCGGCCAGGGCGCACATGGCCGGGCGCGCGCGGGGACGCAGCCCCCCGCCCCTGCAGGCCCTCGGGGTCCTCAGCGCTCTCGGAGCCGAGATCTGCGCCACGCCGGCGGGTTCCGCCTCCGGGTCGCGCGCCACATGACCGCCAACGAGGGGCGGATCCCGGGAGCCAGCACTAGTTGGGGCTGGGGCGGGGCTTAGGCGGGCCGGGTTGCGGGGTGAGAGCCGTGGTAATGGACAGAACGGAGGAGGTGGGCGCGGGGGGGCTGCGGGCGAGGATGTGGGTGGCGCCAGGGCGGTGGGCGTGGGCAGCCTGGGTAGAGTCCCGCCCCGGCTGGGAGGGCAATCCGGCCCCGCGGGCCAGCGCGGGGGGGAGGGGGGGGGTCCTTAGAAACTCGCTCCTCGGGGGTCAGTGGCAGGAGGGTGAGCTGCTGCGCTGTGGGTGCGTCGCGAGGAGCCCGTGGGCGGGTCAGGAGGCTGCTGCGCTGGCTGGAACCCAGCGTGGAGGTGGCCACAGGTGGGACGCCAGAACCTGCTGGTGGATTGGATGGAGGAAGAAGAGCAGAGCTGAATGCGACACCCGGGTGGGGGTGGGGGCATTTTCTGAAAGTGGGGCTGTGGGAAAGGCACCGAGAAGCCCAGTAGACAGTGGGGCGGCCTGGGCTGGGTGTGAGGGGAGGGCCTCCGGGTGTGAATGTTTACACTCTGAACTGTGCGCGTCTGCCCAGTAGATCAGGCAGCCTGACGCCTCTCCTCGCCCAGTCTGGCCCGCACGGTCCCTCGCAGACTGCAGAGCCCCACCCTGCAGCCAACAGTGTTCCCAGCGGTAGGAGCTGATGATTTTCTAAAAACCACGGGAGCCACCAGCAGAACCAGGAAGTGCTGTGAGGGCGTGGTGACGAAGCCAGAGATGCCCATGGGGCTCTGGGGGCTGCTGCCTGATTGCCTGCCATCCCCACTGGACACAGCAGTGGCACCCCTGCACAGCCAGCGTGGAACAAAAACCTCAACGTCCTGAGAGCACAGGACTGCAAACCTGGAATTCTAAAGCCACAGAAAGTGCGCTTTCAGAAGTGAAGGTCCAAAGGCATGTCAGAGAAACAAAGTGAGAACCCTTGTCATGGAGGAGATGGGAACAGAGTCCTTCCTGAGGGGACCGCTGGCAGCAGCTGGGGCTGGGGGGAAGGGGACACAGGAGGAGTGACTTGAAAAACGATAATATGATGTCGTGTGGGTCTTACAATATACACAGGGAGTTAAAATGTGTGACAGTGACGTGGAAGGTGTGAGGGGAGCGAGCGGAGTGTGACCCATCAGCCCCAGCCAACACCCATGAGTGTGACCTTCCTTGGTGACGGGACTGTGCAGGTGTGATTACGTTAAGGATCCTGAGACGGGGAGATCATCCTGGATTATCCGAGTGGGCTCTCAATGTCATCGAATCGTCTTTGTGAGGGGGAGGCCGAGGGACACGGCTTGGGAGCCACCAGGCCTCAGAAAAGAGACTTGAAGATTGTTCTGAAAGTTGTCGCCAGGGTTTGTCTCTTCAGTGTAGCAGGACAGTGTCTCTTCAGTGTAGCAGGACAGCGGCGCAGAAATGATCGCCGTGAAGGGGACGTTCACACCCACAGAGCCCACGAAGCAGGAGGCAGGCCTGGGGCGGGGGTGGTGCGGTATTACAGGGTCATATATATATATATATTTTAGGCTTTTTGTTTCTGTCTCTGGCAGAAAAGGAGAAAAGGGAGGCGGCAGGGGCCTCCGGTGGGGGCACACTCCCCCGGGCAGCCCCTGTTCCCAGCAGCAACAGTCTTTCCCCACCTTCTTTTCTTACACAAAGTGTTGCTTTTTTCCCTGAAACAAAGTCTGGCTTGTCTGGCTGGACAGGTAAAAACATTTTTCTTCTCCAGCCCCCACGTCTGTCTGCCCCTGACTGTATCAACTGTTTGTTTTCTGTATCCTTGACTCTGGGGGCCTTGGTCTGGGAGAGACTGCCTCTCTCAGGCCCCCTGTCCCTGGAGCCGGCTAAGGCTTCCCTGTGAGCGCCACTGGGTACGAATTAAGCCATCCAGAGCCCCGTCCACCAGCTCTTCATCTCGCCCTCAGACACCAAGCCCAGTGCCGGACAGCTAGGGACTCCCCTCCCTGCCGGCCAGGCCACGGAATGGATGCACCCTACCCAGTCCCGTGCAGCCTCACCCTCTCCTTCCTGCCAAAGCCCCAGCTTTGGCTCTGGGCCACGCTCTCTTGGCTCCTGCCTCTGCTTCCTGGCCCAAACTGGTGCTTCCCTGTGTGCCCTTGCGTGGCGTGGCGTACCCCCTTCTCCTGGGAAATGTGAGTAATCCGTTGTTCCTTCAAAGGCAGGCATCTCGGCCTCCAGTCACCTTATCACATCTGATTAGAATGAGTCTTGAGCGCAGTTTCATGAACACAGGTGCTGCAATGCTGCTTTAATGACGGGGGAAGGGCCACACATGCAGGAAAGCAGGGAGCTGGGAAAGGCCAGCAGCTGGCTTCTGGCGCACCTAGTCCTGCCCACACATGAAATGCGCCCAGAGGGTGTGTGCTCTCCTGGACAGGGACGGGCCCACAGGTCAGAGCAGGGAGACAGCATGGCACTGGGCACCTCGGTAACAAAGCCAGTCCCCAGAGTGGCACAGATTCACCAAGGGCCTGCAGGGTCATGTGGTTTTGTAAAGTTTACTAAACTAAGATACTGTGACCCCGGAGGTCTGCACACTCTCTCAGGCTCCCCTGTCACACTTCCCCTCTTGACGGGGTGGTGCTGGAGAAGGGAGGGCCCTTGCAGGGCCTGGCCAAGGGGAAGCCGAGTTGTGGAAGCAGTGGCTGAGGTTAGCCGAGGGTGTTTACATCACTGGCAGTGACTTCTCTGCAGAAACAGCATCCAGGAGCTCCCATGCAGCTAAGCAAGAGGATCGAGTCACATGAACTGCTAGAAAGGGACTCAGTTCTGCTTGCTTGACCAGAAACGCTGACAGGGACAAGATAAGCTGGAACCTCACAGCAATGTGAAAAGGATGTGGCATAAGAAGGCCATCAGATCAGTAGGGCAGCTTAGATGAGTGACAGCCCAGGAAAGTGCAGCCCCACTTCCTCGCTGGCCGACGGGAGACTTGACCATGTGCTCTCCAAATGAGACAGCAGCCCTGACGCTGGGGCGCAGCACCGGCGCTGAGCTGCCCACAGGGCGCTTCAGTAGACAGACGGCTGGGTCAGTTTTCCAATCAGCTGTGCTAGAGGGACTCTGTTCTCTTCCTCTTTTATCCCTGGACAATGATATTACAAAATCATTGTAAAAAGAGACAACATAAAAGGTATTTTTTATATTTTATTCCTTTATTTTCAGAGAGAGGGGAAGGGAGGGAGAAAGAGTGGGGCAGAAACATCAGTTGGTTGCCTCGCACGCGCCCCCAACCAGGGACCTGGCCCTCAACCCAGGCACATACCCTGACCGGGAATTGAACCAGTCTCTCAATTCACAGCCGGCACTCAATCCCCTGAGCCACACTAGCCAGGGCAAAAACGTATTTTTTATTTTGCTTTTTTCCCCTCTTTCATTCTGACAATACAAAGTATAGATGAAACAAAGTATCATAATGGAGTAGCAGTTATGAATAAAAGTTGTGGTAACTGCAAAAGGCAAACAAGTCTTCCACAAGCTGGAGCCGCTTCGTGGCCCGAGGACACAAAGTTCTCCAGAAGGCCAATCAAGAGTGCCTGCTCTTCCAATGCCCCCACCAAGAGCGCGGCAGCCCCCCAGTGAAGGAGGGGGTTGTGCGTTTGTGCTGTAGACACAGCTGGTCCTCAGTGCTCCCAGAGCCTGTGCTTGTGACCCATCTGCTCGCTCAGGTTTACCCGTGACCCACATTGGACCCTCGGGCACACGTGCAGCACCTTGAAAACCCGCCACGTAGTCCTTCGAGTGTATGGGCAACACACAGCCTGTTTCAGCTCAGGCTGGAAATAGGTGTCCTTCTGGCCATCTATCTAGTGCCACATTTTCTACATTTTTGGTGTTTTTTCTTGGTGACTTCACTGCTCATGGCAGTCCTGAGCCTGGTGCTGGGATCCACCAGGAGCTCCCACATGCAGGCAGGCTGGGACGTACCTTCCAGGGAAAGTCCGTGTGTCCGACAGCTCGTTCAGGCTGACAGTGCTGCTGGCTGAGCTGTGTTCGTGAACAAGCGTGTGTGAAATACAGCGTCACCTGGGACCTGACTGAGGGCGGGGTGCCGAGGAGACAGGTAGAGAGCAGTGGACCCAGGAGCTCACAGCCGTCTGGCTTGAGGCTTAGGGAAGGGCAAGGAGGCAAGCAGGGAGCTGAGCTCAGAACGGGGGACTCGGAGCCCAGGCACATGGGCACTGTCTGAGGAGTCCCATGGGAAGGGCGCCTTTCCTCTCCTTGATCGCCAGCCCAGGGCCTTCACACCCGGTTCCCCCTGTTTGGATGTCCCCCTACCCCTCATTCCCCTCTGCCTCAGACCTGACTCCCTGTGTCTACTGTGGGCACCGAGACACTAGGTGGCATTTCTGGCTGTTTTTCTGTTTGTTGTCGTTTGCCCAGAACTCAGCTCCAGGAGCGCAGGATGGCAGCCAGAGTACCGGGGTCCATAGCGGACACTCGGGGAACCCCATCTAGGCAAACGATGAAACGTCCCAGGGTTGGAGGAAGTCTCTGCACACCTTCTCAGGGGCCTGCTCCTTTTCCTCTTCAGACCTGGTCCTGGGCGCCACCCCTTCTCCCCACAGTCCGCCCCTGGAATCCCTCTCTGCCCACTTCAGCAACCCTACTAGCAGGTGGGCACACTTCCAGGAGTTTCCACTGCAGCGTTTGGGGTCATTACACCCTCTCCCGGGACACTGTTGTCCCCTGGCTGCATTACCCGCTCCATTTTTCTTCTCTTCCACACCCACAGGAACCAGCTTCTCTAAGGCCCTGCCACCCATAGTTGCAGTGCCGGGGCGGAAGCCGGGTTCGAGGGCATCCCACGACTCAGCAGGGACCAGGCGTGTCTCCAGCAAGCCCCTTGGCCCATGACGTCCACCTCCGCCCTGGGCACTGCAGCCCGCGGTCAGGCTCACAGCAACAGGGGCCCTGGAGTGCTGGCAGGCAATGGGGCAAGACAACAGCGGGGACACGTCCCCTATGCTGCCGGGACAAGACAATGCTGTGCCTGCTGGGGTGCCCCGCTGGCAGCGCTGGAGAGTGCGGTTCAAAGCCGTCCCTGGAGCGCGGTGGGGGCGGGGTTCCATATAGGGGAGGGGTCCAGGACCATCCGTGACGGGAACGCGAGGCCTGGGTCCGAGGGAGGGAGGCCCCTCGGGCTTCCAAAGGGAGAACTGATGGGAGGGAGCTCCTGTAAGGCCATCTGCGAACAGGCGAGGCAGCTACATCCGGGAGCGATGCAGGTCCTGGCCATCGCTGGCCGGGAGCTTCAGTCCGCGTTTGTGGAGAGGACAGGGCCGTGTCCATCCCCTCCTCCACCGTGGACGCCAGCCTGACCCTTGAGCCCACCCTGGGCGCCCAGGCGGTGCCGCGAGCTCGCTGGGTTGCCCTGAACGACCGAGAGCCACAGGCTGGATCCCGGGACCGCGTAAGAGGAGCCGATCCGCGCCTGCGCGCACCTGAACACGGCAGGTGCAAACGCCTCGCGTTGGTGTCGAGAAGCCGAGTCCCGGCTCCGGTCTCAGGCGGTCAGCCCGAGGCCACCGGTCCCATTCTCCTGCTCGCCAGATCGCCGCACACGGCCCAGGTCCAACCCCGGCTAGGACCCCAGCTCTACAGTCCCGCCCAGCCTCCCGCCTAGGGCCACGCCCCAACCCAGGCCCCACCCCTCAGGCCTACCCCGGTAGGCCCTGCTTCCCCAAGCCCCGCCTCCAGTCCCGCCCCTCAGGCCCCGCCCCACGGGCCGCACCCCGCTCGGCCTCTTGGTGCAGCTCAGCTCCGCCGCCAGGCCTGGCCGGGTCCGAGAGTGTGCGCCTGCGCAGTGGCGGCGGGCGCAGTCGGAAGCCCGGCGCCGACCGCTGGGGAGACCTGGGACCACGGCCTCTCTTCCCGCAGCGCGGACCCGGCTCTCGCCAGCCGCCGGGGCTCTGGCCACCCGGGCCGGGGATGGCGGCAGCGGCCGAGCCCGGGACCCACGCCTGGCTCGGCGGCGGCTCGCCGCGCCGGGGCAGCCCGGGCTCCAGCCCCGATCTGGGCAGCGGAGGCCGCGTGCGGCTGGGGCTGGGTCCGGAGTCCGGACCGGGGTCAGGGCCGGAGCTGGGCGGCGCCAGGACCCCGGGCCCTGCTGCACCGGGCCACACCTTCCGGAAGGTGACGCTCACCAAGCCCACCTACTGCCACCTCTGCTCCGACTTCATCTGGGGGCTGGCCGGCTTCCTGTGCGACGGTGAGCGCCCGCGACGCCATCGCAGACCGTAGCCCCTGGCCCGGAACGGGCGCCTCGCCTCTGTCCTCTGCACTGTGGCCCAGCAATGGCCTTCCCACCGGGCAGGGGGTGCCGGCTAGAACCTTCCCGTGAAGGTGATGGGGACCAGCTCTGCCTGGAGTTGGGGGCGTCCGGTGCCCGCTGCCCTTCCCTAGGACTCCTTGAGCTTCGCCACCTGGGTCAGAATCCAATGCAGAAGAGTTTGCAGGGTGAGCCAGGGGGCAGGTGCCGTGAGTGGGGGAAGAGGCCAGTCCACCCTGAGCAGGCCAACTCCCCCAAGCAGGGCTGGCCTGGGCCTCTGGCTCCTGTGTTGCTGTGCAGGTCCATTCTCGCTCAGGTGTGTGCACTCTGCTGCCTACAGGGGGCTGCTGTTGGCTTTGCTCAGGCTCAGTCTCCCGCTCCTGGACAGCCGGCTGTGGGGCCTGCTACCCCAAGTTCGACATGCCCCAACAGGGCTCCCATCCAGCTGCCAAGCCGCCAGCTGGGTGGCAAGGCCCTCCCTCCTCTGGTTCCTGGGCAGCCAGGGTGTGTGCTTCCAGGGTCTGCTCTTCTTATTCTGCTCCCTTCCTCAGGGCAGGTGGGCGGGCCCTGGGGACCCCACCCAGCTGCCCAGGGACTTGGCAGGGTGGCAGGGTGGGGAGCCCTTGCCCTGCTCAGGGAGACAGGCCTTTGCCTCTGGGGACAGGGACAACTCAGGCACAGGTCTGCAGAGACTTGGTCCCATCTGGGTAGGGAGGAGGCTGGGCCCCTCTCATAGGATGCCTTCTGTGTGAAGCTGGCAGGGGGTGGTTGCCCCTGGCTTCTCTGTCTTAGTGGAAACGCTGCACGGCCCCGTCTCCCCTCCCCCTGGGAGTGCCAGGAGGCTCACCTAAGGTGGGAGACTCACTTGTGCAGGTGTGTCAGCTCCAGGTCTGAGGCTGGAGCCAGGGCCCTGCACAAGCAAGAGGTGGTGAAGGCAGGGCTCAGGGTCAGAAGGTCTCCCCAGCTCATGGAAAGGGGCCAGGGGTGGGGGTGATGTGGGGCCTTCACTGGGCAGCTGTGTGGACATCCTCCCACCTCTGCAGAGAAGGGGCTGGTGACCTCTGCAGGCAGAGGACCTTGACAAGGATGTGGGAGGAAGAGCTGCCACCCTGCCCGGCCAGTGGCACCCAGGACGTGTGGTGTGGGCTGATGGGGCGCTATCTCCCTGAGCCAGAGGAGGAAGCTGGACACCGTCTGCCCACAGCTGCTGTCTTCTGTGGCAGAGCTGGTCTGGGTGCCAGGAGGGGAAGCCGACGGGGAGCTCATGCCTCAGTCTGTGTGCTGTCCCACTTCTCCCACCCAAGACCAGACTGCTTCTGGAATTTTCTGTGAAGATAGGCCTCAGGGCTATGCTTGCCAGCCCGGGACTAGGAGGGACAGAGCTGCCTCGAGGCCCCATGGGCAGTTTCACCAAAGGCAGTGTTGGAGACTTGTCCCTCTGCCACCTGCCCGCTTCCTCCCCAGGCCCCATCCTCACAGACCCACCCTGGTGCATGTGCCAGTAGAGACCACTCCGGCCTCCCACTTCCGGTCCATCTTGGAGTCCGTCTCCCAGCTGAGCCTGAGTCTCACTGGGCCTCCCCAGGATGGGTGGGGGGGCGTCCCTTGCTCCTCAGGTGGGGGCCACGGGAGCACAGTGCAGTCTGAGTGCTCACCGCCCTTAGGGCCTCTGGACTGTCTGTCCACCCCTCTGGACAGGGGCAGGAGCAGCCATCCCACCGGCCTCAGGGGGGTCCCAGCCCATCATGGAATGGCTGTGGCTCTCAGCAGACACAGCATGTGGGAGGAGGAATTAGGGGTGTATGCAGCTCTGGGGGTGTGAGGGAAGGGTGTCTCTGGCAAAGCCAGCCTGAGGGGATGAGCAGGGGTGCCCGTCCACCTGCCTGCCCCTCTTAGAGACTGAGAAGAGCTGAGCCTGTGGGTGGGTGGGGGCAGGGACCATGCTTGGGGCACCAGGATGGTCACAGCCATCAGACCCCTGGTCCACGATCAATCTGGGCACTCTCCGGATGAGGGCTGGGGTGGGGTGGAAGGTCAGGGGGTTTCTCTGTGTTTCTGAGAGGGTGAGGGGAGGCTGCTGCTGTGGCTTCCCAGGGCCGCCCTGCGCTGTGACGCCCTCCGGGACGGTGGGCCCCACCCTCCCCATCACTCCCACCATGGGACAAGGCTGGGGCCTACAGCAACTCGCCCTGCAGGGATTGGCCCCAGCCACTGTGGCAGAGTGCGCCCGCCGTGATGGGGACTCTGCCCTGTCAGAACACTGCTGCCCGCCACGGCCCTTGGTGGTCCCACTGGCTGAGGCCTCCCATCTGCGTGCCAGTCCTGGGGTCCCCTGATTCCTGGGCAGGACAGAGGCTAACTCCCAGGGTTCTGTTCCCGCAGTCTGCAACTTCATGTCTCACGAGAGGTGCCTGAAGCAGGTGAAGACCCCCTGCACCGGCGCGGCGCCCAGCCTGGTCGGAGTGCGTATGGAGAGCGGGCGGGGCGGGGTTGGGCTCCGTAGCCGGCAGGCTGGGGCTGGTGCTGAGGCCTCAGGTTGAACAGGGTGCGCAGTGGGGCCGGCCTGGGCGCTGGCGTGGGAGTGTTTCTGTGCTGGGCATGTTCCTGAGCTTCAGACCGCATCGCTGCCTAGGAGCCCCTCACAGGGCAGCCGCCACGCCTCACTGCCCCTGGTGCTCACCTGTCTCCCTGCTGACCCCCGGCACTGCCCCTCCTGCTGCTGGGGGACCCTCCTCTACCTGTTCCCTTGGGGTGCCCCCCCTGTGCCGCAGGGGGCACAGAACTGGGAAGTGGTCAGTGCCAGGGCTTCCTGGGCAGCGCAGCAGCCGGGTGCGAAGGACCAGCAGGGGTGGCCGTCCGCCCCTGCCGAAGGGGCTTCATGAGGTCACCATGGGAGGCCCAGGGCAGCGTGGGCCCCCCAGAGTGGGGAGGTGGCCGTGCAAGGCCATCCCCAGCAGGGCCCCTCAGAGCACTGTGTAAATACTGCGCAGGCAGATCTGGTGGGGACTGACTGCCCTGTCAGGCCGGTGGTGTGGGGAGGGCATCTGGGAGGGGGGTGGCAGTGGGCCCCAGACCGAGGCCATGCTCTGTCCCTTCCAGGTCCCTGTGGCCCATTGCTTCGGCCCCCGGGGGCTTTACAAGCGCAAGTTCTGCACGGTTTGCCGCAAGAGCCTGGAGGGGCCTGCACTCCGCTGTGAAGGTACCACTGACCCAGAGTCCTGGCTCCTGCTGCCCACGGTGCCCCCACCAGCCGGGTGACCCAAGGGCTGGAGGCCGAGATAGGTGTTCTGGATTCTAGAACGGGGCTGCAGAGTTGAGGTGGGCCCGAGGGGAGAGGTAGGGGGCTGTCCCCGATCCTCTGAGCTGCACTCCAGGCGCAGGAAGCTTAAAGACAGTATGCCTGGCAGAGCGGACACCAGTGAGAAGGGGCAGGGGCCGGGGGAGCGGCGAGAGGCCCCTAACCCTGCTCACCCCCCAGTGTGTGAGCTGCACGTTCACCCCGACTGTGTGCCCTTCGCCTGCAGCGACTGCCGCCAGTGCCACCAGGACGGGCACCAGGACCACGTGAGCGCGCTGGGGTCGGAGGCCGGGCGGGGGCGGCAGAGGGGCGGGATGGAGCCTGCTGACGGCCGGTCCCCTCCGCAGGTCACAGCACGCCGCCACCACCACTGGCGGGAGGGGAGCCTGCCCGCGGGTGCGCGCTGCGAGGTCTGTCGGAAGACTTGCGGCTCCTCCGACGTGCCGGCGGGTCTGCGCTGCGGGTGGTGCGGCGCTCAGGTGCGGCGGGGCCCGGCGGGGGCGCCTCCATCTGTCGGTGCCGAGCTTTGGGGTGGGGATACCTGTGGGAGCAGTCGGTCCTGCGGGGCCACTCAGGGCTGGCCTGGGCCCGGCCCCATCCTGCCCAGACGCCTGAGGCTCAAGGACGCGCCCCTCCCCCCCCAGGCCCATGCGGCCTGCTCTGCGGCGCTTGCCCCGGAGTGCACGTTTGGGCGCCTGCGCACCATGGTCCTGCCTCCAGTCTGCGTGCGCCTGCTGTCCCGCAACTTCAGCAAGATGCACTGCTTCCGCATCTCGGAGAGTGTGGTCCCCGAGCTGGGTGAGCGCGGGGATGGGGGCGCGGGCGGGGACACGGGCAGGGGCGCCGGCGTGGGATCCAGGGGAGTGAGAGACCCGCTCTGCGCATCCCACAGGCGAGGGGGACCACGGTGCAGACGGAAGCGCCCCCGCCTGCCCGGGCAGAGAGGTGCTGCTGCCAGAGTCAAGTATGTGCCCAGACCCCCACCCCTTCCCCCATTCTGCCCCCAGCCCCATCCTCCGCCCCTCCCTCCATCCCGTCTCGGGGTCACGCCCACTCCCCTCTGGCCCAGACAAGCAGACCCTGCGGATCTTTGACGGCAGCGACGCTGTGCATCGAAATCACTTCCGCGTCATCGGTGTCCCCCGCCTGACCGGACCTGAGGAGGTGCTGGTAAGGAGGGGCCCCCCAGGGCAGCGGCAGGGCCCTTCCGGCATGGCCCGCTCTTCTACCCCCGGCCCCGCCCCCAGGAGGCAGCCCTGCGAGCCTACTACATCTCGGAGGACCCTCGCCACTTCCAGCTGCAGGCGCTCCCCACCGCGCTGCAGGCCAGCGACCCCGCGGCCTCGGGCCAGGCCCCCAGTGGCCGACCCTTGGAGGAGGAAGGCAGCAGGGGCCCCGGGCCCCCAGTGGCTGGCCCCACGGCTGAGGCCTGGGTCATCCGCGCCCTGCCACGAGCCCAGGACGTCCTGAAGGTCTACCCTGCCTGGCTCAAGTGAGACCTGGCCCTGGCATGGGCCTGCCTGTGGGAGGGGAGTGAGGGGAGCTGGCAAGGTTGGATGTGTGGCCCCAGCTCCCCAGCTTGTCCTCTGCAGGGTGGGTGTGGCCTGTGTGTCCATTCTTGTGACCCCAGGCAGCACTGCTCGGACCGTGGTGCTGGAGGCCCTCCCACTGCTTGGGTGCCAGGTGTGTACCCCGGCCTGCCTGGTCCCTGTCCCTGCCCCGTGTGGTTGCCCCACCTGGGTGTCCTGGGGAGGTTGGGGCTGCTCCCAGCCTGATACCCCCACCTCTGCCCCCACAGGCTGAGGGTCCTGAGAGCTTCCAGCTGGTGGAGGTCCTCATGGGCAGCAGGCAAGGTGAGCGGGGGGCCCGCAGCTGGTGCCCAGCCAGTCTGCCCTGGAGCCCCAGGGTGTTGGGCAGCTGTCTGCAGAGGTGGGCGCAGTGCCCGGAGCTGATGCCAGGCCTCTCACTTGCAGTCCAGCGGACAGTGCTGGCGGATGAAGAGCTCCTGCTCAACCGGCTTCATGACATCCGGCAGGTCCGTGGGTGTGGACGCTGGCCCCTGGGAGCTGCTGGCCTCTGGGGGTTCCCTGTGGCCACCCTGGTGGGGACCTGACCATCCTGGCCAGAAGTGCCTCCCTCCTGGGCCTGGCAAGTCCATCCACTTCCTAACAGGTCACCTGTTCCTGGAAGGTGGGGTTTTGGCCTTCAGACCCCCTGAGCTCCCCGAGGGGAGTGGATGGAGGAAGCCTGTGTCCTCCGCCCTCCCCTCCTCTCTGCTGCAGTCCAGCCTGGGGACATTCCCAGGGCCTCTTGCTCCCTTGCTGGGTGGGGGCGGTGGGCAGCCCAGTGCTGGTCTGTGTTCTGCTCAGCACTGCCCCTCTCCCGCCCCACAGACGTCGCTGTGGCAGATGAGTCAGACGCGCTTCTACATTGCCGAGAGCAGGGCTGTGGTCCCCCGTGTCTCCCTTTTCATCGGTGGCCTGCCTCCCGGCCTGTCCCCCCAGGAGTATGACAGTCTGCTGGATGAGGCTGTGGCCCCCAAAGGTGTGACCACATGGGCTGGCCTGGGGCCACTGGCTGCTGGGGACAGGACAGAGGCCCCGAGACAGATTAGCAGCTGCCACTGCCTTTGCCCAGCCAGTGCCCCACTCGGCAGGTCTCCCCTCATTGCCAGGGCCCTGACAGCGACCCCTCCTCTGAGGGGCTTTTAAGCCTGCTGAGGTCCAGCTCTGCCTTCTGTGGGCCCTGGGGGAGGGGGCAGGGAGGATGCTGCACCTGGAGTTGGGGGTAGCCTTTCCTGGGTTCCGCTGCGTGGTGTGACATTTCCCCTGAACAAAGTGGCTGGGGGTTGCTGAGCTGGTGTGGACAGTCCCAGGGGGCAGGGTCCTGGGGTCATCGGGGGCCCCTGGGCTCCGCTCTGTGTCCTGTGCCGCTGATCACAGCCTGTCTCTGCAGCTGGCCTGGTGTCTGTGAGCCACGTCTACTCCTCCCAAGGTGAGCCGCCCACGAGCCTTGGGTTAGCTCAGTCACAGTGGGGAGCTGGCCCTTATCGTCCCGTGGCAACTGGTGCCTTGTTGCCACCTGCCTCCTCTCCCCTCTGGGAGCCCCTGGGAGGGAAACGTGGCTTGTTTCCTGGCCGAACCATGACTGAGGCCAGAGAAGGTTACCGCTCTGCCCGCGGGTTCACATCCTTATTGTGGGAAACTCAGAACCTGCCAGAAATGGGAGGACAGCACCCTGTGCCTGTGTCCTCTCTGTGGGTCTCAGCAGCTACCCGTCCTTCATTCTCGTGGGCATGTCCCCCCCGTGTGTCCCAGGGGCTCGGCCGGCCAGGCAGTGTGGATGTGCCCGGCTGCTCCCCTCTGCGTCCTGGTGGCCTTGCTCATGTCTGCCTGCCACGTCCTGTCTCTGTGAAGTCTGGGCATCCGTGAAGGCTCCCCCAGGGGTGGGGGCCCCCACTGTGCAGATGCCCTTGGGTGGGCTTCTCTGAGCTCACAGCCCACCTGCCACAGGTGCTGTGGTGCTGGACGTGGGCTGCTTCGCGGAGGCTGAGCGGCTGTACATGCTGGTCAGGGACACGGCTGTGCATGGCCGGCCGCTGACCGCCCTGGTGCTCCCCGAAGTGCTGGTGAGTGGGAGCGGGGCTTGGAGACGAGGCCCGGGGCTGCTTCTGTCTTATACTTGGGGTCTGCCGCACACGCCCAGTTCACATGGGTGAGAGGCCTGCACGGATCACGAGGACTCCCCACGGCCCTCACCCCCTCTGGAGTGGCTGGGCCTGGCCTCACCCCCTGCCCAGCAGGCCGGCGACCCCTGCTTGCAGCCTTGGCTGCCGTGGCCAGCAGGTGGCGCCCTCCGACCAGATGCCGCCCTGAAGACCCAGCGTGGCCTGGAGCAGGTGTGCCTGGCGCCAGCCATGCTCGGTGCCTTCTCAGAGCCTCTGGTCCTCAGCCCCTGGCCCCCCGAGCCCCCAGGTGTCCATGGCTGCACTACACCTGGTGGGCTGACGCCATCCAGGGAAGCAGGACAGCAGTGAGCCCGTGTCTGACGGGCGGGCAACACCTGCAGGGCCCTGCTGCCCGCCCACCCCGAGCCAGCTCAGGACAGGGTGGCCAAGCAGAGGATGAAACCTGTAGGTCAGGGCCCTGGGGCAGAGCCGGTGGGCTGTGTTGACACACCTGGGGCAGGTGTGGGAGCAGGTGAGATGTGCCTGCAGGCAGCGCTGCCTGGTGGGTCACAGTCACCCCAGTGTGCCCTTGGCCTTGGGCCTTGGCCACTGGGTCTGTGCCCAGCCTGCACGTCTCCTGTCAGCAGCAACCCCTCCCCACCCTCCTCATTCTCGCCTATGGGGATTCCAGCCTCCTGCCCACTGTCCTGGGCAGTTTTGGGGGTGTTGGGGGGCTTTATCCTGGGCCTGAGGGAAAGTGTGTGGCCTCCCCATGAACTGGGCCCCCTGGCTGCCTGTGCCTCCCAAGCTGCGACCAGGCGGCTCCTAGGGGAGCAGGTGGGTCCATCCTGGGCTTGTGGCCGCGTGGATGAGGTAGAGGCAAGGCTTCAGGGCCTATGTGCTCAGAACTCCAGGCTGGTGGCCTCGAGGCCTGTGGGTGCCCTCTCTGCCTTGGGGGTGTCTCCTGAAGTCTAGCGCACTGAGGGTGCCATGTGGCACCTGGGCCTGGTGTGTTTCTTCCTTGGGAGGGGGCTGCCCCACTTGGCTCAGGCCAGATGGGCTCAGGGTTAGGGGCAGTCACTGCCTGGGTGGCACGGTGGGAGAGACGCCTGCCATAACTCAGCTCCCCTCTGTTAGCACATGAAGCTGCCTCCAGACTGCTGTCCCCTCCTCGTGTTTGTGAACCCCAAGAGTGGAGGCCTCAAGGGCCGGGACCTGCTCTGCAGTTTCCGGAAGCTGCTGAACCCTCACCAGGTCTTTGAGCTGACCAATGGAGGACCTCTTCCTGGGTGAGTGTGGGAGCCCCGCTGCACATACAGCCTGGCAGGCCCCTGGGGGGCATTCACATGCTTGTAGATGGCTGACGGGCACAGGATGGATCGGAGTAGAACCCTCATGGGCGGTCCTGGGTGGGGGATGAGCTGCAGCCCTGTTCTGCCGCTGAGTCCCAACCTCCTGCCCGTACTTGCCCGCGTGACTGTGGCTGGCGGCAGACAGTGCCTGTCTCCCTATCACCAGGTTCCACGTGTTCTCCCAGGTGCCCTGCTTCCGGGTGCTGGTTTGTGGTGGGGATGGCACTGTGGGCTGGGTGCTGTCTGCCCTGGAGGAAATGCGGCACCGGCTGACCTGCCAGGCACCTTCTGTGGCCATCCTGCCCCTGGGCACAGGTGGGTCAGCCAGGGAGTCGGGAGGCGGGGCCTCTGGGTTCACCCCTCCTGCCCTGAGTTTTGGTTGAGGCCAGAGGTAGGGTGGCAGGGTATGGAGAGCCAGTGGTGTCTCCCCCTGTCCCAGGGAACGACCTCGGCCGGGTCCTCCGCTGGGGGGCAGGCTACAGTGGAGAGGACCTGCTCTCCGTGCTGGTTTCTGTGGATGAGGCGGATGCCGTCCTCATGGACCGCTGGACCATCTTGCTGGATGCCCACGAGGCCAGCGGTGCAGAGAACAGCGTGGCTGACCTGGAGCCCCCCAAGGTACAGTGTGCCCGGTGAGGGTGTGGCAGCCATGGGGCCCTGTGGTAACTACCCTGGGAAGCTGAGGCTCAGAGCAGAGCTGCCAGGCCACGGAGCTGGGCCTGCACCGCCTGCTGCACTGTCTTCTGGAGACCAGCATCCCTGGACCCAACGTCGGGGAGGTGGGGAGCACCTGGCCATGGGAGACATCATCTTGTCCCCAGATTGTGCAGATGAGTAACTACTGTGGGATCGGCATCGATGCAGAGCTGAGCCTGGACTTCCACCAGGCTCGCGAGGAGGAGCCCAGCAAGTTCACGAGCAGGTGCCTGGGACTGAGGGAGTCGGGGCTGCCCTCTGGTGATGGTGCACTTCCTGGAGACTCCCCAGCAGGGACCGGCGGGGGGGGAGGTACTGGCACATGGGGTCCGCAATAAGCTGTCCAGCACCCTCTGCCCCCCGCCATGACCACAGGCGCGTCCCCTCCCGCAGGTTCCACAACAAGGGAGTGTACGTGCGGGCCGGGCTGCAGAGGGTGAGCCGTGCGCGCAGCCTGCACAGGGAGGTCCGGCTGCAGGTGGGGCGGCAGGAGGTGGCACTGCCCAGCATCGAGGGCCTCATCTTCATCAACATTCCCAGGTGCGGCCGTGAGTGGCCTGGCTCCCGCGGGGGAGGGGGGACTCTGGGGCCTACAGCCTGCGTGCTCACCTGCGTGCCCCTCCCTCCCGGCACAGCTGGGGCTCGGGCGCTGACCTGTGGGGTCCTGACAGCGACACGCGGTTTGAGAAGCCGCGAATGGACGACGGGCTGCTGGAGGTGGTGGGGGTGACTGGTGTCATGCACATGGTGAGTGTGGGTGGCCGGCGGGCGGCCCCAGTGTGACGCTGCCGCCAGCTGAGCCGCTCGCCTGCCCCTGACCAGGGCCAGGTCCAAGGCGGGCTGCGCTCCGGCATCCGCATCGCCCAGGGCGCCTACTTTCGAGTCACCCTTCTCAAGGCCACACCTGTGCAGGTGGACGGCGAGCCCTGGGTCCAGGCTCCTGGCCACATCATCATCTCAGCTGTGGGCCCCAAGGTGAGTGGTGGGGCACGCAGGGCGGGGCTGAGGGCAACGGCGAGGTGGGCCCAGAGCTCAAGAGCACCCGTCTCTGTGGAAACAAGCCCCCAGGGGCCTCACAGTGGTGGGGCTTGAGCCCCTGCCCCTCAGGTCACAACCATGTGGCTCTGCTCCTTGCCTTCCTGTCAAATGTGCTGAGATGGTGTCGGGTGTTCTGGTGGCTTGCCATGCACTGCCCTCTGACCTCACCTGCCCTGGGACAGGTCCATATGCTCAGGAAGGCCAAGCAGAAGCCCAAGAAGGCCGGGACCCTGAAGGATGCCCCAGCAGATGGGGACCCTAAGTAGAGGAGGCCCCAGAACACCGTGTGCCTGTCCCACGGCAGCGGCAGGTGGATGTGCCGGCAGCACTGACCACTGGCCTTCTCCTGTGACCCTGCCCCCCAGCCAGTGACGTGGGCTGGATGAGAGCTCTGTTGGCCAGTCTTCACCCCCCAGGGCCCCGGCCAGCCTCCCTCTGTGGCCTCACCACCACTGGGCCCTTTGAGCTGGCAGCCCTGGTGCTGTGGGTCCCTGCTGTGCCCAGCAGACTTGGCATGCCTGCCCAGCACCAGCTCCTCTGGCTTCCTGACCTTATCACTGCGAGCCTAGCTGTGGCCTGGGAGTGGCTGCACTGCACAGGAGAGTCTGAGGTGGCCAGCTGGGCCTGACCACTGCCCTGAGGATGAGTGTGGTGCCCAGAAGCAGTAGGAGCGGGTACAGACATGCCTGGAAGGGACCAGAACTGCACAGACTTCCCCCCAGGCCTAGAGAAAGTGGTGACAGCAGGAAGAATGGGGAAGTCAGCTTTAATCACGAGGGACACTTGGCACTTGTGTCCCGTTTGCCAACCATCAGTGGGCTGTTCCCGGCATCTGCTGAGCAGACAGGACTTCTGTGGTCTCAGCGAGGGGGGGGATGAGGCTGCTCAGCAGACCACTCCACCCGCTGGTTCCCCTGAACCCAAGTTCAGACCCCAGGAGGGACTGACCAAGCCTTCAGTCTGCATGGGGGACCGCCTGTGGCCCCAGAGGTCCACAGACCCACGCCTCTCCCAACTGTCAACCCCAGGCAGGTCCCTTTGCTGCTGGCACCTCCGGTAGGGCTGGCCCCAGCACCCTTGGGTGGCTTTGCCTAAACCTCAGATGTGGCCCCACCCAGCCCTGTGTCCCCAGCTTCGACCAAAGCAGTACCCACAAGGCACTGAATGGCCTGTGGCATTGTCTCGTGTCCAGGATGCGCCCTCCCCTGCCGTGTCCCTGAGGTGTCCTCGGCCTGCCCTGCTGCTGTGTGCCCACAGGAAGGACCTGTGACTTGGGGTTAGGGGACCCTGTGCTGTAGTTGTGTCTGTGCCCAGAGGTGCCCTGTGTCACCTCCACCGCCTGTGCTGTAACCGATGTCGCCATAATACAG